>NC_031770.1:76818135-77128073 GCF_001522545.3 Parus major | reverse complement strand
ACAGAGAGGATTTCTCCCTTTTGCTGAAAGGTGAGAAACTGCACTTTTCCCCCAGCTGCCTCTTTTCCTTTCCCTTTAAATGGTGCTGCAAGAGCTCCCTCTCCTGTTTCACATTTGGCATCCCCGTTGGAAAAAACCTACAGAGCCCAAAGCCACAATTACTCTGCCAACAGAACACTAGCATTCAGCAGCCTTTTTCCAAAAAGCTGCAACACTTGGCATTAAGATGGATATACCCAGTGTAGCTGGGACACAATCCTGTCTGTGTTATGTGTAGGAACAGTAAAATAGCACCCTCCAAGTGTGTACTTAGGACACCATACTGTAAGAATGAAATGTCAACCCTTCTAAGAAAAACCAGACACTGAAAATATTTTTACTTTATCAACTGGTTATCCATCACCATATGGCTTCTATGCCATAGGTCTTTATGATAAAAGGTGTTTTTTCCCATAAGTTTGCACTGGAAAACCACAAGTGTTACATGAAGCTCTAGGATTTTCTAGGCCATGGTGTTTTTTGAATTGAGACACTCATAAAACTCAAAAAGGTTCAACAATACCTGCAACCATCTTTTATAAAGAAGTAATATATTTTAATGGATTAAGTAAGGTGGATTCTTTGTCCACAATGGTGTTTTAAAGTCACTGATGCCTCGTTCTCTCATCACTCTGTATGTACCCTTTTGTTATCTTCAGGCCACACACCCTTGCCCATTGCTTTCCACTTTACCCAAGCATTTTATCTGCAGGTTGATCCAAGTAGAACAGTACTTTACAGTTAGAAAAACAAAAGCTTTTTAAAACATTATGTGAGAATGCATCCATGGTAAGGATGGGTAGAACTAGTCATTTTAAAGGCATCTTTCAGCTGCATATACAGCAGTGTACGTGTATTACTTTTCATTCTGATATTAAACAATAGCAAGGTACAGAGTTGGCTAAAAAAAAAAATCTAGTCTTTTGCATTCACAGAGTTTCATTAACACAGGTCAAGTAAAACCATCTGTTTCTCCTGCTGTAGCTGAAAGAGGACAGACTGGGTATCCTACCTGGGGAATGTCCATCAGAAACTGGTGGGCTGTGTGTATGGTTGAGTCCTTGCTTCTCTCTGGCTTCTCTTCAGTCACCTTTAGTAGTTTTTCTGGTGCAGATTCATTGACATCCTCTGAGTCAAAAGTCTGGAGCTCTGGCTCCACATCACCTGGTCCTACAACCACAGAACTGATTACTGACTTCATGGATCACATATAATACAAGAACCAATATTGTATCTTGACTTTTACAGAGCATACCATAGGCTTTGGAGAGCAGCTGGCATTTTCTTTTAAAAAAGTGCCAAATTTTAAGACATTGAATTCTAGGAATGGGATGAATACATCTTGCAACTCACTGGAACAGATAACTATGCATTTCCTAATGCAAATTGTTTTTCTGTCCTCTAACCTTCTTGCCAAACAAACAAAGTAATAGTTAACAGATCTTTAGCACCTGTCAATTCCACTGGTGAAGTACTTTTATTGATTCTCATAGCCTCTATGACAGAATTATAGGAGGTACAAAGTCATTTGAAAAGTCAGAAAATCATCATTAAAAAATGTCAATCTTTGCTTATGCTTTACTCTCTAAGTTTTTAACAGAAAAGTTCTCTATAAATCAAAAATAAATTTAAAAATAAAGGAACAGACTTAGAGAGTTTGTTTTATTACTGTTTCTACTGTACTATGCTGTTTAATAGCTTATTTCTTAAGAATTATTCTAAAAGAGAAAAAGTATGACATTGTAGGAGATGTTTCAAGGACTCTAGTTTTAGAACATAAAATAAGAGAATCATGTGGAAAAACAAGTAGACTGATTAAATGCACACCAGTGCCATAGTCTAGTGATTTAAGTGATTAAAGCTCAAGGGAGTGGAAAGCAAGAATCTGGGCTTGTAAAACTCGGCTCTCCTCTCCAGCCATACTTTGTGTTGTTCAAGAAAACTGTTCAAAATTCCAAACTAAGGCGTCATTTACTTGATAATTCATCAAAATTACAATTTCTGTTGCAATTGGCAAGAGATATTTTTATCTTGCTAATTTTGTGGCAGTGGAGGGCTCTGTGGCTGACAAGTCAGACTTATCTTCTCTATCAACTACTTCTGTTAACTGCTCTGTTTTTTTCCCACATAAGAAAGAAGGCAGTGAGTTTGGTGCTGCCTCCAGATGTTGTTCAGACCAGATCCTCTACTTCTTGCTGGTTTGTTTCTTTGGGTTTTTATGCCAGAAGTTAGTTATACTTAAAACACTAGAGTTATGTGGTGCTGATGGTGGAATGCTGGAATGCATTGTTAAATGCCAGTTAATTAAGTGAATTGGCACTGTGTTGAACAGCAGGGAAGTGTTTGCTTTTTATTTCTTCAAAGTGGTGGATAAAGATTAGAGACCATTAACTTGAAAGAAAGCAGCAAACCCCTCTGTTACTCAATCAATTTAGCAAAGGCTAATGCTGGTTACTAGGCAGAAGCAAGAATACTGCTGCAGAGGAATCAATTTAGAGCAGGCATTTAATTTAGCCTTATGAAACATATCTGCCACATGCAAATCTGAATACCTACACATACATCTAAAAATCCATATCAGCATGCATTTAGAATGCTTATCAAGTTAATGTACCAGGAGGTTTAGTGGCAGTAGACTTCTTTTTCTCTGGCTTCAGCTCTTCAGTGTCTACTGCTCTGAGATCCTCGTCCTGCATTTCTGTTTCCATTGCTACATCTTCACAGTCTCCTTCTTCCTTTTCTTCAGGAGGTATAATAGGTTTCTCTTGCTCCTTGCTAGCTACATCTGCACAAACACAACAATACTTGTCAAGAGGAAAGTGGAAGGAGAAGTAGTCAAGTTATAAAAAATATTGCATTCTAAGGCCACTTCGTATCAGTTACAGTGAACTTAGAAGGGATCTGAGGCTCAAACCCCTGTTCTAGCTTTCACTCTTCTGTGCTGTGTCACGTCAGTAAACTATTGCCTTGATTAGCTGAAGTAAGATTTGAAGAAAATATTGTAAGGATATTTATTATAAAATCCATTTTTGTAAGTCAAATCAGTATTTTCAAAAGTGTTATTTGAAGTATTAGTTTGAATCTGAGTGCCAAGGAGTACTTCCTGTAGTGAAATGGTGCTGCATCTTTAATCAAAGCAAGGATTGTTAAATGTAACTTTAAAAAGCGAACAGAAAAAACTACAGCAAATACAAGTGTGTCAGGATTTGGTTCTGCAGTGACAACTCTTTACACACAGAAATACCACTGTACCATATGTCTGTGCATCATAGTGTTCAGAGCCTTGTTTAATATGTTCAAATGCATCAGCCTCCTCTACGCTTTGTTTAGGCTGAGTTGTATCCTGCTTTGCTTCACTGCTGGATTCCATGGTTCTCAATCGCTTGTGGACGCGTTCGTTGTGATCTCCCATTGAGCGCTCGTTGTCTGCCTGGCCAGGTTTCCTCTTGAAACTCTGAAAAGGAACAAATTAACACCCTGAACTTCAAGAGAGGGGTAACCTACCACTAATAAGAACAATGTTCTAACAAGGAGAAACTGAGTCCTGCCTATTTGCTTAATATTAAGACATTTAAACAAAAACTTAAAAGAATGAGATGAACCTGTGTATTTTTTCTGCTTTGCTTCTCAGAAGCCATCCGGGCCATGCATGTGGATTCATGGCCTTCTGACTGGTTTGCACTTGAAGCTCCAGTTCCACTTTCCTGAAAGGAAAAAAAAAAAATTAATTTCAAGTGTAAGCAAAAATAGCAACTACTGTAAACAAACTCCAGACATTAAACTGCAATGCTTTGCTACATTTTGCTCTGAATGATCAATGGCTCACAACTGCAAGTAAAAATCTTATGGAGAGCAGACAAGGCACTTCTACAGTTCAACAATTACCCTAAACTTACCTTTATAGCAGTGAAAATGCAGGGTATCTACATGGTCTTTAAGTTATTTTTAGTAAATTTATAACTGGCATAAATTAAGGTCTTATACACAGCTCTTAAAAACTATCGCAGCAGTTCCCTGTTTTCAACTTGAAAACATATTCACAAATTTAGCATTTTTAACTCAGACACTTCCACATAATTTACCTCTCTAGACTCATCTTTTTCTGAAGCCTCTCCAGCCAGCTCAACAGCACTGTCACTCTGCAGATTTTCTTGCCCAGTCTGCCCTTGTGTTTCATGCTCCATTCTTTCCTCAGCCTCAGGGATCTGTTCATCCGTCTCTGAATTATCTTTATCCTCCTCTTCCTGAAATAACACCAGATTATTTTAACATTCTAAAAAACATTGAGAACTGTGTGTTACTGAAAGGCACTTAAAGACAAATACAGTTACTAGACACAGGATGGGTTAACAAAGGGAAAAGCCTATTTAACTGGATACCCCATCTATGATAAGGTCACCAGCCTAGCAGATGAAGAGAAGGCAGTGTATGTAGTTTTCCTGGATTTTCAGTAAAGCTCTTGATAGTGTCCCTCACACCATCTTTTTGGCCAATTTGTCCAGCTGTGAGATGAGTGGATTCACACACAGTGTGCTGGGTGGATTCCACGGCTCAAATAGTTGTAGTGAAAGGGGCTTCATCTGGTGACAGTCACCAGTGCTGTTCCTCGGGGTTCATCTCCAAGACTAGATCTGTTTAGTGTATTTATCAATGATCTAGATGCAGGAGTTGAATGCTCCATTACCAAGTTTGCTGATACAAACTGAGAGGTGCTGTTGGCTCTCTTGAAGGACAAAAGCCTCTTGCAAAGGAATTTGGGCAGACTGGGGTGCTGGACTATGATTAAGGGGACGATATTTAACAGGTTTATTAACAGGTCCAAATGCTGGATCCTGCACCCAGGACAGAGTAACACTGGGCTCAAGTACAGACTGGGGGAAGAGTGGTTGGTTGGAGAGCAGCTCTGCAAAGGGATCTGAGGATGCTGGCCCACAGCAGGCTCAGCGAGAGTGAGCGCTGAGCCCTGGCAGCCCAGAGGGCAATTTCCATCCTGGGCTGCATCAAACACTGCAACACAAAAGTGGTGGTGAATGCACTGTATTCAGCATTGGTGCCACCTCACCTGAGTGCTGTGTGCACATCTGGGCCCCACAAGTTAAAAAGGGTGTGAAGGTCCTGAAATGCATCCAGAGGAGGGCAACAAAGGTGGTGCAAGGCTGGAAGCAATGTCATATAAAAAGCAGCTAAGGATTTTGAGCTTGTCTAGCTTGGAGAGAAGGGTGGCCGCACTGCTCTCTACAACTTCCTGAGGAAGTGACATAGAGATCCTGATCTCTTCTCCCTGGTACCCTATGATAGAATGCATGGGAATGGTCATTAGGACTTCAGTATCACTTCTTTACTAAGAAGATGGTCAAACACTAGAACAGGCTTCCGAGAGAGGTGATCAAAGTCCCTGAACCATCAGTGTTTAAAAGGCATTTGGTCAATGTGCTGAATAGTATACTTAAATTTTTGGTCAGCCTTGAAGTGGTCTGGCAGTTGGACTAGATGATCACTGTAGGTACCTTCCAACTGAAATAGTCTGTTCCATTCTAACACAAGGCTGAGGAGGCAGCAGGAACACAGACAGCAGAAAAACATTTTTAAGAAGCACAGTTCTTGTTATCTTGATGAAGACTCTCACTAACATTGTATCTATTCAATGTCAAATTTGTTTCAGAGTACACAGAGCACATCCATTTCTTAAATCTTGTAAAAGGAAATTTAAAAAAAAAAAAATCACACTTTTATTTATTACTCTGTACCTGAGGTTGAAGGCCCTGGTCTTCATTAGGGATTCCCTTATCTTCAGCAGATTCATTTTTTTTATCATCAGGTGGTTGTGACTCTTCCTCTTCTTCTTCTGCATCCTCAGTGTTCCCTGGCTTTTCTTCTTGATCATGAGCATCTTTGTCTCCTTCATCTTCCTTCTCCTCTTTGTCTTCAGAAATGCCTTCTTCAGCTGCTTTTGCATCTTGCTCATCTTTTTCTGTCTCACCAGTATTTTCTTCATTCTGTTCTTCCGTCTTCTCTGCTTCATTGAAATCCACAGGTTTCTCATCTCTTTCAAAATCATTCTCTTCTTCTGGATTAAAAAAAAAAAAAAATTAAAAAAAAATCAGAAAGGTATATAAAACTTTCAGTGAAGCACAAAGACAATGAATATTACTGTTATTTGGAATAAAACTGCCCAGCCTATCAAAACCCCATAAAATACCGAGTTCTATTCACAGAATCTGTATTTTCTGTAGCCAGATAATTCCTATAAGTCACAACTGACTTCTAGATAGCAGAAAAGCAGGATGAATTCCTATTAATTTCCTTTAACCTAATATTTCTGAGGGTCAATTGACTTTTAAGAGTACAAATATTTGAAAGTATAATAGAAAAAGCATGAAACCACAAAAACAACTGGACAATTAAATAAGGAGATTCCAGCATAAGTTAGGCTGTATCACTTGGATAATATGAGAAAGCACGCTCCACAGTATGCATGAAAGGCAAGTAAAGGAAAATGTTATAATGCTGACTTGTCTGGCCTGCATTTGGTATGCTGGTATTTAGATGCAGAAATTAATTTGCAGCTTCTTGGTGGTTATACAGAATGCTTCCACCACCTCTCCTTTCTATAGACAAAAAGGGCTTGTGATCTGATTGTCCCCGCCACTTGCATGTGGCTTTTCATCTAGGAATCTGTAGAGGTTTTCAGTTGTACCTTCATCCTCATCATCACTCTTTTCATTACTCTCCAGATTCAAGTCATCAGGAAGGTCCAAAGGTTCAACTTCAGGCTCCTTTTCTTGCTGGCCATGATAAGGATCTACTTCATTCTCATCATACTCACGCTGTCAGCAAGAGAATGGGGAAAAAATAACAGGCATGGAGTATGTGGAAGGATAGGCAAAAATAAGAAACAAGATAGTACTGTGTTCTCTAGGACAAAAATACTGTACACAATATTACATTCTGACCAATTAAAAGTGGATTTCCAGTGGTACACTGGAATGGATGAAGAGCAGAAAGATTAATTTCAGCAAATGCATTTATATAAATTGGTGGTACTTAAAACAAGCATGCTTTATGCTCAAAAGCCAGTTTTCCTAGCTGAAACATTCTACACAGAACATGCACTCTTGGAGATGCTAAATGTAGTCTTGCATACAAAGGTGTTTCTGTTTCTAAATACAACAGAATTAGAGTTTTAAAGTTTTGTCCATCAAACATCAATTCCGTTTAAAGCATGTTTTGGGAGCCATTACAAGTTCAAGATACTGCAAAATAATCCTTTCTGGAATATGAATCAGAAAATGAAGTGTATTGTAATGGATACAGTACGGTTTACTTTTAAGCTCTGAAATGAACTGACTTTTTTCAGGGTGTTTACACTATTAAAAAAAAGCATTTCAAATTCTCAGAAACACATGGTATTAGAAACAGGATGTGGTTTAACAGCAACATAATTCCATGTAGTCCAAATAATTTTTACCTCATCAATTTGTTCATGGATTTTCTCTGTATTTCCACAGTCCTCTTCCTCTTGCTCTTTTTCCTTATTCTTGGGAGGCTGTTTTTTATTATCTTTGTTTCCTGTCCCCAGATTGTCATCTTTTGCAACGAGCTCTGAATCCTCCTATTAATAAATCCAAAAGAAACTCAATTATGTTACTTGCTTTTCAAAGTCTCAGTGACATCATGTGCTACAGAAGAAAAAAGACAAAACTCAACAGAACTTATTCCCTGAAATTATCCCTTTCTAAGGCAAAGAGCTGTGAGAGGCAATTCCCATTCTAGGTCACATTAAGTTAGCAGAGTTCAATTCCATTGATGCTTTTTTCCCCCCACCCCATTCCTTCTTACCTCATCCATTCCTGGTCCAGTTTCTTCTGTTTTACTACTAGTATCTTCATCATCATCATCATCATCTTCATCCCCCCAGAGCCTTTCATCTAGTTTATCATCGGCTTCAGCATTATCAAGATTGCCCATCTGCTTATCCAGTTCCTCCTCTTCATCTGAATTTTCCTCATCTTCTGTGTACAGTTCAGAATGTGTTTCAGTACAGAAGAGAGAAAGCAAATGTTTTTGTTAACTTTAGAAGCAAATAAGCAATCATACTTTGAACCTTAATTTCATCACCCCTTTCAATTAATTGATATATGCTGAAAAAGACACACGTGTACATGTTGTAGAAAAGCATCAACCATTACTGGATTGATCTATAACTTTTAATAAGTTCGCCATGGTGGAAGAACCAAACCTTTTTTCTCCATTTCTCCATCATGCATCTTTCCTTCAAAGTCTTCAGACATTTCAATTGCATTGTCTTCTCCTTCAATGTCTGGTTTAGAATCTTGATCCTCTTTCTCCTTCTCTTCACCTTTTCGAAAACTGTCTTCTATCTAAAGCATTGGTAAAGACAAAAATTACAATGGAACTTGCCTATAAATTAAAAGCTTAAGTATCACAACAATATCACAATAATATGTATAAGCTGATAGGCAACATAGTAACTGATAAAAGCCAACATAAATAGGACACTGAAGGTAACTTGGCGTTTTTTTTACCCAAGACATCCACATCATGGATTTCAACAGCTTTTTCAGATTCACTTCAATTAAACAAGATCAACCCCCAACACTTGCCTGATCTTCACTTTCTATTTTGTCGCTCACATCCTTCTTGCCTTCCCCTTCTCCAATACCACCATCCTCATAGTCATGGAACTCTGTTGCTCCCTCTCCTGCTTCATCTTCAAGTAATTCTTTTGGCAGACAAAACCCCTGCAAAGGCAAACAGAAATTCAAAATCTTCCTCAGTAGTCAGGACATTTTTCATCTTAGTTTCTACTCAAGACTTTTACACATTAAATATATGTTTGCCATGCATCCACAGTTACCTCTAATAACTTACCTTTAGAGCAAGCTCTGTAAAAATGCTGGTTAGAACAGAAAGCAGTTTTCCAGTACTCCTATGAGATGCCAGTGAAACGGTGAGGTAGAACAGGATGAGGTCTGAATACTTGCAGAGCATGGGCTTTAGACGCACCAGCAAATAGCAGGACTGGTTGAAGAACTACAGGTAAAAAAACAGCTGCCAGTCATTATTTGTACTTACTGACAGGCACCTCAAAGAGGTGACTGAAAGTGCAAAAATACCAGTAGTGAGCTTAAGTACAAGTTTAAGTACAATTTCTAATGTATCTAGAGGTTTTTCTATATTTTTCACAAAAACTTTGTCTTCTTACTACAGCAATATCTGGCTTTTGCATTACAGAAGATTACCTTTATTTGTCCAGTTTCTCAAATGCCTCTAGTTCTAAGGCACTTGGCTAGAAGAAGCAGCAATGCACGTTTAACCACCAAAGCAGTTCACAATTCCAAATCTCTCGAGACTCCTAAGCCAAAAAACTCATGAAAAGAAAAATGTTACCTTATGTTTATATGAAGTGCAGTCTTCCCTGTAAGATTTCAGGATCTCCAGGAGTTCTGAAACACCTAAAATTGCCTTCTGCACATGTAAAGACTCCAAATCAGCAGACAGATCTTCATACAAAAGTTTAGTTATATGTCCGGCTTTAATCACATCAAGTAAGGCTGCATCCTCTTTGTGTGAAAGACATTTAAAGAATGGAGATCAAGTCAGACACTCTAAAAATGTTATAGCAAGCAACCTAGAAATATCTACCCTATCTGTTTAAATAGACAATTTCTAATAAAATTGCAATTTCCTTATGTATTGGTACCTCTGACACACACTATTTAAGAAATTTTAAGGTTTGCATGGTTTAAACTCTTCTGCTCCCCACTCAAGTATAATGATAAACTTACCATTTTCCTCTGAAGATTTTTCCTCCTCTTTTCCACCTTCCTGTTTTCTCTCTACCAAACACTGAACAGCATACAGAACAGCACGGATAACGGCTTCCACTTTTGTTGAGAATTGTTCCACAAACTCTTCATCCGACTGTTGATTTCCTTTTGAACCATAACACAGGCAGTTTTTACATGGAAACACATCAGATTACAAGTTCTTATGTTTCCTTCATGCAAGGACAATGACAGCACTATGCAACTTTTACTACACACTTCTACCAAAATCTCCTTGCTAATCATTACCTACAACTATGGTGAAGGATCCATCATTTATGGAGATGGTAGTAAAAAAAATTATACTGCACAAATAAAGTCTGGACTACATTTTGCAAGTTTTAATTTAATGAAGTTTTTGGATATCAGAAGGAACACTGGGCCACCTTCAGCAATAACCAAACGAATAAATTCTTGTGTCTTTACCAACATTACAAATAAGGTATCCTTACCTGTGCAATCTGACACAGAAGCAAGAAGCTGTGTTCTCCAGACTGTGAAGTCTGAGGATGTGTTACTGATGACTTCTTGTATATACTTTAGGCTCTTGATTAGGGCCATCTGATTTGCAGCTTCGCTGTCTTGCCCATTTGGAAGGAACAGGGACTCTATGCTTTGTAACTGGGCTGAGACTTCCAGCAAACAGCTCACAGCTGATGTGCAAACTTCAAAGTCTCTCCTGCAACAGAAATACCATAATACTGAAAGGAGAACAAACAGTCCAATTTAAGATTAAATCTTTTCTTGGACATGGATAAGGGAGAGGCAGCATATAGTAATCCTGAAATTATTAATTATTATTTATATTTTGTTAATTATTTATTAAATATTTGACAACAGGCTTCTATTTACTGTACACTTATAATCACTGAAGCAGAGAGAAAATCAGAAGATTGTTACTAGATAGGCTAAAAATGTCTTTTAAAATGAAAATTTCTTCATTCAATTTATATCTGAAATTCACCTCAGCTAAGGAGCTATGGAGATAAAATCCTGAGAGATCAAAGATAAAGTGGAAAGCTGAGATGGAAATTATTTTATCTTGTCAGGGGAGTGGGAGAACACATGCATTTCTTTAAAGAGGTATTGCATTTTGCAAAAAAAATGAACAGAAAATGTTTGAAGAGTATTTGAGCCCACTTTTCAATATAAGCATAGGTAAAAATTTTCAAAATTACTTCACACATATTATGTGAACATAAAAGAGATGTTCACGTGTAGAACTCACCAGGAATGAAAGGAGGTTTCCCGTGACTGCTGTCTTACTCTGTCCACTTCTGCTTTCACGGCCTTCACATCTGCCGTCATTGCAGTCAATTGTGTAGATACCTGCACCCACAACTGATCCTTATTTCGCATCCTGCATCCAGGAGGCAATTGCTCAATTGTTACTGGAGACAGGTGTTTTAGATCTGAGGGAATCAGGTCAGGTATTCTCGCAAGAACATTTCCCATTTCAGGTACTGAACTCTGAGGAATGCTGTCTTTGACATCGGTCCTTTCACTGTCATTGGGCCTGGCTGACTCTTCTTTTGGGCAGCACTGGATAAACCAAGACAGCTCCTCGAGAACCATCACACACTGCATGCAAAGCTGCTGCAGTCTGTCTGTCCAGCGTTGAATACTGTCTTGAGGAGGAAACGCTGCACTGTATTCTCTGTCAGCAGTCAACCTAGAATCTATTTCTTGTATACAACTCAGAAGGTTCCTAGTTAAGAAGAAAGAATTAGCAGTTATAATCACTAAGCTTTATGTAGTACTTAAGTACTACTTATGTAGTCCTTTTTGAAAGTTCTACCTTTAACTGAATTGATTTTTTAAAAATATCTAGATAACTTCTCCTGGAAGAACTAAATCAATAGGTTTTTTTAAAAAAAAGGTTGTTTAATTAGTGCTTTTTTTTTTTCCCTCCCTGAATTACGAAACAATACAAAGCCCTGGAAATCTGATTTGCTATGAAAGACATAGTAAGGCAGATAAATGTCCTGAAATTTTTACTGTAAAGCTGAGGAGTTTATTTAGTTGGGATTTCTGTTTATTCATTTTTTTTAAGTTTCCTGGGGTTAGAATAAATTTTGCACCAGTAATCTCCAGTCTAGAATTCCTTCTCTGTACAAAGGTACTAGCTCCTAACCTGACTCCTAAAAGTTTTATGGACTACAGAGTGCTGAGCACAAATATCCTCAACGAAGGTGGCATTGGCAATGACTGTACTCTGATGACTCGAACAATGAAATGAAAAATCACATCAAGTAAGATAGGTTCTTGTATACTTTTCCTTTTACAGTTTTGACACAACATCCAGTATGTCCTGCCTTTCTAGAATTTTTTTTTGTGAGCTGTTGATGCTTTATTTATTTTGGCTCAAAATACCCCCCAGATAATTTATTTGCCCCAGGTCAAGCCAACAACTTAAATGTAAACAAAATTAACTGAGGCCAATACGAAATGAGAGATATAACAATCTGTAAGTTTAATGGTTTAACTGTGTAATTAACTACAGGAATTATTACATACATATGCCTTACTTGTTCTACAAAATTATTTTGATTCCAAAATACCGGCTGCAGTGATAGGATAAACTTAAATCTTTTCTATCTAGGCTTGAGGGAAAGAAATACAGGGAACCAGAGGAAGAAGTTGCTATTTCCTGCTACCTTATTTTCCATCTTTCTTGAACTGCTTTGCTTACTGTCAAAACTTCTTGCCAACATATAAATGTCGGAAGATGGAAAATACCTGAGTAAGATCCACTGTTCTGTCAGTGCAGTAAGAGATCGCCTCTGTCTCACAAGCATCTGCATGAGGTGTGCAGTGAACCCTTTGCATCGTTCAATGCTACCTAGTCCAATATCCTAAACAAAACAGACAGAAAAAGTGGGAGAGGAACAGTTAGATGAGCAACCAGACATCAGCAGTCTCTGTCTCCATTTCACTGAGCAGGCTGAAACATGGTTTAATTGAACAAGTCTTAATATGCAGACTAGAGTTACAATTATTAGTTTCCCCATCTGCATATTTTCTGCATCTTCCATATATCCTGCATACAAATTTGCTTTTCAAGTAACTTCTGCAATACTCACATTGCATTTCACTCCACTGCAGCAATTCTAATCAGGAATTTAGTTCCAGTATTAAATCTACCTTATACAAATGATTAAAATCTGAAGATATACCAGTGTAAATGCTTTACATTTGTGACCAATTCTAGAACCCTTACTTTCATTAGAAGTGATCGCATCTTAAAGCTCAGAATAAATGCTCACAACACAGAGCATAACTGATCACAGTCACGTTCCACTATTTGTATTCAATATCAGGAGTGACTTTAATAAGATGATGTTGTAAAACAAGGGGTAAAGCATAGTGAGAGGAAGAACATCTGGAAGAGATGCTTTTTTTCTGAAATTCTGGAAAAGTGGTTCTGGTTTGGCTGAGCTCCTTTGTCTGTTCTACTGGTTGTAGACCAATCTTTAAAAGAAGAAATATATTAGCACTTTTTGTGTTGGACATCGACTTCAGTTACGCCCAATTATAAATATCAACTGATTTCTTCAAGAGCACTGAATGACATTTGGTTTATTTTCCTTACAAGTTTGGATTCAGCATTTCACGAGTTTGTTTGTGCACAGAAAGTAGCAATTAGGGATCTCCTGGGATGAAACACTGAACAGATAATGAATTCCTTTCCGCAAACTGATTTTGTCCCTTCATAAAACAGCAGGTTTTAACATGCTGCATTCAATGAGTGGTATGAAAGTGTCATATTTGGTATCGTATTACATAACATAGCATTATCACCCATCACTTTTTTACTACTAGGAAATTTCAGTCCAAGCTGGTAAAATGAAGTTAATAGAACTAAGATTCTGGTTTTAATTCGCTGGTTTTACCTTGGCAGGTGCTAACAATGCTGTCTGGAGCCGAGAGTGACGTGCAAGCGACCGATAGAAGTACTTCTGGCATCCATCCCAGGCACAAGAAATCTCTGTCAGCAACCTGGCAGAGCACAAAGAAGTATGGAATTAAAAAGTACTTCAGCATGCTGGAGCCACCAGGTCAGCTCTTCATCCCAACAGTTTTGCCTGAAATTTATTGTTCTGAAAATGCATTGATGTTGCATTATTTTCTCTAAAAATATTCTAGTCTTAAGAAAACATTTAATTTAAAAAATAAATTCTAAGGAAACCCTAAGCAATAGCACCAAGATCTCTATCTTCCACTCAAGATCTCTATCTTCCACTACCATTTAATACTTTAATAATGATATTATTTTTCTTCCCCCCATGCTGCTAGATCCAGCTTCATACAGAAGCCTTTCTTTTTGCCCTGATACATAAATGCTTACATCCCAGAAGGACAATAACCAGCATGTCTCAAAGACAAAAATGCACTTGCTGACAGAAAAACAATTTAAAAAATAAAAAATCTGAAAAAAACATCTTTTCCCCCAGGAAAGCTTTTCCAGTAATGCTCACTCTGAAGTATATGTATTTTCTCCTGAAATATCCCATTATTTAATAGAGACAGAACAATGAAGTAATCCCTGAAAATCACAGCTCAACTTCAATAAAATCATTAGCAGTTTACACTAATATAGTGCTAGAAAAACATCCCAGGCAAGGCTGGACAGTGGAGGGCTAACTGAAATCTAATTAATGGAAAGAATGAAACTGAGGGTACAGTTGTTGGAGTGCAAATTTAGAAAAAAAAAATTAAAAAGAAAAAAACCCCAAATCCTTGCTCAGTGGTACATACCAAACTGAGAAGCAATGGGAGGAAGGGAATATGCACAATCCTAAATTAATTACTATCCAGAAATCCCCCTCTAAATCAACGTGCCATAAATTCTATATATTCCAGCAGCAATTCACACAATCTGAGGGTAAAAAGTCCTGTGTACATACGTGGCATCCAGTTCATGTGTACAATTCACTGCAGCCAATGCACTACACAAGTCCAGTGGACGAAGGTAGAGAACTTCCTGGCAATCTTTTGAACGGGACCAAGACAGACCTTTCCGGTATGACAAACCTGGAACAGTATTACAGCACACATCCTTTGATGCCCCCGTTTTTGATATGAAAAATGTCACTCCTACAGTTGGTAGCAAGACATCAAATGTTCTTATCTTGACAAGTCTCTGAACATGCTGCGAGTTTTGCAATGTAACACACTGTAGCTGAGCTATCTTGAGCTGAACAACACAGCTGAAGTAAGACTAGACCTGCGTACACTAAGGACTTTCCACTGCCATGTCCTTAAGGAAGCTGAGTTAGGAATCATTTTTAAGACATGAAAAGGCTGATGAATGAGGAAGGTAAAGGTGCTACCTTAAATCATATTATGGAGGGTTTAGATACATTGGCAAGGACAGTAAATTGCTCAAGAACTCTGTACTTTTAAACCAAGCCCATTTTTAGTTAAAGCTCACCTGTTTTAGCAAGGCTTTTAAAGAGATCCGACAAAGCCCGTTGCTTTTGCATCTGGATATGCTTTGCCTCTGATTTCTGCTTCTCCTTAGTTGCTGTCTGATCAAATGTTAAATTTTGCAGTTCAGCTACAGAAACAATAATACCACCTGTATAGAAGACAGTAGACAAAAGTATGAGATTGAAAATTTTAAAAAAGCAGCTCTGGTGGGAAGACACTCTAGGAAAACATCTATACATCTGCACTTTTTTCTGATTTGTTCCATTTATGTTATAGAGGTCAACTGTGGTATGGAAATCACAAGAAAACCTAACCTGTGAATTGGTCGAGATTTTCCACCAGGTTTAATAATGAATTATTTTCTGTAACTGCTGAACACATTTTCTTCATTTTTTTCGTCAGCTTGGACAGACGATACTGAAGAGATTCTGTATGAAATGTAATGACACCCTGACATTCTGGGAGTGCCCTCTGAAAAAAAATGGAAGAAAATTATGTATGCATATTCAAAGCTCTCCTTTGATCACTAAAAGTAAATCACTTTAAAGAAAGGGCTAAATTCTGCATTCATCTGAAACCCCAAAACAGGTTCATGTGATTCTTTCATCAGCTCAGCATCATCACTTGAGAAAAATCGTAACGCATGTATGTCAGGCAAATTGCTGCAGACAATATGTAAGGAAATTGGAGATGTAACTATCTCATCCCTATATTAGAGCACAGCTATAGTGCCAGATTGGTACAGACCATGTCTGTCATTCCATGCTGCATTCCCATCCATCTGCAGTGTTGCATAATACTGAACACAAATAAGACCAAAAAAAATTTTGATATATTCAACAGATTTGACACTTACATAAGATTTTCCTGTGAAAAATAAATAATAAATCAGTGAAAAGCAACATATAGATAAGAATAAAGAAACTGTTCTTCCCACACTTAGAATAACTAATTCAGTCACCTTGGTAACATCTGTTCTAGCAGACAGAACCTTTCTTAATGTGTTGTTTAGCCGCTGAATTTTGGTTTCTTTGTCGTCAGATTCTTCTTGCTTTTGCATGCAGTCCAGCTGCTCTTCCTTACCAATTTCCACCAGGGCAGGCTGACATGGCTCATTCAGAACAACTTCAAACTTCTTCATGAATTTAAAGAGAGTTCTAATAACCAAATGAAAGCAAAAACGTTACTGGGTTTTGTAATCCTGGAAATCTCTCAGCTGCTGGAAATAAACGTTTTCACTGTGTTATGAACAGAAGAAACATTTCTGTATTCAAATATAACATCACAGAGAAATCATCTAGAAGGAAGGTTTCAAAAAAGGGAGCAGAATTTTTTCCTTCTGACTTACCTGCGTATTTTTTCAACTGATTGTTTTATAGCCCAGAAGCTGACATCATTCCACCTGGAAATCTTCACAAACTCCTATAGGAAAATAAATAATCAATGGGATTACTTATACAAGTGAAATGAAGTAGTCCCACATCAAAGATGATCTTTAAACCTAATCAGCTACGATGATCTGGTAGCCTTAAAATGCAAAACATTTTACTAAGTGAGCAAGTTATTGCACAGATATCTTATTCTTACTAACATACAAATTTGCACTGCATAAAAGCTGCTGCATAGCCAGATGTTGTGAAATCCACAGGGGCTTCACCCCTGGGTAGAAACTTTCAAGAATAAATGGGACTGATCAAACATTAAAGCTCTCAATCAACCCCTCCCCCACCTCAAGAATTAATTCTTGCCAAAGAAAATGTTATTTTTAGTAGGGATTTCAGTGGCCAACAGAACTATTATAGACAAATTCAAATAGTGTCTGCTCCACTGCTCCTTTGGTTAGACTGGTACATTGTCCGAGCCAAGTTTCCTTTTACCTTAAGTTCCTTTTCTATGGGCTGACGAAGGTCAGCAATTTTGGCCTCAACACACTCTGAAAACTGCTTATAGTAATTGTACAGATTCCACAGGATGCTGCACAGAACATCTAGAAAGGAAAAGGGACAGATAATAACAATAATTGTCATCATTGTCCTTCTTTTACAAGAGGATGCTTTTCAGTATCATTACAATCAATACACCCCAGTTCTTTTTGGAAGTTTAGCAACACCAAAAGATGGGATAAATTCCAACAGGAAAACAGTACAACAGCCCCACTATTCTATTTATGAGCTCAGTGAGCTATTTGGAAAGTCTGGAACACCTGATGGTGAGACTGCTGTACAGACAGCTCAACACAAGTAATGCTAACAACTTACCCTTTTCTGCTACTTGAGGCATCAGCAAGACATGGCAGTGGAAAACCAACAGTACTTGGAGCCGTGCATGGAACTCTCCCAGAGTAGAGCCTTCAATGAAAGCCTGTAATGTGCTGACCAGCGTTTTCAGATCCATTTGCTCAGCTCCTGAACATTGCACCAGAAATTTAAAAAGAAAGTGAGAGGGAAAAAAAAAAAAACAAACCCAGAAGATCTAGGTGAAAATTGTTGTCTGGTCATTATTACTTTCCATTAAATATCAAGTCTCAATTAGGAAATGTTCAAAACGAAATAGGAAAGGGGCAGATAGGGGAAGAATCTGATTTAAAAACAAGTAAAACCAACAAACACCACACCGGAAGAAAGGAAAAGGAACAAGCATCAGCATTAAAATAGTGACTGAGAAGGTCAGTTATATGTCAGATTTCAGAATCCATTGACTATTTACAGAATACTTGCTATTCTCTATGAATGAATGGCTTTTTCAGTCATGATGAGCCATACTACAAATAAGTCACACAGCCAGTTCCTTAACTCCTCAAAGTCATGAGGACAGAAATAGATCACAACAATCTGGCAGATAAGAGTGTTTTTGGAGTATTATGGGTGGAAGTAGTCATGTTGTCCTCTTGGAGATACAATACAACTGAAGGATCTGAAACTTATGCAGGGCCTTAAGTCTTCATGAGGCTGGAAACTTGGCCTCAAGCCAGAGGATACTGCTTTCATCTTTACAATTCCATTAAATTTGGGGGAGGGAAGGTGCTGCCTCTCATTCCCCTATTTTATATAACATGAACATGTGCAGACAGATTTGCTAACAACAGTACATACCAAACCTACTTACTCTAAGAATTCTTTAGGCTTTATACAGAATGTCAAAAAGCAGTTCAGCTGGGATATGAATTATACTTTCTGCAGCTAAAAAAATGAGATGCCTTTTCCAGTTGCAGATGGAGGCCTCCCACTCTCCAAATCTGTTTGAAATGTTTGTATGTGCATGACGTACAGCTATCACAATTCAACTTTCTTTTAGATGCTTTTTACAGACATCTTTTCTTTATATTACAACACAGGCCCTGTGAGCCACAAGTGGTTTCAGAAAAATATACAAAGTTCATTCCATATGGAAAACCCTACACTGAAATTTACTGTAGGGCAAAAACTATACCTGAAAGTGCATTGTTAAATTCTGGCATTTAGGACCTTAATCATACATTCTTAGTAATTACTAGAACTCCATCACATTTCTTTTAAGGCCAGCACTTACCTTCTGTGTTTGCCTCTGTCTGTTCTTGAACATACTTCTCAATCATCTGATAGATTGAGAACCAGTACTTTGTGGATTTGTCCACATGCTGCTTCATAATGTTGTCCAAACTTACTGACCAGCAGCTAAAAACAATAAGAAAAAGGAGAGATAAATTAAAAATATCATAAGTAGTTTGGGTTCAAAACAACAAAAATTTGTTTTCTGTTTCTATTAAATCAATGGAAAATTTAGCAGATGAAAGAATCTGCACATAAGCTTAATATATACAATCAACTTCTGAGGATCATTGCTGTGCCAACATTATTAATGTGAAGGAAAAGAAGGGAGGGTACAGCAAAATCCATCAGAGGCAGGTCCAAAAGTTTATTTTCTCAGAAATAGAGGTAGACTTGTGGAATTCCTAATTCACGTACTGTGGCTATAAAAATTTTATATGGTCTTAAACAGGAGACTGGACAATAACTTTTAAGGACAATTTGATGACGGTTATTAAACAGACAAAACTCTGCAGGCTGAGGAAACCCTAGGGTTCAAACAGGAGAGCACTGGAAAAATATTGTTTCTACTTCTCCTGAGGCAGATACATAGAGTCACCATAGCCTGGACATGTTCATTCTGATGCACTACAGAGCTCCTCGGTGGTGGTCTCTTTACCCCACACATTTTCACCACAACAGAAGCATGTTCCGCAATTAAGGCAATTCTTTATTGGAATGTGCCTCCATGTGAAGATGAAAGTTTACAGTGTCTAAGGAAAAGCAGCATAGAAGGACAATTCTTACTTCAACTCCAATCTGCGCCACTGAATAATCAGTTGTGTGACCAGATCAAGATGCTTCCGCAAGGACAAGGCCCGACAAGCATTCTCCTCCCAGTCCTAGAAAAGAAGAGTTCCCCTTTACACAAAGCCAGAAATTAGTCACTGCCTGGCATAACTTGTTGCATTTACTCTGGATTACTGGGTTCTTGCTCTTTAAACTTTCAGCATGGAGCAAGTTGACTTCCCCAAATCCTGTCAAGCAGACAGCTTTCATATACTGTATTTGTAACATGGTACCAAATATAGGTAAGGAAACACAAAGAGAAAAATTTACTTTCCCTTCGCCACCTTCTTACCTGTGCCTTTGCAAGAAGAATTTCCAAGCCATTCAGAAACTTTGAGAGAGGACTAGAAAGAGGAAAACTCCGGATTCTGTCCATCACAACTAACAGCTGCAGAATAAAAACAAAAACACTGAGCCCTTAGTAAATGCACTTCAACAGAAGAAACCATGAAATTGAGTTTATTTCTATGAGAATAACCGACCCACACAAGATATAGGAATTTTCTATTTTTTTTTTTTTTTTTTCCATTTTTAAACTGCTTCCTCAATTTAGTATAAGCTCACTAGGAGTTCAGTAAGGCCAATGCAGCTGGGGAAGGGAGCACGAATGACCTAATGCAGAGTTCCTGTGGAATCTGAGCTTCTACATTATCCCAAGAAACGTAACTGGAGGACAACACAGATGCTGTAAGAGGAACTAAAAATAATTATTCTAAAGCATTATGAAAGAATGAACTTCAGTAAAAAACAGGCATAGAAACAGCAAGACCTCGGGGATCTTTGAGCTATGGCAGACTGAAGACCACTTAAAACCCTAAGTTCAGACTTGGCAGAATCCCACTTAACATTTCATAAATAAAACAGAACAGCTGTAATACACACAATAATACCTATACCTCTTATGAATAAACAGGTATGACTTCAAAACATCTGCACAAGTAATACAGACAACATCTAGGCAAGCGTATCAATGTGTGTGGGCATGTCTATGCATATCTATACACATATTCACACATAAATGCAATCCAAAAATGCTCCAGTTTCCCCCAAATATTTGTTGAGGTGTTTTTACCTGTACAAGTACAGGATGCTCTGGCCATTCCTGCAGTAGCCCATTTATTTCTTTAGCAAAATTGTCAAGTACAGGTTGGCACTGTCGGACTTGCTGAATATTGGGATGCTGATAGAAGTCGTAAGGACCATCTTGCTGAAGCACAAGATCTGAAGTTACTTCCTCAAAAAAGGTATTGTGAAGAAGAGTGCTCAGCAGAAGTTGGCTTCCCAAAAGACTGTCATTCATTTCAGCACCTGGAAAGAAAGTAAGGAATTAGTTCTTTTTTTAGTTGAATAGATAAAGTTGGGGGCTTTCCCCCACCCTGTATCCCAGGCCTTAGCATGTTATCTTTTACAAGGATATAAGACTATACAACTGGAACAGTGAGATGGAGTAGAGAACACAAGACATACTTAAAGTTTATATTCTCTATTTCATCAGATTTTTCTATGAAAGTACAACGAGCATCATAAAGGCAGGCTGTAATCCTGTCAGAAGAACACAGTTCCTCTGTATATAAATCTACATCAAGAAGATAATACTATAAAGTAAGGCTCTGTGGAAAAGTAATTCAACACACATAAAAACTCCATGTACATTACAGCTCAGGTGCAAACACAAAAATAAGGTACTGTAGAAACAACAGCCCTTATCTGCTTCATCTTAATTGCACAAATGCATTTATTAGATCAGAACTGAAATATACAGCTGTGCTTTAACAAGTGACAATTCCGAGTTCTCACACATTGTTAAAACAATTTACACATTAAGTTTTCCAAAATTCAGGGTGGAAAAAAACCACCAAAATATTTTTTTTCTTTTTACTTTCTACATATAAGCTAAATTTCTAATAAATAAACTTAATTGCAAAATTTACTTCTGGGAAATTTCTTTAAGTGCTTTATCTTCCACTGGACTGAGCAGACCCATGTGATCAAAATTTCACTCTGTTTTCAATACATTTTTAAACTGTGTTAGTCCTCTATATTACCAAATGTAATTTTAAAAATGCATAGAAGAATAAAAATAAAAGCATTCCACAAGACAATTCTGAACATGGGGTAAATCCTCTGGAGAAAGAATTTTCAGTTTTCTGCCTTTTCCCCATAACAGGTATGTTTCATGAACTGTAATGTAATTGTTTTGAAACAAATCATTACAAATCTAAACCTGCATATCTGAAATACTGCTAGCAGTCTTACCCATTAAAGGATAGAATTGTGACACCAGGCATGCACCAGTCTGATAGCAGGAAATAAATGTACTGAAATAATGCTTGGCTTGATGAGAAGCCATACTCTGTTGATACCACAGGGATCGAGCAAAGTTTAAGCACAACTGCTGATGAACCTTCATTACTGTTTGCATAGAGCTTTTGGACAAAAGGGCTCTGTCAACTTCCAGCTGGTCTTCCACTGGGTCTTCAGTTTCCATTTTTTCTTCTAGGCTTGGCTGAGCTGTGATATCTTCAAAGTCCTGCAAATCACATGATAATCAAAAGTAAATTTTGATTTCTTCCTTTAATGCCTCCCCTCCCTATCTCCTCTTTTGCTTTTCTTGGCATTGCAATGATTTGCAGCCAGACTGCCATTCTGAAACTGAACACAGGTGTACAGAACATTTCAGGGCATAACTACAGCAGGCAACATTGCAGGACAGTCATCCCTGAGCTGCTGCCAACAAAACCCTTCTGCAGAAAAAGCAACAGCAGCTGTGTCTGCTGATAAACCACCTCAATATTGTGTGGTTGCTTGAGGACCTGAACCATTCTGTCCCAGCTGCTTTATTTAATCAAGGACATCAACCCTCTCCACAGGTAGTAGAACATCTGATGACCTTACTTGCTAAATAAATAAAATTCCAGCTTTTTACATGTAACTATATTATCATTCAGTTATATAATTTGGGTTTATTCACCCAAAGTACAGTTCAAGCCTGGAAATTAATCCAAAAACTTTTTTCAACCAGAAGGTAAAATAAACCACAAGCATATAACTTAATACCTATCAAAATCTAACCCCATTTGGCTTTTGGTTAAAAGAAAAACTGCTTCATTCCTTATGTCATTTATAGCATTTATTTTCAGGAGCAACTTCAGATGTCATTTTTTGTGTTTCTTAATGGAGTTACAGCTATTACCTTTTCATGAAAGGGAAATCTCCTCTTAAATTCTTCTTCTTCCTCTTCTTCCTCGCTCCGTCCTTTCCCATGACTTTTACTCCTGTATCTGTACAGGCTGCGTTCCATTGCCTCCTGCTCTTGGGCACGGCGTTCCTGTTCATCCCATTCATTTACAATCGCCTAAGGAAACACAAATCAAGATGCTTCTACACAAGGTAACGTTTAAAATCATCTCCTATTCCATCAGTGGGGCAGCATCTATTTTGCTTGGCTCTTTCTTTTCCACGGTCTACAACAGTATAAATCAAAGCCATCTAACATTTGTGAATCGCCCTCTTAACAAGCTAACGAGGAAAATGTAAAGACAACATGCAACAGAGTACTTGACCAAGTTCTAGTCCCCTTTCTCAAACATTTTATAAAGAAACTCTCTCCAAAGTTTGCATTGGGGTGGGTTTCTGTTGTGTGTGTGTCCATTTTTTGGGTTTTATTGTTTAGGGCTTTTCTTACATAAATAAAATCTTTGCTAATCATTACAGGCTATTGTTTCATGTCTTGATAAATTCAAACAAGTTAATCCAGTATATTAGATTATCTTTTACAATTAATTGGGGAAAAAAAAATTAATATTTTTAAGAACATCATACTAATAATTATCAAGATAAGGACGTCTAAAGATCATCTAATCCAACCCCTTTGCCGTGGGCAAGGACATCTTTCACTAGACCAGGTTGCCCGAAGCCTCATCTATTTGCTCTCAAACACTTCCAGGGTTGCAGCATCCACACCTCCTCTGGGCATCCTGCTCCTGTGTCTCACCATACATATTTTTAAACCATTATTTTCATACCTGATCCAGATTTACCCTCTCTTTCAGTGTGGAGTGCCCCCACCCAAAGAGGCGGGGATTTGATTTTAGGCAGTGTTAAGTGAGAGGCGTCGCTTTACACCCAGGAAGAGTAGATTCCACCCCTCTGCCTCGGGGGATGTGCCCTACAAGCCCAAGAGTTGCCCCACCCCCAAATCCTTTGTGGAGCGTCATTCCGGGGTGTGAGGTGATCTGGGCTTTTTGTGTTGCTGTTTGTTGTATTCTGCTGCATTAAACCCTCCTATTGTACCCCTATTGGTTTGTGCCCCTGGGGCTTCTCTATTGCTGTGTCCCTGTTAGACCCAGACCCTGAACTCCACCTTTACTCTACCCCATTAAACCCACCACCCTGCCTTTGTTCGGGGTTCTCAGTCTCTGGTTTATGCTGGGTTAATTCCTGTGTTGGTGATGCCCCAATAAATGTATTCCTGAGTTTAACCAAAAGGAAACCCATCTCGTTGATTTCCAGCTTTGGTCACCAGTGGCTGAACTCTCCCTGGACATGACACTGTTGCAATGAGACACAGCATTTCAGTTTTAAACTGTTATGCCCTGTTCTACAAGCCTTTGTAAAAAGCCTCCTTCCCTCCTTTTTATAAACCCCTTTGATATACTGAAAAGCCATAAAACAAGGTCTCCTCAGAGACATTTCTTACTCCAAGCTGAAAACCCCAACTCTGTCAGCTTTCTTCACGAGAGGGGTGTTCTAGCCCCCTGATGATTTCTGTGGCCTTCCTCTAGAGTTGTTTTAACAGATCTATGTCTTCCACAGGGGACAAGTTCTGTTCAAGACTCCCAGTTATGGGCATCCGGAGCTTACCCGAAACAGATGTCTGAAGAGCTGCAGAGATTTCTGGTCCATTTCTCCTCTGGATAGCACATGACATCGAAGATGCAACAAAGCATTCACCAGAAGCTGTTCCAGAGTAGGGGAAGGCTGCTCACCTCCCTCAGATCCTCCTTCAGAGTGCTTCAGAGAGAACTTTTTAAGTCCATTAAGTACCCCAACTGAATTCACTGAGCATAAAACTTCTGCCCGAGAAAAGTAAGTGGGAAAGGCACGGCCAACAGAAGGGAATGCCAGCAAAGAAGTGAGGAGGTTGGTGAGATCAGCTGGGCACACAGAGCTCTGCAGCACTGCATACGCTTCAGAAGCCACTAATCGCATGCCATGTTGCAGCTGCAGGATGGCAGCTTGGAGGGGAATGATGGCATCAGGGAATACAGCATACTCCTCTGCCAGGTGCTTTCTAAACTGATGGTGTGATTGTTGCCACGATGCCTCTTCACTTAACAGGTTCTGTATGGCTTGCAGTGATTTAGGTCTCTCTCCACGGAGGAACTGCAGAAGGCGGGCTAGAAGGTCTTGGACTGAGGAAATCTGTGCTATGCTGTTGATGTACTGATGAGCCTCCTGGTATAAGCAATCATACAGTGGAGCTGGGGGCCTGAAGGCCTTCCTTCTGGAAAGGCTGCTAATTTGCTCCTTCAACCTTTGCATTCTTTCATGCAACAGCCTGTTAAGAAATAACATTGACCAGTTTAGACATGGAAAAATGTTTCATACAAACATGTTTAAATAGATTTAATGTAGCAGTTAAGATACAGGAAAAGATTCATCAGAAAATACTCTGCTAGTTTGTGTGAAACAGCAAATAAGGAAAAAACAAGGGACAGCCTTATAGCCCACAGTATAGATTTCTTCTCTCCCTACCGCTTAACAAATTTCAAGTACTTTTTTTCTTGCTATCTGACAGCTCTGTGAGAATGAAGAAAAAAATAATATTACCACAAGCAATCAGTAATACTCAGCCCACTTGCTGAGACATTCAGAACTTGCTTGCAATGATTATCATCCTCTAAGCAGTAGCATGGATCTACCAGATCCTCTGTGTGTGCAATAATGAAATCAAAAAATCCTATTAAAAGTGGAAAATAATGAATAATAGATAGTTTTTATCTCCATGTACACAGAACACACCTGGAAGGCTGCAGAAAGGAGAAAGCTCTCTTTGATTAGAATTTCCTCCTCAAGTCCCTCTGATAAAAAAGAACTACAAAAAGCCCCAAACAAATTAACAGTAGCTACAGATTCTGCATGTCAACAGTGTACTCTATGTGGTAAGAAATTTAATTCATCCACAGCAACATACACAAAGGCTATTGCTAAAATACACACATGAAGATTTCTCCCCAGTAATATCAGCTGAAGAACTTTGCAAAATAGCACTGGCACATATAATGGCCTTGAAAAACCACAGTGATAGATAATCCGTCTCATTCCAACTGACTGGTAATATTTTCACATTGTAAGAAAAGTACTGTAATTTAAATGGATGGCATTGTTTTTATTTCTGAGCATCTTTTCAACTTTATCAATATATGATGGCCACTGCTTTATTCATCCTATTTACAGCAGTACAAAGAGACAATTCCTCACTGCAAGTAAAGAGCACAGCTTCTTCTCTACCACCAATATGTAAAATGATACTTTTAAACCGACAACTCTAGTTTCTACAGAAAAAGAGAAAAATTGTAAAGCTTCAGAGCCTGAGCACACAAAGATGACATGTCCACACTAAAAGAGATGAGTTCAGTGCCTGGGAGTTACCTGATATGGGGATGAATATAGTTGCTGACTGTTTCATCTTCAATACTTTTTCCTGTATGTAGCTCAGATGAAAAATCATGTGTTTTCCATTCACACTCCAGCTGGTATAACTAAAAATGAAAGAATAAACCATTCACAGCTGTTCTGATTTTAGTAACCGAGGAGGTACATTAACTTCTTTGAAATTAAACGAACTTCTAGCTATACAGTTTAAAAATCATGACCAAGCCAAACTCCTTTGCATTGATTTTATGCATAACATAACAAATGTTATGCATAAAATAACATAACATAACAAATATGCATAACAAAGCCAACTTGGCTTCATACTCACCTCTTCTTTTGAGTACTTGAGCTTGTATTCTCTTTTAACAGCTGGATCAAACCTGGTCTGTGGAAGCCACATCTGGATCTGCACCAAGCCAAGGCTCACCCAGAGGCTTCCACGCCAAGCTGTCTCTGGTAACTCCTGAAGCCCTTCCCCATAGAACTGATGCAAGCAAGTGATCAGAAGAAATAGGAATTCTTTAGGAAGTAATTCCTGATCAGTGATGCTTTCAAGTATCTTGAGAAGGTACTCATATGCAACAGCATCCTTGAGGTAGAGCTTCTCACAGCACTCCAAAAATTCCTCTTGAAGAGCCACTGGAATCAGATGCACCAGGGCAGAGAGCTGTCTGCTTAGCATTACTCCTTGCAGTCTAGCATCTGTTTGTCTGGAGAAAAAGGAATGAGAAAACATTTACACACAGTAAGCAACCTTCTGTAACATGCTTGATTTAAATAACATATATGTGGAAGAGAGTTCTTAATACCTAAAATCTGCCATTGAAGAGACAGCCAGGTTGGTCCACAGTGCTGTGCTGACTTTGTGAAGCTGCTGTGCTCTCTCCATCCATTCTCCCAGTGTTACATGGGATGATGACAAGACAGGAAGCCCACTCACATCCCACTGGCTTGTCTTGCTGCTGCTAGTTAGAATTTCAAAGAAGCACTTTGAGAAAACAGCTCGGGTCAAAATGCCTGGGCCCTAAATTAAGAGATTAAGAGTTAGATTGTTCAGATGCAACTTGCACTGACTATCCTAGAATTTACAATATTGCTTTAGAAAACTTGAATTAGTCAACAAGAACATTCAGGCTAGAATTTGGTTAGGTCAGAAGAGACAAACCTTCATAGAGCGGTTCACATGGGATTTAGAGAAGTTGTTTTCCTCTGTTGCAGGCAGTGGCCTCCAAGTCAACCAATAGTCTGGGTCCATGGTGAAAGTACTGCTCCAAAAGGATGCTAAAACAGCATTAACTAGCTGAGATGACAGAAGAGACATTTCTTCAGGGGATATCTAAAGAGAAACAAAAACCTAGAGGTGAGAATAATGTACACGGAACAAAACATATACAGAGAAAGTATGATTCTGATTTTCAGTATGGATAGTACAAGATACTCTCCAAGATTCTTTCAAATTCACACAGCATTTGCTTGCATCTCCTCAATGAAGAGTTAACTTCCTGAGGTCTGCACTGTCTCCTGTCTGTGAAATATGCAGCATGTTTACAGAGCAAGTTGTTAGAATACAGCCTGTAGTCCATGACTGTGCAACCTCATTTGACAACACACAAGGGTGCAGAGGCATAAAACAGGTAAAGCCATCCAACACTCTGCTCCGAAGCATTTAAGGTGAACTTGTGTTTTACTGTGCTTTGTGGGAACACAACCCCTGTATCATAAATATTAAGCAGAGTTATTTTTCTACAGAAAATGCATCAAATAGCTTTATCAGTCTGATTTGCAACAGAACTAAAAAACTTTACAGGCATGGGAACAGAGGAAAGCATTTTTCAATGTAAAATGTCTTCGAATACATAAATAGAACTAGGCTGGCACCTGCCATCCAAACAATTTCCCATTTTTCCATTAAGTCACAGATGGACGCATGGAACAACACTACCAAAAAAAATTATACCAAATGATGTTATTTAAGACTTTGTTGTATTTAATCTTTCAACACTGTGTTTGAATTACATTTTCTCAAGGTTTGTAGTTAATAACCCTTCTTATTAAAAGAAGGAACAGTTTTTGTCAGGCAGAGGCAGAAAAATTGCATGTTAAAAATCTTAGTCAGATACGTATTTTGAAGAACCTTTGAAAACTTCAGCAATATTAATTAAACTCAAGATTTGATTTAATTAAATTAAAATAAAACTTGTTCTTACTTCATTAAGGTGTAACAAGTGCCACAGTCCAGAGAGCTGGTGAGAAGCAGCTGGTGTCAGCTGCAGAGAAAAAGCTATGAACTGAGCTAGATCTGAACAGACACTTAACTCTTGACTGCAGTTCTTCCTGTAGCAGGTAAAAAAAAATACAACCTAAGCAGTGCTTAAGCAGAGCACATAAAATAAATCACTTGGATAGTTAAACAAATTAAGAATGGCAAGCAAAGTCACCAAAAGGTTAAAATGACAGCCTTTCAAATACTGGGGAAGAACAAGCATTCAAATAATACTGAGATACTTAAATCCTTCAAAGTTAACAAAATCTAAGTACAAGAAAAAGGGGGGAAAAGTGTAATTTCCTGTAGCTGTAAGTTCCATGTTGAGCAAAACATACAAAACATTTGGGGACAAACCATTTTGTAGCTTTATAGCTTTTGTGAAAAGTCAGAACTTAGTAAAGTTTCAAAACTTCTTTCAAAAATTCAAGAGTGAACCAGCGATGCTAAAAGTCTCGTTACACAAAAAATTACTTTCACTGAAATACATAAATTAATAGTTTTCTTTTAAGGAATGGTAACCCAGACTAAAAATAAATACACTTGTCCCCTTAAAACAACACTAATACTTCCTAAATTAATAATGTTAATTCAAACTATGATTCTATGTGTGTACAGTTTACAGAAAAGGAAGCATGCATGCTAGTCTAGTTCCTTACTCTCCAGGTCTAATTCAGTTTTTCTACAGTTGCCCCCAGCAACACAGTATAAACACCTTGTGTTGATTCACAATACACATACATTTGTGTGCTGCATAGACATACATGCACATACACACAGCTGTATATAAATTAAAAATGCATACACACAGATTTACATGCAGATGTAAAGCACCAGAGTTACAGCTTCTAGCTAGGGATTTGGAATATCATAAAAGGAATACAGGAGTTCTTCCTCCAGACTTCTTACCTTCTTGCACAAGCCTTGGCCACATAATCTGCTGTTAGTTTGTACTGCCAGAGCACCCCTATGTATTCCATTGCAGGCCACATCTGAACCTGACTACAAAGATGGTTTAGTAAGGCAGGGTCTAACTGTTTGGAGATGATGTCTTCAGGAAGCCTTTCTTCAGAATAACTATATGTGACTCCTTCTGCTTTCAGCTGTGAATGTACAGCTTCCAAAAATATCTGTAGCTCACCTGTTTGACAGAATATAAGAGGTACATAAACGCATGTACTACGTTTCTTGTCAGTGAATGTTTAACATCCTTTCCATCTGTGTACAAAAGAATGGAGATTGTAGAAATCATCTTACTGAGTTCTTCACAAGTGTTACCTACCCAGACTAACATCTTCTAAATGATTGGCTCTTATTATCAGGCCATCAGCCTGCAGCAATGCTTTCTTCATCTTCACTCCTGTGGCAGCAATTTTCACACAGCACATTTTTTCCTGCCATCTACTTTCTCCACATGCTGATCTTAGCTCCAAGATGTTCAGTGGTTTGCTGAGAGCTTTTAACTGAGAAAAACATTCCATTCCCAGTTTATCCTGGAAACACAAAAAGGACAATTTGTTTCAGCAGCTCTAACAAAACCAGAAACAAGATTTGTGACTGCAGACAAAACTAAGATTTCAAATTCACATGCACACAACTGAAGTACAAGTATATATAAGCCTGCAACAATAGCTTAAAAATAGTATTTTAGTAGCAGGAAGACAGGAATTGAAACAGGTGGCTACAATTCCTCCTTGTCAAATTAGGGTTTTTTTCCTTCATGAAGAAACTATATAGATCATGCAGACAAATAGTACTTCAACTTGGCAACTTTTATGAATCAATGGCAATAAATACACAAAAAAATAAAAAATTACCAGGAGATATTGTCACTCACAAGAAATTGCAGTTTACATCTGCAATTTAATACATTTGGATGCTTAGAAACATTAGATAAATTTGGATGCCTAAATACATTTGGATCTCTCCAAATTCTTAGTAAGCACTGAATATTCTTCAGTCTCACAAAGTAACTATGTGCATTTTTTGATAGCTGAGTATCCTTGAGAGATAAAAGTCATTAAATCCTTTATAAAGGCTATTATATAAAGTCATTAAAGTACTTGTCACCAACATGACTGCACATGACTACTTGTACACTCCTTTTAAACCAAGAATTGTATTCTTTGGAAGATGTACTGATTTATTGTTTTTCTTTTTAATTGAATTACAACAAATTCTGAAATATATTAAGGGCAAACTCCAAAACTGTCAAACTTAAAAGGCCTTGTTTTGGGAAGTCATAAGACAGCCCCACCCTATGCTGTATAAAAGGAAGTGCACAGGATATTATAAATGCACATATGTTGACTGAATAAGCAAGTGGCATATTGATATTCTTAAGTCTCCAAAACAGAGTAAGGAGTAATATTTTTATGTTCAGGAACCCCTTTGTATTAAGTAAGTATTTTCTATATATAACATAATTTATAGTAGAAATGCTGTATCTGGATAACTGATATATTTCTCAAAAGATATGTACATTAGCATGTGCTGAAGTCTTCTTTCTAATCAATCTAACATACACAAAATAATTGTGGTTTTGCCATCCAGGAAAGCAAGTGCTGTAAATATATTAAAGCCTATCTGGACATTGCTAGAAATACAAATCCTTTGCGAACACAGTATCGGTACCTTAAAAGGAAGGGGTCTTCCTAGAGACTTCTGTAGTATCTTCATATTGGCTGAAATACCAGCAGGATTGACCAAGCAGTTCTGAATCTGCTGTGAAACAGATTGAATTTCCCTAGAAATTCTTGTAGACGGGGGAAAAAAAAGGGAGGAACAGATGGGAGACAAAAGCCCACAGTTAACAGAAGTTTGAAAAACAAGGCAAAAGGATGCATAAGAATGTCTTTCTCTCATCCTTTCACTAAAGGGGTATAAATTCTAGATGATCATTTGAGCAAGCAGAAGCACAATGCAAGGAAACACAAATTTTAAAAACAAACAGCTACTCAGTATGTTGTTATTCAAATCACTAGTGGAACACGACTTGGGACATTAAACAATGCTAAGTAGCTATAATGCTAAAGAAAAGAGTAATTTATACAGCCATTTAACAGAAACAAATCAAAAGCCACCAAACAAAGCTACTCACTTGTTCTGGTCTGATCCAATAAGCATCTGAGGAATTCTGTCAATTAGGTGTTTCATAACCCAGTGCCAGTGCAGAGCCAGGAGTGACAGCCCTGGTGAATCTGCTGTTACAGTGTCAGAGACAGCCCAGAACCGGTCCCGCCACAGCCAGCAGTACAAAACCTAGAACAGGCCAAGGAGATTACAGTGCTGCAGCTGCCACCACTGCTGCAGGTTACACAACACTTCCTCTACTTCAAACAGGAGGAAAAGCAAAACTACCATCACTTGTATTAACTTCAGAGTCCCAAATAGTTTTGTATTTAGTGCTACACAACCAGGACTCAACTACAGGTTCTCTTAAAAATACCACCCCAGCAGGTGGAACTACAGCAGCCAGAACTAACCAATCCCTGCACCAAGTCTACAATGTCAAGATTTCAGCAAAATTATATTCGTGGTCTGAAAAGGGAGAGGGAGAAGTGAACCACCTCTGTGGCCTCCACGTCAGCTGTCCAGGTTCAGACATTTTTATCACAGAGAAATGGAGACTCTGTTTATCACCAGTGGAGAGAAACAGGCACTCCAACAGCACAGTTCATGCCATCCTGAACAGGTGTTAGAGGGCACAAATACAGCCACTGAAACAAACATGGTCATTTGCCTACTGCTAGGCATATTCTGAATACAAACAGAAGCAGTGCAGTTTATTTCATGGTCCCTGAAACTAAAAACAGTGTTCTGCACACAATCTCATTTCACTTCACTTCCATAAATGTACTGTGGAAAGTCTACTCACATCATGCATGTCATCGTCACTTAAGGCCACCTGAGTATTCTTCACCCAGTGAAGTACAAATGCATCCCAAAGTTCAAAGAAAGCAGCAAGGTTGACCACGATTCCATGAGGAAGACTGCTGTAACTTCCTGGATCTGAGGTTTGGGGAAGAGGAAAAGAAAGGCAGAGACTGAATATTCCAGCCATATCACATAACATATATGGGTCCATTTCTGATCACTAGAACATCTCTTATGATTGAGAAAGAAACCACAACCTGAAAAGATCCAAGAAATTAAGCAATAAAAGTAGTCAGTCCTTCATTATTTTCACAATTCTCTATTACCTTTATGCATTTTATATATATATATATTAAAAAAACCCATAATGAGGGATTCCTTGATCAATTGCTTCTATTCAGCACACTAACCTCATCACTAAATTTTACCCTTTGTTTTAGAAGTAAAACTTCCTACTTATATAAAACAAAAACACATCTGAAGAATTTGGTTATTCTCATTAGCTAAGGACAGAACACAGTTCCAGTTTCTCTCCACTGTTATCCTGAAGTTCAATTAATTAAGAGAAAAATCATATGCACTGATTATCTCATAGAGGCAGGACAGAAATAGCGTAGCCCAGGGTATATCTAATTTAAGAATAATGTGTTAGATACCACACTAGTTCCCATTTGACTGCTTTACATTCACATACTCTTTCTTTGCACACCATGTTTAAAGTACACCTTTCATAACAATGCAAATGAACCATATTTCAAATTGACTACAGAATTAAAAGGAACAGCAGAAATCAACTCACTTTTGTGGAACTCTAGAGACATTCCTAAGACACTGTTTCTTGGCTTTTTGCTGGCAATCAAACTCTTCTCAATGTAACTTCTTTTTTCTCGGTCAAGAAATAACACTGCCCTGAAGTAAAAATAAAGTTTTCATCAATCCAGTACTGTTTTAAACCTTGGCCTTATGAAACTGGTGAACTACAACATGGCATTTGAACCACAAAGTGACATAATATATTCAGTGTATTATGGAAGAAGTTTGAGGTGCTAACACAACTAACTGCTTGAATATGGTTTCTGTAGAAGCAAGCTTCACAAGGAGCAGATTCCTGACTTCACCAGGACAGAAAAACCAGTGAACTACTAAACAGCTGCAACATCACAGCCTGCAGGATATGTGCGCAGTTGTTTCCTTACACTTTATCTTCAAAATCTCTGTACTTTTTAATCTTATTAGGAAAAAGGCCAAATCCAAAAGCAGGACAACTATTGTCAGAGATCTCACACTGCTGCTTCTGCCTCTTTAATGCGTTATCCCACAGTTCTGATTTGTCCTAGAAGTACTGCAGCCTGCATGGAATGTTGGCAGCTCTGCTCCTATATTAAGTAATTGTATTTAGTATGCATCTACAGAAAACAGAAGCAAAGAATTGAAATACCTGTACAAAAACCTCTCCCTGATGTTTTAGATCACATCTATCAAAACCTAAAAACACACTTGGCAGACACCTCAAGTGTTTACTCAGCATTGATTACTGAGGCATTGGGCACTCTAGGCAAGGGTTTTTTATAACCCACCGATTTGCTGCAGACTTCAAAAGCATAAGAAGCTGGTCTGCATGTTCCATTTCTGTATCAAAGTTCACTGAATTTCTAATGATCTCCAAAAACTGCATATTCCATCTTGGATCCAGAGGCATCACATGTTCATCTGGAAAGGGAGACAAGACAGGATAGAAGTGAAACATTACTCAGGTCTTTTCTTGGTCCCCCTGTCTATGCAAGAACATCAGGAAAAGAAAGAAGCAGCCTAGGAGGAAGGCAGCCAAACTCTCTCACTTCCAGATATCCAAAGAGAAAAGCATTAAAGCTGTCTGCAGGTTCTGTAAAATAGAACAGTGAGAATAAATTAAACAGGGGTTAGAGCACCCAAACAGAGCTCAGAAACTCAAATCTGGCTCAGTCCAGCCAAGACACTCAGGATCATCCATAAAAGCCCAGTGTCACTGTATGCAGCTTTCATGCATCCAACAAGCTTGGAAAGGAAGCCATAGGTCTGAGCTCCCCACAAAACACCAAGGAAAAATTACAGGCCAAACCATGGGTTTCAGACGGGCTAACACAAATCCTGAGGAAAAAAAGACCAGGGTACCCGAACTATCAAGTCAGAAATGCAGTGAATATTTGACTCACCCTTCAGAACATCATTATGAGGTGTAGGAATACATCTGAGTCACAGATACATAGCCAGGACTGATGGGCAGAGCATTCATCTCTAACTTGAAGAGTATGAATGCACTTTATTGCCATATTTGCTGGTCTAGACAGCAAGAATGTTTGTATTTGTTCGAGTTTCTTTTTTTTTGTTTGTTTTCTTTGTTGCACTTTCTTGACAAAGTCAAGAGCTTTTTTGACAAGTTCTTGACAAAGGCAACAAGTATTTAGAATTTAGCCTTTGTTTTCCTACCTACATTTCCTAAGAAGGGTTGCAGTGTAGTCAGAGAACAAATAAAGGAAGCAATGTCTTACGTCCAACTCTTTCAGGAGTACCTGTCATAGTCGGCTGTAGCAACTTGATCATGTTACTGACTCCAGATGAGAGGGGACTGGCATAGAAACAGCCAAGGGCTACAGCACTTGCTTCCAGCTGAATCCGCACTGAATCTGCAGGTGAAGAGGGGAGAACACGGGCTTAAAAGAATGTTTAGTACAAATCAAGAAAAAATAGCTTCATCTGAGCCAGCACAAGCAGACTGAATCAAATCTGTGCATGCACTCTGGATATGCTGGTTGGTCATATTTTGTATCTCCAATAGGTCTTAAAAGCACCAGAATGTCACAGCTGAAGACATAAATGCTATAAGGAGTTCTAGTTGAACTGGTGATACTACATGTATGCTAGTAAAATATGGTTTGTGAAAATCCATTTATACCTTCAAATCTTCACCTCAATACATTTTTTTTTTGGGGGGGGGGGGGGGGGAGAGCGTATTTTCTTTACAATAAGAAAAAGAAAGAGCACACTTTTTATTAAAGGAATTTTTGACCTATTTTCTACTTTACAGACCTACCTGCCTAAAAGACAGTAAAATAAAGGGGAAGCAATTAATATAGGAACAGCATAGTCTGAGATTTCAGACCATAGAAGAAAGTTAAATGTGTGAATTACTTGGACTAATGCCTGCCTAAATGCTCCATGAGTTTAATGGGATTAATTCTGTAATTAGGTGAATAGCTCATCTCAGCTATTATCCTGAATATCCAGACAACGCTGCTTCAGGAAATCTCAGTTCTGCAGTTTCTTGGCTTTCTAAGCACTTGTATTTTAACACCAGAGAAGGCATTTGACTGCTTTCACTATTACTAAAAAAGTAGTGAAAAGGCATGTTTGCTTACGCAGACCAAAACTGATCCAAAAATAACTTAATCCAGAAGTGACACAAGTTACATCCACGGTTGAATAATAAAGGATAATGTTTAGCCCAAATCTCCTTATTTTCCTAACATATACAACCTGTTTCTGCCCCTCCATGTAGCCTCCATGCCCTTGAATAAGTGTGGATAGTTGACATAGTTTGGAATGGTCTGCATGTTTTCATAGAAGACTTTAGATTTGTGAAAACATAACAACTCAGCCCTTAGACAAAACAAAGTTAAATTATTACATACCAAGCACCTGTGGCAGATTTTTGGCTAAGGAGTTAAGCCATTTAACTCTTAATTTCCAATCTTGATTGGTTGCCTTTGCTATAAAAAATTTCACTGAAGCCTGGAGAACTTCCATTTTGTCCATCCAGTTTGGATCTATCTCTACAGCACTGAACTTGAGACTCTCGGGATTAGTGGACTGCATAACTTTCTTAAGATCTTGCAGAGTCACTGGTAATGTCCTGAAACACAAAGAAGTCCAGCAATCAAGGGCTCAAACTGCCAGATGCAGGCAAAAATATATTTTGCAGGTAAAGCTATGCAACCATCTTTAGGCATCAGTGTAGCAATGCAACAATCTTTCCTCCATTATTTAGCTTTAAAACCAGTTCCAACCTCAAATCAGTTGGCGGTGCCTACTATTAGCAGCACACTGTTGCGAAACATTAATGCACTATCCCAAGAGAATATGCACAGAATTTCACTGAGAAATTCTAACTGATTTGTCAACCAGAATGATATGCAAAGTTCAATTAAAAATGACACAGATAGGAAAAGAAGTGTCATTGAAAAAAAAAAATCAACAAAACCAAACAAAAATAGCAAACAATGCAGCCTACTGCTAAGAGTTTACAATTTCAAATTTTATCTTAATACAGACTTTCACAGCTCAACCTACAATACCTGTCCAGAGTAGGTTTAAAGCAGAGAAGGTAGAAATGAAATTTTTGCCCCAGTGCTGTAAAATTTAATAGCTATATTGCACAAGAAATCATTAAAAAATTCTTACGTATACCCCCTGCACAGGGGCCTCTGCTTCTTTCAGACAGCTGTGTCTGAAGAAGGAAGTGTGTTTTTACCTGAAGCTACTGGACCTAAAATCACTGACAAATAATTAATTACATAAAAACAGGAAACCCAGAGAATCATTAGTATACTTTAAATCAGTTCAATGCTCAAGTGTTTTAAATCTTAGAAGAAAACTGAAGGAAGATATTTTGGGGCTCTTATTACCTACAGTGTTTGCATTCACATTTTCTGCTAAACAACTCTCAAACTGAGTCAAATGCACTTACTGAAGATTAAAAAGTCAAGTATTTTGAATGATTTGGAAGACTTAAGAATAAAGCAGCAAATAATTGAACTTGCATTTGCAGTGGCTATACAGAAAGGTAACAGGAACACAGCTACAGAATATGACAATCACAGTCTCTACTTGCACAATTTGATGAAGACAGGATTTTGCAAGAAACAAAGACATGCCATGAATAGTTCACATATACTGTTTCTCATTTACTAGGGAAAAAAGAACTTTCCTGCCTACCTGCAGTTTCTGAGGTTTAGTCTATGCAGACAATACATCAGGACCTGTCCATCACTCTGGACTGTGGAAAGGAGTGAGTCTTCAGCTGCAAACAGACCCGAAGGCAGGGAGTCTGGCCACAATCCCACTGCTAGCAAGGACTCACCCCAAGTGTCAGGGGAAGCCAGAGAGGAAGCATGCCTCGTTACCAATTCTAACACAAGCTACAACAAACAACCAAAAAGCAGTTTAGAGTCACATTCAAACATGTAACATGTATTCAAGCACCACAGCTCAGGAAACTCTTTAGTTATGTGTATTTATTATGAAATTATTGTAGACCAAATCTTCTACAAACACTATATAATGTACACAATAAAACTACAGAAACATTCCTACCAGAAGTGAAATAACACTGTGCAGTTTCAAACAGAAAGTGAATGTATCTACAGATGACAGTGTGCACACTGTTACAGGCTACAGATACATCAGAATGAATGACCCAAAGACTCAGCTGAAGCTGTTACAAACTACAAGCCTGAGTCCAAACAGGATATTGTTTGGTTCATCTCTCCAAGAGCACCATCTTCAGTCTCTTGCTTAGGCACTTAAGAAAAAGAGGATCTCAAACACTAGCCTCATGAAGGTACATTTTTCACTTATCTAGATGATCTAAGAAAAGCTTTCAAATTTTTTTACCTTTTGGTTGATTTGCAGTTGTTGTGAGCGACCATAAACTTCCCAACAGGCTCTGTAAAAAGACTTCGCTAATCCAAAGCCTCTTTGTATTTGCTGCACAATTAATACAGCAGCCTGAAGCAAAGGTGACAAAGATGACACGGAACCTGAAAGATACACAACAATTAGAGTGAAATGAATGTTCAGCAACTGTCAACCCTTTAATATGAATAACATTACTTTAGGTGTCATGATATAAAACAAATATATCCTATTGACCTGAAAGCTGAATGGATTCTTCCCAAGGTGATAAGAAAATCTGACAAGACTATTAATAACAGATGACCCGTTCAAAAGAAGACATCAAACAGCTGAGATGAATGAAACTCAGCTGCAAAGTACAACTTGTGCAAACCCTCTGTCGTTCTGATTTTCACTTTGAATACATTGCCTTCCTGATAGCAAGGGACAACAGACACGTGCCAGTGTCTGATGCCTCCTTAACAAAGCACTGTAGATACCACTTTTTCATGACTTGGGCCTACTTCCCAGGAATGCAAAAAATCAGTCCAAAAGTACCTGATTATAGTTGTATATGCTTACTTATATCAGCACATAACACAATAACCAGCATTTAATACTAAAGATTTCATCCATATTTATGTAATGAGCCCATGCTGCTAAAAAACACCTAACAGACTTTTTTTACCTGCTATTGCTGCCTTGGTTTCTGAATGCACAGCCAGAAGTGCATCACAGACACTATCTCCAACTAAACCCAAACCATGCAGGAGCAGCTTCAAATCCAGACTGTCCAACATATTTCCATCATTCTCCCCAGGAATGTAAATTTCAATCCCACGATTCCGCATGGCTCTGGATATTTCCCCATGAACTGGATCCATAGAAAGGAACAGCCTGTTGAGTATTAGAAAAGACTAATTCAATTTGGAAGGGACCTACAACAATCATCCATTTAAATTGCCTTAAATTCTTAACATGTAACTTAGGTCCTTAAACTATCACTCTGAAGCTACCAAAGCTGCTTCTCCATAAAGTAAATTGATCTTCATAAAAATGGGGACACAATATCTAGAAATCCAGAGACAGCTACTGAATTTAAATGAGAAATCTGTATGAATAGTTATACTTTGCAATTAGACACAGATATTCTGCATGACTTAACTCATTATTATCTGAGTTATGTCTGTTTGCCCACTTACAATGAAAAGTCAGACTATGCCTCTGAGCTATGAAGGCTTCTAGAAATTTTAGCAACAGCTTAAAATAAATCTGTGCTATCTAAAAACTGAAGTACTCAACATACAAGTAGTTAATACTATCAATAGACACCTCTTAAAAGCAAGGAGAAAAATATACTTCTGAGATACAACACAGTGAAAACAGGTTTCTGAAAAGTCAAGAATGCTTCCAATTCAGAGGAGCCAGAGCATTATGAGTACCAATATCCTTGTCATGACTTTATAACAGATATAAATTATGCAGAATCCTGTTACATTCTCTTCCCGTCTTCCCCAGAGACTACTTCAGGTCTGACAGAACAGACTGTCTATTTGGGTGGTTTGTTAGGGTTTTTTTAAGTCCTGACACTGCAGGAAACTCAAATTTATATATGGGATGGAAAAAGCTGTGAAGAAAATGATTATGCCCATATACCAGCTTTCATAACCAATCAAAAACCTCAAGATATCTCAAGACTTCAATATCCGCAATATATGTATCCTCACTTTTGATCCAGTGAAACACAGAAGTGCTGAAATCCCAAATTAGAAATGCAAAATCAAGGCAGAGGCACACTGCTATGAATTTTCCTGTGCAGCAGTTTGTGTTTCAACAGGGATATAAAGCAAAGCCTCTTAAGCTTTTATATGCTCACCACAGTGCAGTCTTCTTCCCTGCTAGAGAGTATCAATACACTACATGGCAAACTGAACAGAATTCAAAATATCAAAAAACTGTCTCACTGATGACATTTTTATTCTAAACCTGCTATTTGATAAAGGGAAAAAAAAAAAAAAGGGAAAAACAAAAAGCTGAATTAAGTACCTGAAGTTAGGATGAGGAGCTATTGTAGGAATCGTGCCATCTATGACACCTCTCTCACTCATGGTCAGAACACCTCCTGGTTCAAGCAAAGCATTCAAGCGGTCCAGCACAGAAGGGCTACATTCAAAACAAATTCATGTGATCATAAAAAGGTATCAATTTGATCCCTTTCTGATCTGAAATCAAAATGGTATCAATCTTAAGCAAAAGCCAAACAGTTAGTTACTTGTTAAGGTAACAGGAAAACTGTCAAGTGCTAAGCTGTCTGAGAATGAAGATACTCTTCCAAAAAATCTAAGTTACTGCTCCTGTCTATTATCAAATACAAAATATTCAGTTGTGAACTAGTGAGTAAGAGGAAAAGTTAATCAGGGAAGTCAAAGGCCACTAAAATCTCTTACTTGCAGAAATTAACATTGTCCATCAAGAGCCAGTCTCCAGATTGCAGGGCCTGAACCAGCATCCCATCTACCCACTCAAAAGTGCCATGGCTTTTGCAGTCAGCAGCCTGGGCCTGCTGCAGCTTGAAATGCCGGAACTCTTCTACCAGGTGAGCAAACTCTGAAAGGAAATACACCTTCCTCTGAGACTTACATTAATGAAGCAGCTTTCCATTCCATTCAAGAAAAATCATAGTTATTTTGTTAATAAACATATATGCTTCCTACTTTTTAGGGGAACATAACAGCAGAGCCTCCAGCTCTTCAGTAACCTCCCATAGGCAAAATCCATGTAAACAGAAAAGGTTTGCAAGCACAAAGAAATATAAAACAGACTGACACTTCACTCCCTAAACAGGTACTTTTTTGCATCATTTCCCCCCAGTTATATCAAATTTGATGAGTATTAATGTCTTATTTTAAACAATGATAAAAAAAAAAAAGGAAAACTAACGTACATACCCGCCTTTGTGTAAGAATTTATTTTGTTGTTTAGTCGCTGGGTAAGTACAAGTATTCCCTCCAGCTTGCTCACTAGTTCAGCTGTAACCCTTCCACCTCCTTCCCCCAGAGATTTGGGTTTGTAATTCAGGATGAAATTGCTCCAAGCACGCAGCAGGAGCTCAGCATCATCTGCACAAAGTTCTGCCAGGAGCAGACCGTCCCTTACAAGTGTGCTCACAGCATGCTCCACTTTTTCCAGGAGGCGCTGCCACGGCCTGTTGATATCAACCTGCAAACAGGACACTGGGGAGTTAGTTCATGCAGAACACCGTGGTGCCAAGGCTCCACTTGCAAACACTAACCCCACAGCAGACTGGTTATGTATTAGGTAGGAAGGAGAAATATTGCCATATTACCAAAACAGTATTTACCTGCTCAAATCCACCCAGGAGTTCAGTCGTATCCATTGCGCTGTTCATCGCCATGATCTTCAGCTGGTGGCCGGTGAGGTGGGCCAACAGCTCCACCAGACTGGTTTTGCCAACAGCTGCTGGGCCCACCAGGATCACCATCCAGCTCATGTGCACACACTTCATTATGGACTCCAGGGACTGCAGTGAATGATGCAGAAGTGAGAGAGTTCTGCCAGAGTGAGGTATATAGCTGCCACGAGAAAGAACTGAATAACCAATCTGAAAGGAATGACAGACAGAGACAAATGAAGTTCAGCTGTGCAAGTTGTTTCCTTCCCTATCCCATCAAAAAATCCCTTGTCAGCAGTTTACCTGAACGTTATATGGATTGATGTGAAACTCCCTGGTTCCTGTATACACATTGGCCTCCTGGCCAAAAATGTCTCTGTATACAGAAATAACCTAGAACAGTTAAGACAGCAGAAAGAGACTTATCAGTTCAAGTTACCCACTGTTCCAAAGATTCACTTCTAAAGGTTTACACCTGAAGTATCTTTTCCTCTCAGCTCCACAACTGTATGACAGTAACTAACACAGTAAATCTCAAGCTCATTTAATTCAAAGTGCAACTAGCAATGTAAGTGTGAGCTGCCCACAGCAACCCTTTCGTTAACCACAGTTTCTTGAGACTTAAAATAACTGTAAACAATGTTTCCCTTCAACAAAGTACTGGGACAGAATTCACTTCTTAAGTATGCTCTTTGGTAGCACAGAAAAATATAATGATGTTACAGGGACAGGAAAGTAAACGCAGGAGGAAATATGCAGTCACATATAGCCAGTAATTTCAGTTTTACAATTGGACTTTCCAGTTTAATACCAATTAAATGGTGTGAAATTAAGCAAAGCACAGGATTTCTAATCAAGAGATGGATAAGTAGGTAGCAAACATTATTATTTAATACAGAATCACATAAGAATATTATGTGTTTTAAGTCCTTTGTTATTCTACTTGCCTTCATTTATATCAGCTGTCTGCTTTTATACTAATTAAATTGGTATTTTAAATGGCAAGGGAAGCAGGCATCTATATCAAACCCCAAAAATCTAAACAAACCAATTTTTCATTTTTAAGAGGCAAGTGTCTATGAATGAATTGCAAGGAGTCTTCAAATTGACTTCAAATTGAGATCTATACTTGGATTTCTATAAATATGTCCTGACCATCTGAAGAGAATGGAAGGAGAACAATGGCTCACCTTTTCTTTGTCTTCTCTGGTTCTCATTCTTTCTCCATATACCAAAAACACATGCTGGCCTGGATCATACCATCCTGGTGACTGGTCAACAAGCATAAGCTGGCACCAGCGGAAAAGATCTCTTAAGTTGAACTCCCAGGGTCCTCCTTTCTGTCCCCACTTTTTTTCAGCCATTACTTCTTTTTCAATCTTAATTAAAAAAAAACAACAAGAAAAGGTAGTAATTAAAATACAATAAAAAATAATCCTTTATTCCACCCACAAGCTGGTCTTCAAATATGTTTTTTAAAAGTCTTGACTGAACTTCTGCCTTTAGCACTGCTTACAAGACAAAGACAACTGAAAGAGCAGACTGAACTTACTTTGCTAAAGATATTTTAGGAACTAAAGCAAGATTTAGTCTGTCTCTTCTCTACCGTTCCTCTAACACTCAGCTCAATTTTGCAGTTCACTCTTGCACTCTTATAAATGAATATGCAGTAAGATGTTGACACAACAGATTTTACCTAGGGTCACAGAATACTACTTCCTCCTGTGTGTATATGTTTCATCTTCTGTGAAAAACCATGCCTCATAAAATATCAACAAAGCATCTGATTGTCATGGTACAAGAATTCAGGTACTAGGTTTAGTGGTGTTCTTTACTTTCTTCTGTGTATATTTCCATCCCTCTTTTTTTACCCACATACTTGCCTATAAAAATGCTTGGAAATATAACATTAGACTTGATTTTTTTCTAATCTTACTGCATTCTGCGTATTTCTACAGAAAAGAAATTAAAATATGTTTACCTTGTTATTGAAAGCAACCATTTTAGCAATAATAGTTTTATCAATAGCAGGAAACAGTGTATTCCCAATAAACTCCATATCTTCTGCTGACAGTGGATCAACATAGACCTGTAAAATCAAGAGAATTCAGAGTGTTTGTAAAGTCACAGAAACCTATAAGACAGGATCATGATGTAGTTTAAACCAAACAAATAAACTTGCCTGCGTAAATCTATTAAGAAAGGACTTGGGGAGACCCTTCCTTCCACCTCCTTGTCTGTATGGATTCTGGCATCCAAAAATCTTAGTCGTCTTGTGTTGTACATGAAAATTCATTCCCAATTCTGGAACATAAATCTCAGCTCTGTGGTCAAAACACGCATTAAGCCCCTCTAACACAGACTGAGAAGCCAGATTCAACTGAGGAAAGAAATAAGGATACAATATTAATGCACCACAAAACATTTCTGCATAATCTCCAGTCTAATGGTCTGGGATATATATAGAAGGTAAAATTCCATTTCATTGCTGTTCTAGAACTAATACATGTTATCACCACCAGCTAGACTGTTATACTGGAGCAACTAACACGTCCTGATGTTCACTTGTTATTTGTACTGTGTTTTTTCACTGTGATAGCAAAACAATTTTCCACTGTAAAACCTGCACATTCAAGATGTTTCTTCTGAATTTAGATTCATACATTAGTGGCAGTCAGAGCATTTTGTCTGTTTGTTTAAATTAAAGCAGTCACAGCTATTTAATTATAGTGGTTATTTAAAGGGGCATTCTTCACAATAGGGGGAGAAAAGGAGGTATGCAAGGGGCTAATGAATTGAAGATTTTGCACTCTACAGAAATTAGAATGCACATTGCCAAGAAGATCTGTGCACACACATGCTTTAAGGCATTTGCTACATGACCTGAACAAACCTGCAGTAGCAGGATAGCTTATTCTGGCAAGATGGAACTCTTCTCCATCATAATTACATCAGTAACCAAACACAGTGTATTAGTCCCAGAAAAACACCTCCTATTTCAGTGAAATTGTATCCACATAAAAACACTTGTACCAAAACTTATGTTGACACTCTTATCTGAAAACTTTCACATGTAAATAAAATCTCTCCATGGTTTTCTTCAGTAATTTAAGCTGGGATTCAACCCTTATTCTCTTGTCTCAAAGAAGTCTCATCATCACCTGCCTCCATTAAGGGAGGTCAATGGCACTTAAAGGTATTTATTCCACAATCCAAATTGGCAAATTTGCTCTTCTAGAACATTCTATTTTGTTTGTCCTCCAAACCTGAATTTACCTCATCTAATACAATCCAGTGTCCAGCCTTTAGTGCTGCTAACAGTGGTCCATCACGCCAGGCAAATTCTCCTCCCTTTCCACCTTCAACAGGCAAGTCTGTCCCAAATAAGTCTGTCACATCCTTTGGGAGTAAAGAACAGAATGGGGAAGTTGAGGAATTACAAAACTTAACTGAGGTTCATAAACAGAACTGGTTAACATTTTCTCCCTTCTCCTTTAATACCTACACTTTAGGTCTATTTAAATATTTTTAGCAATTGCAAAATGCTAAAAGCTTTTCGATTATAGGAATCCACTGACCAGTTACTATATTTAACAACAAAAATTTAAATTGGAACAGAAAAGCTAAAAAGCCTGAAAGCTGTTTTCAAGTAATGTTGCAGAAGCCAAAAAAAACACATTAGACAAAGATATGCATGGCTTCACCTGAAAAGAGAAGAAATATCTAAGAACTGGCATTCATTCACAGAAGCTTGCTGCTCTGTCTGGTTCCCCCTCTCATACAGTTTCATCTTAAAACCAAGCAGGAAAAATTGACATTTCAGACACAGGGCCAAAGTTAAAAGAGAACTGCACTTTAAAAGTTACACAAAACTTCTACCCTGCCATGAACACCAAATAATGAATATTTCATTCTACCGTTTGCTCAGACAGGTTGATTCGAACAAGACAGTTGCCTGAGGCTTTTGCCAGGGCAGCAACTAGGCTGGTCTTGCCCACTCCTGGTGAGCCCTCCAACAAAATAGGTTTGTTAAGCTGTAGGGCTCTTAACAATCTTTGTGCATTCACTGCTGTAGTCCCAGCATTTAAAGCATAATCTGTCATGTTGCTCCTCTGGAGAATAGGGCCTAAAACAAAGGAAAGATAAAACAGAAAACAATTAAACAATTAAAGAATGTTTATGCTGGAGCTGCTGACAGTGTACCTCTGAATGAGCTCACTCTGTCTGTAAACTGCTGATCTGAGTACAGCAAGCAATGGAGATCCATCCTGTATACCATTCTCAGTGATCTGGCACACACACTTTGTTTGACAGCTGCATCTCAGCCCATCTCCACACATTTATATTGAATTTTGCAAAAAAAAGGCATATGGATGTACAATTTATTTTGCTGTGAAACTTCAATACCTCTCGGTTCATTACTGAAACTAGAGATCTCTCCCTGAGAAAACATAAATCTGTCCTTGCACTTCAGTCATGTGGATCTAAAACTCAAAAGTAGCTCTTGAAAAACTGACACTGAGAGATACAATCCAGTTATGCTCCAGAATAACATTAATTTCTTCCATACACTGCTAATTCTGCAAAGGAACAGTCCTTTAATTAGAAGTTTGCTTTTCTTTTACTGTTATTATGGCATACAGTAGGGAGAGAGCACAGAGTTTGTCTGCCAAATTCCAGCCAGTATAGCTCCTTGGACAAATGTGTAACACAGCATTGCTCATGTATACAAGATATTAACCACCAATGCATCCCACACAAACTGATGCCTGTTTATTATGAAAGGGATCCAAAGAGATTAGTTTTGTGGTCGAATCAGCAGAAAGGAACTAAGAAATTTATGAAAAAGCATTACTTTGTACAATTTCATGCACGATTAACACAATCCATTAATGCCAGAAAGTTCAAATAACAATAATTAATACAGCATAGGGAACACATAGGTCCATATGCTGAAAACTAACCAGCCGAGTTAGAAAGATCACAGTCATCACTTTTTAGTCTTGTCATGGTTAAGGATAAGAGGCAGTGTTTTGCTATTTTGTTTACATTAATTTGTCCCATGAGGAACTGAAATGCAGAGACTTAATTTTGCCAAAATTGTAGCAAATCTTTGAGAGCCTAGAGCAAGGCATGGCATTAACTTCCTTTCTGTTTAGCTCTGCACTCATGCTTTCCACGCTTTACACAAGGGCCAGGATGAGCTGCAGCTTTAGTTAGTGGAAGTTAACAGGCATTCTGAGCATGCAAAAGTGACAGAAAATTACAATTCAAAATTAAAAAGAAAAAGTTTTGTTGCACCAAAAAAAAAGTCTATGAAAATTAGGCCATCAACCATTTAAGAAGCGATGAAAAAAAGGGAATGAACTGATGTGTCTTAATAAATGTGACTGACTTGCAATCTAGACACTTGGAGGTAGAAGAGGCAATTTTTTAAAGCTTAAGAACCAATGAATTGTTCTATGATAGTTCAGGTATCCTACTTAGGTTTAGTGATTAACAAAACTACTGAAAATATAAATCACAGAATAAATGCCCACCCACTCCCACAGTCTCTTGCCTCTTGGAATAAAAAATGGGTGAATTCCCATAAAGTTGTCCATCCATACAAGCTCTTTTTCCTTTGTTCTGTCATAAATCTTTAGTTCACTCTTCTGATAATCAGTCAGCTCAAAGAATTGACTCATTTTCTCATGTAAGAATGTCAGGCATTTCTCACGAGCTAATAAAGCTGTATCAGCTGAGCAGGATGTTGTACCTGTAATTAGGAAAGTTAAGTGTGCTTCAAAACATAACTTGGCACATTCATCTTATGACAAGAAACACAATCCCTTCATGTGCATACAGGCTTATATTTTATTTTAATATTTTTGCTTGACAGTGCTTCCAGTACTATTTACCATAGTAAAATAGTTAGAGATAGTCACAACTAGTTCTGTGAGCAACAGAAATAAGGACACCGCATTTCCAGCCCCCTTTCTTCTACTGTCACAACCACCCTGATCCCTTGCCATAGGCCCCTCCAGGCTTTCTTTTCTGGCGTTTCTTGTGCCTTTCACTTTTCCTCCTCTCCCTTATCTACTATTTATCAGCTGGGCCAGCAGCCAAACACACAGAGATGCATTCTCAGCTATGTACAGGCCAGCACAGACAGATGCTGACATGTGGAGTGGGGGATAGAGAGCATAATATATGCTCAAGTACTGTATCAGCTCAGAACACTCAATAAAAACCATGGATTTTCTTAATTTATGTGCTAGCCATTGCAATATTATTAGCCCTTCTAATTTACTTCAGCTTGCTCTATTACTCAAACTCTTGCTACTGAAACACAGGAAAAGCACATGACACACAGGAGGGCTGCCAAATGGAAGTGAAAACATCTCCCAGCAGAATCCCATGCTGCCCCAAAGCATTTTGTTTGCATTTGGCTAAAAATATTGATACAAATAAACAGTTTCATATTTTCTGCTACCAAATGAGCAATGAATACTTACCTGATCCTATTCCATCAATATACACCAAACATGCAGCATGGATAAAAGACATCACTGGAGAAATGTTAAGGCGGCTGCATCCCTTAGCAGAACTTGAATCATCCTCTGCCATGACATTCATAAAATTAATCCAGGCCAAGACATCTCTCACACTGAGAATACACTGGCGACCAAACTCTTGATTAGTAAACCATTCAACAAAGTCCATCATGAGTTCTGCTATGTCTGCCCCTAAAAAAAAAAAAGTAAAAACAAAAACCAAAAAACAAATAAATTTGTGTTACAATTTTTTTGGTCGCATCTACTACACTGTTGTAAAAACATCTTTAAAGTAGGTACAGCTGCATGAGCAATGTGGATGGATACTCTATATCCAAGAAACAGGATAAGAGATTTCCTGCCTGAGCTGTTACAGGTCCTTTTAAATTCAGGTAAACAGACAGCATCAAGTGACTAACAGTGAAGCTGCTGGCAGGAAGTGAAGTGCCAGCTCTTCCAATGCTCTACATTGAAACCAAAACTGGCCCACTGAAGGGCTGGGGATAGTTCAGCTACCTGGCTGGTGAAGTAAACACAGCCTTGAACTTACTTCCATCTTGGCATACACACAGTGAAGGAAGAACAAAGTCCAAAATACATTGTCCTCAGGAAGAAATGTAGCAGAAAAAGGGTGACAGTGGTGTACATTCTGAGGAAAGGCTGGCAGCCTCCAAACTCCTTATTTTCTTACCAACACACAGAAATACCTACCCTCGTGGTTTACTGCACCCAGAGACAATCCTGGATGAAGATTGTGTTTCACAATCTGCACCAAATCATCCCGGCCATTGCTCTGTGGACACCATATTTCTGTAAATCTGTTGCGCAGCGCAGGGGAAAGCTGCGAACAAGCAGAGTGACAGAGCAATTAAAGTTTCATTACATCATCTTCCCTAAAGGTCAGTTAACAATAGCCTTGTAGTCACTGTACTTGTAATCAATAAATAAAGTGAACAAGATAGATCTTTCCTTCTAATTTTGACAGAGACACTTTGTAAGAAAATCTTTGAAAGAAGGATTTTTAAGACTTCTAGTAGTAGCATCAATGCAGGAAAGGGCTGGTAAAGAAAGTTCAAAAGAATACGGGAAGAAACTCAACTGGTCTGCCAGCACCAAAGCTCCATCTCATTCTAGGACACCATGTATCAAACAATGGCTCTGTAATCTTCCTTTGCTTACAGAAGCAAACCACCACATGGGAATTTGCCTTCAATCACAACTCATTTCCCTAATTCTTCTCTTCCTTGGCTGAATCAGTCAAACAAAAATCAGTACCACAAATGCAATCCAGTAATAAGTCCTATTTAAACACATGGCTTCAATGAATGGTTCTCTACTCCAGAAACCACTTTAAATGCAGTACCCATCTTAAAAGAGCCTCTGGTCCTCTTGTATAGACCTAGCTTCCAACATTGCATAAAGGTTTTAGGGTTTTGTTGCCTTACAGGTTTTCTTTAACACGTTTTATATTACTTAATTCTCAACTGCAGCAATTTTTTTTTCATTTAATGAGAAAGATTTTTTGGGATGTGATGTTCATTATTCATGAAGAAACACAAGATGACCAACACTTTCTGAATAGCATTAGGGAGAAAAATCTGCTACGCAACTTTATACTACCCCAGAGAGCTGGCTTCACAAGTCACAGTTCCTGAACTTGAATATTCTACACATCAAGCCTAACTAGAGTATTTAGTTTTATTATTTATTATTTTAGTTTTATTATTATTATTAGGTTTCTTTGACATTTTGCTGAGTATTCATTTATAATGCCAAAGTGACAGCCCACAGAAGTGGCAGAAAACAGATTCACTCCAATCCTCCTTTAGTGTGATGAAGCAGATGCCAGCTAGAAAGCACTGGATGCCAGAATTGGCATGATGCATTTTTACAATGCACCTCCAACCACTTAATGGTCAGTATGACCAGAAGTTACATGCTGTATTTCCAGATGTTCTGACATTTACCTCTTTTTTCCCAAAGTCACCTCCTGGGTTCATGGTCGCAAGGATACGGAATTTCTTTCCTGCAACTAATAGTTCTACTTCATTCTCCTCATCATCTTGACCACCTTTTTCAGCAAGTACCAATGTCTTTTCAGCTTCAAGAACACTAGAAAGAAGTTTCAAATATTGCTTATTTTAAATTTTGTTCCACACTTCAAAAGATTACTTAAAAATTAAATCATATTAATTGGCCTGGATAAACTTTCCTTTACCCAATATAATGGGTAACAGAAAAGACTAAAATTAGGGATACCACTGCAAACAGATAACAAAGTTAAATTTATGTTTTAGTTGCTCTGGGGGTTTTCTTTACACACACACACACACAAAAGAGGGGAATAACTAGATTTTGTTCCTAGGATTTGACAAGATGCGTGATTTCAAGAGTTCACTGACAGGCTGAAAATAATAATACTGCAGATGGTAAATCAGAGATTTTACTTCCAAGTTTTATTTGTATTATTGTTCTTTTCAGCAAGAGAGCAGCTCACCTAAGCCAGGAAACAAATGTACCTGAAAGAAGTCAGATTAACCCACTCATGTCTGGATAACGATCAGACACACTGAGGATGCTTAGTACCGCATTTCAGACATACCTGTTAAGTCGCTCCAGTACAGAATCATCAGCTAAAGAAATCTCATCAAGGAGAAAAAACCCCTCTTCCTTCATTGCTAAAACAAGAGGTCCATCACACCACTCAAAGAGTCTAGAACCATCGGATTCCTCCTAAGAAGCGGAAAAGAAAGTGAGAAGTCATAACTGCTGCTTTTTACTTCCACGGTCACCCCCTCCAAGGTATTACTGGTGTATGACAAACCTGGTCTTTGGACCTCTGCCTGAGTGGTCGCAGCCCTCCCAGGAAGTCTGATGTCTCCATGTGCAGGTGGCAATTCACTGAGTACAGCTTCTGATTTGCTAATGCTGCAAAGATCTGACAAATCGTAGTTTTACCACACCTGCAAAAAAGTAATTTAATTGACAAGGATGAATTAAAAAAAGCAAAACCAAACCATCAGTTTACTTTGGACAGGATTCATACTTTCATTGAAGAGCTACGATGCAAATGCGCAACATGAAAATTTTCTTCTGCTCCTTTCCTTGAAAGAAATGTATGTAAAGTGAAGCCATTTTTGGCACAACTGTTGCTGACTTGCACAAGAGGCCTTTAATTAAATTAAATCAATAGCTGCAATAATGGATTTCTGCATGTTCAAAGTTAAATTTATTTCAGCTTGCCCTTACAGACACTACTCAAGCAGCCTAACATTTCACTGAACTGGAAATGCAACATGTCTAGACCAAGCCTAAGTCTGAGGGAATAAACTGCTGAGTATCTAGTTTTCATTTACTACCCAAGTAAATTTTCCTTCTCTTCTTGTATTTTTTTTCCTTCTCTTGCATAAAAATTTACTCCACAAAATTATAATTAGCACAAGAGCAGACAGTATCTACTTCCATGACCTCCTCTACAGCATATGAGGTGGAGAAGTGGTAGCAAGACTATTCAAGCTCATGAAACATGCAAATTGAATGTGCTCCCAGTGAGAAAAATGTCACAATATCCCAAAAGCAGCCACTCCCATGAGGCACAGCAAGATTCTACAGGGCACCTTGTAAAGCTGGGAAAAGAAATCAGTTCACTTTCATTTTACTACTTTTATGTAACTTCTATGTAGTTACACAAAGTAGATAAACCCATCAAAAACACAGGTTAATTGAGATGCATCTGCTTCTCCTCAAAAAGGAACCGTGGAAAACAGCAGCTGCAAGTCTGCAATGAATGAGACAGGCTCAAATGTCCCAGATCAAAACTGGGACACTGAAGCCCATACAATCACTTTGTCTCCAGCTCAGCAGCTGGTACAGCACTACCAAGAATATCATAAAAAGCAAGATTACCCAGTGTCTCCCACCAGCAGTACTGGTTCACCAAACTCCAGGGCTCGTCCCACCAAAATGGCAAGTCTCCTCATCCCTTGAGTCCAGACAACATGGTTAAAATCTCTGTCCATCACTGACATCCACGTGGAAGACTTAGCTGCACAACACAAAGCAATCCATCAGCTTCAGTCACATCTAAAGATCTACCAGTGGGATCCCTCTAGGAAACTCACCCAGTAGCTTTTTGACACTTTCCCCTGAGAAGAGAGACTCAGGATATATTTTTTTATTGAAGTGTTTTTCAATGACATTTTGAATAACATCCACCTCCTCCTGTTTCCTGACTCTGCCTGCCAGAAGCATAAAACCTACAAAACAGAGGAAGAGAGAAAGCAATTACTACCTGGGTAATCAGCAACAAAAATTTACACTTAAGAAGTAGGGCTGGAAAGTGATTCTACAGGCACTTAAAAAAGCTGGGGCAGCAGATCTCACCATCATTTGCTAAGTGCTGAAGCCAGTCATACTCCTTCTGCAGCTGCTCTGCCAACCTGTACCTTTCAGCCCAGCGGAACAGATCCCGCAGGGTAATGAATCCATGCTTCCCAGCAAACACCGTCGAACCTCTGCGGTAAGACTGTCACAAGGACAAAATGTGAGGTATTTTTTCATCAACCTGTCCAAATACTTCAAGCAAAGCTAATCATCACCCTCTGCAGTGACATTGCAACAACAAAATTCTATGAGTAACTACAGAAAAACATCCAGTAGTGACCACTCCTAAACACTAACTCCTTTTAGGCAGGTATTTGATGAGCACCAGGAAAGAAATAATTTAATAATAATTTTTTTAAAAGAACAACTAAGAATAAAACAGATACCTGGAATAAAACAAAATCCAGTTTGTGCTGCAGTAATTGTTTTTAAATATGAGGTAGTTCTAGCTGCATATTAAGTGCCAAATGCCTGTTGAATACAGGTGTGAGTGTACAAACATATGCAAAATTACTGCTTACAAATAATACCGAATTGCACATGAGCCCAAGACCCCTACAAATCCAATCCTGTACTTTGGCCCCAGAGCAAGAGATAATTCTATACATGAAATCCCAAGGTGTCTGTTTTTTTTGGTTTTGTTTTTTGTCCCTGGCTTACTCTCAAATCTAACATTCTCCTCCTTAGTCTTAACCACTGAAATTAGTACTTTGGTGAGTTCTCTCCATGGTTTAGGATTTTAAATATCCTTCAGCTAACAATACCTCCCCCTCCCAAAGGAATTTATATACTTTGTGCATGTTACTTTAAAATATGTTTGCATTTCTTATACAAAGAGAAAAAAAGAGTCTCATACTTGCAGGTCTAACATGACTTTGACAAGCTTGCTGCAGTAAGAAGGTGGCAAACTGCATCGCTTGTGAAGGATGGTTTCCAGTTCAGCACTTGGCAGTTCATCAAAATGCAACTCCACAAAACGATTTCTGAAGGCTCTGGACAAAACCTAAAATATGAGACCACACTACTGCTTGAACTTTTTCCCTTGATATTGCTCATAGATTGTCCCCTACACATCCAAAGGAAATAAGGATAGTGTCATAGCATACAAATTAACACATACACAGCAACGTTGAAAGAAAGCACAAGAGACAGTCTGGAAGAGGACAGAAGCTTTAAAATGGATTGTGTGTTTTAAGGGCATAGGCAGCTAAGCATTACAAAGCCACAAGCTCACTCTCCCTACAACGGGTTTCATAAGCAAAGCAAAACATGCAAGCAATGCAAAATTAGGAATTTGTTCACCATTTCACATCAATAGACAGGTATCCCATCATCTCCAGGAAATAAGGGCTTCATCCCACACCACTGTTATTTAGGGAACATCTGAACTCCCTTTCTTCCTCCTCCCCCAGTTTTGACTGCTGAGCACAACGTCATATGATACAGAACAACCCTTTGGGCAGCTGGGGTCAGCTGTCCCAGCTGTGTCCTCTCACAGCTTCTCGTGCACTCTCAACCTACTCCACAAGCAGATGGGGCAGGGTGAGAAGCAGAAAAGGCCTTGAATCTATGCAAGCACTGCCCAGCAATAACCAAGACATCCCTGTGCTATCAACACTGTTTTGATCACAAATTCAAAATACAGCACCATACCAGTCACTATGAAGAAAATTACCTATTCCAGACAAAAACCAGTACGAAATGGACTTCTATAGCCTAAGTAGAATATCTTTTCCAGTACTCTTGGACCAGAAATGCTGATTCAAGTATAATATATGTGAACTCTGGTTCACTAAATCACTTAAATCTCAACTACCTAAAATTAATTAGAAATCCTGTATCCATGAAACAAGCAACTCACCTAAACAGAGCCCAGCTATACTGACACCCACCTCAACTCTCTCCCTCTTGAGAAATTCATGCTGCTACACATCATAACATTTACACATCATATTTTATGTATGAGAGAGATTAATTCCCTAAAGTCTTAGCTACCCAAAAAGGATCGATCATACAGACCTTTCTGCCACCATAGAGACCTGGAGGATTCTGTGTGGCAAACAGCATGAAGCGAGGGTGAGCTTTGACAACTTCCTGAGTTTCAGTAATGAACAGCTCTCTGTTATCATCCAACAAGCGGTTGAGAGCCTCCAGAACATCAGTGGGAGCCAAATTCAATTCATCTAGAACGATCCAGTAGCCCTTTCTCATTGCATCTATGAGAATGCCTTGGGGGAACAGAAAAATTCCTAGTTAAAAATCTTATAAAGCAAATCTAACAGAAGCATGTACTCAGATACTTTCAGGAAGCCATTTCGTTCAGAATAAACAGAATTCCAGAGAAGGAAGCAACAGTATTGTTTAAATTGTTGGCTTATCATCTTTAGGTCCAATCTTTAGGTCTTTAGGACAAGCATGGTGAGAGTGACAAGAACTTTCCAGAATTCACTGGAATTCACACAAGTGATTATTGTCAAAGTGCAACTTCCTACTTTATGGCAGGTCATCTCTCCATTGTAATAAATCAGACAATCAGAAAAGAGGAAAAACAACCCAGATACTGAAATGAGACAGAAATTTGGAGTATACAGAACGTGCTCACTTACCTTCCTTAAATACCAACTTTCCAGAGGCATCTGATGTGTAACAGCCAATATATTCTTGGATATCAGTATGCTCATGGTTGTTAATCCTTACACAATGATTCCCAGTAGCAGCAGCCAACCAGCGAATTAAACTGGTTTTACCAACAGAGGTCTCTCCTTGAATCAGTACTGGATGAGTCCTAAAAGCCATGACCAAAATAGTGGGTTAGACAAGCATGAGCCACGTCTTTCTCACACACAAGATGTCAACATTATTAAACAACACTACCAAAACACTACCACTTATTTAGGGTATCCAAGATCACACACTAACAGGGAAATACAAATATCTTTAGTCCCAAGTGCTAAGATCTACCCAGGAAGCTTTTTGTGGCAGTGCAAAATAAGCAGGCTAGTCTAACTGCAAATTTTTAGGTCAGAATTTAAATAAAACTAGGTATGGCAGTAAGATGGTTTAAGAAAACAAGAAACACATGTATAAAGTTCAACACACTCTATAATGAAAAGGTAACTGTAAAGTAGAAGGAAAATAGACATTATTAATCCAAACAATGAAAGATTAAAGGGGCACCAACAACTCCAGGCCTAAACAAACATATTTAACTTATTTTTTTTTAATTGAAAAGTTGAAACACTTACCCTGCGGACACAACCCTGACAATGTCTTTCAGATTAAGCTTAACTGAAGGGGTGAGCACATAACTCTCATCTACTGTAGGTTCTTTGTCCCCAGCTGAAATCCAGTATCCTTCTATAAGTATAAAACTCCCTCCTTGAGGTTTTGGTATTTGCTAAGGAGACATGATGGAAATAACAGATTATACAAATGGGTTTAAATTTTCTAATGAAAACAACTACTGTTATACTACTGCTATATATTCTCTATAGTAATTTTAATTGAGAACTCCTGCAGTAAGCTCTGTCGTCTTGTCACAGAATGCAAACTACAGGAAAAACCTGACCAGATTATTTCAGATATTATTTATGAAGCAGGAATCTTTGCCAGTGGCATGAAGATAAAAATGTCTCAAGAGTCTCAGCACTGAATTTTGAAGGGCATTTACAAGCAGGAACATTGCTTTAATCTTTTTTATATATTTATATACATTTTCCAGTATGAAAGGGTTTATTTTGAAACAAATACCCATCTCCTTAACTGGCTTCCCCATCCCCCATGCAAACTCATGCTGGGTTCCCAGCACTAGTGACATTCTTCCTTTCCCATAAGAGACAAAGCACAGATGCTCCTTTGTATCCATATGTTCTGCATTCAGAGTCTAAAAATACAATGCCTGAGAAAGCTCCTCCAAAGTCTGTGAAAGCTTTACAGTTGGAGCCACTGCATTAAGCTGCCCACACTCCACAGTGCTTTAGTTATTCAGGCGTCCATATTTTTTCAAATTAACAAATAAACCTATCAATATTCAAGCAAAGTAAAAAACTACATAAGAATGTTATTAATTTTTTCTAGTTCTTTGTAAAATGAAAAACAGAACTGCAAGAAGGAAATGTAGAGGAAAAAAAGAGGGAAGACAACTCAAAACATATTTTACTTTAAATACTAGACAGTTCTTCATAACCTTAGTTGCCTACCTGCTTGAGAAGGCTTTTGATGTTGCCAGAGACTATATGCTGGCAAATTAGCTTTTGAACCACTGGGTGAGAACCTCTGTCAAGCTGTGTCAGGAAACTCAAACAGAAGCCCTAAGAAGAATTATTTTCAGTGATAAACATGAAAAATAAGGAAAATAACATACAGATTAAAGAACCATTTCTGTTCAATACTGAACTTAGAGAAGATTATCCTTTACCCAAACAACCTCTGTAGTGAATACACACTGAAACAAATGCCAGCACAGGTAATCACCTCATACAGGGAGCGTGCTATGCTGCCACACGGATTAGATGCTGCAAATCTCAATGCCCTGCATAGGGTACGGAGACTGTAGTGAGGTCGGTGGCCAGTTCCATCCACCAACTTTGTTTCTGCTTCCTTTCTCACAGATAAATAAAAGCTGCAAAAATAAAGTCACATAGAGCTGTTACTGATTAGACCAAGGAATTAAATCCCAAGTATGAACACTTCAGTTTATCCCCAACTATTACTTTTCCTAAAAGTTCCAGGTTACAAAAGCTGTGCCAAGCTCTGCCATCTGTACAGTCAGTGAAGCAAAGCAACAGAGTATTTTTAGAGCCATATTTTTGACAGAGCTCAATATACAGACTGGCTATGAACTCCAAATACTCTAAACATGAGATAGTTCACCTTACACTAGGGGGGAGAAAGGTAACCCTAGACAAACACACAAGAGTTTCTTCAGAATTATCTACAGAAACAAACCATTTTAGCCTCTCAGATGTGAAAGAGGACTGAAACAACAATGCTATTTAACTGGTGCCACCAAGAAAACAATACTGAATATAAAAAAATAAAAATCGCCTTCCCATAAATACAGAAACCGCAGAATCAAGAAGATGGATGTCTACACTCTTCTGTTTTCTAAAGCTATGCCAACTGCTGCATGGGGAGCATTATACTGTTACCCAAAGCAGCCTCACCACAGACTACAGTCACATACTTTCTTTTTGTGACTTACTTCACCAAGAATTTCAAGATTACACTCAACTTACTTCACAATTCCTTGCACTGTATTTTTGTTCACATTCAAGCTTCTCACATAATCCATTACAAGAATATGCAAGTCTCCTTCATTTCTCAATTCTTCTACATAAAGTTCAGTAAACCTGAAAGAATAAAATCGATCTGTAACACTTAAGACACCTGACCATACTGAAAAATCATGTTATATATAAATCTCATGCCACATAACATTTTAAATTTTTAAGCAACAGAATACTGATTGCTAAAGCTACAGACCCATAGATTTTCAAACATACAGGCAGACTCAAGAAGCAGAGTAGTTAGAAAATAAGGTATTACTAACACTTTCAAGCAATTTATCTGAATTAAACGTCTTAGACTGAAAGTGGACAATGTGACTTAAAGTGCAATTTTAAACAATTTACAATACTCAAATGAAGTACTGACACAGCAGTAGTAGTAGCTATTTTTGATGAATAGTAGCCAGCATTTTTCACAAATATAAATTCATTTAAACTTAGCAAGTTATGCTGATGTCTCTTTTCTTCTGTATTACACTCACTTTCTTTCCTTTCACTATCCTGCAAGAGAGCTAATAGCAATAAAACCTCGTTTTGCCACTAATAGCTACAAATGGCTAGTTACACATAGCTGGTGCATCTCTACAGTCTTGCCCAGTGTTTATGAATCTGGGAAGGGACTATACATGCAACTTTTGGCACTCATGAGGGAAAACTGCATCAAGCAGGAGATCTTTGCATACAGGAATAGGTAGATGGTACTGAAGAATGGATTTGCCACAATTCTAATTGCCTTACCACAGCTTATATGCTTTGAGACCACACATCAAATTATTTTGAGTATCACACATCTGCCCCACCATGCAAACCACCTTCCTTTTGAGTGAACAAGACTGGATTTGCAGCTTTTTGCAAGGATCGTCAACTTAGCTTCTGAGTTATGAGAAAGGCTGCTAAACAGTCACCAAGCACTTATTTGTCCTTATTACTCCCATCAGGAACATCAAGTGCTGCATTCCCAGGTGCTGACAGCTTAACTGTGAAGAGTAACATCTCCTGCCCCCACTGACAACACCCTACACTACTGCTAGACCATTTGCTCATGGCCCAGCTACTTCACCAGAGTATTTTGCTGATTCTATTTCATGAAAAACCTTCACCATACATCTCTCACAGGTAGTAAATTTGAGTTCAGACCTGCATTCTCAGGCTTAAGATTCTTCACTGGTCAGCTCCTGAAAGTAATTAAACTTTGAAAAAGACAGTGACTATTTTGTCCCAGAATCATTATTTCCTACCTGTTTCTTATTCCTAGAGGAAGATTTCTCTTTCCAACATCTGTAGCTGGATTCATGCATGCAAACAAGCGAAAATCAGGATGACGGACAAGAGGCTCTAAAGCAAAACAGAAATAAAAGACAAAGGTCATCATAAACACGGGATATTTATATGTTAAATACGGTGTATTTTATCTAAGGCAACTTTCTATTGCTGCACTATTAGACTTTCCTAAAAATGCTAGCATGAAAAATTTTCAGAGAATAACCCCATGTGATTTCATCTGAAGTACCTGCATCTTCACAACAGCCACAGGCAAGTGAAACTCCGACTTTTTTGTGCATAGCAAGATGTTGTAACGTCACAAAACATTTCAAAAATTATGTGAGCCCTAAACTTGGAACTCCTTTTGTCTCTTTCAGAACAATAGCCAGGGCAAATCCAGCCTGGGATGCTCACACCACATCTGCCTCCCTCTGGAGCTCCTGAGAGCAGCATTCAGAAACTGCATTTTTTTTATCTTTACATCTGTAAAAGGAGTTAACTTTCTACACAGCAGCCCCTACAGTGCTGTTGAGAACACACTAGTGTTCTGAACCTCTTGCAAAGTACCAAGTCTACAAAGAGCACCTTCCTCTCTCATGCACACATTCATTTTAATGGTAAGTGATCTCAACTTATTTTGAGCTATGTAGGATGGGAAACTCTGTTGGATACCAAGATACAAGATAAGCAAGCATAGAAACAGTACCTGTATCTCCTCTGTCTAGTAACACCAGTGACCCAGATGATCCTTCCAATAAACCACTCAGGCACTCCAAAGTCTCTGCTGCAGCCAAATTAATTTCATCCAATAAAATCCACTCTCCTTTTTTTACTGCCTGTGCCAGAGTACCCTAAAAGAAAGATCAATTTGTCAATCATGTTGCCAGCAATGAAGTGTCAACTGAAGCATTCAGATACTGGAAATACTCTGTGTGCAATCCATGGCTTGATTAGACAAATGGCAATTCCAGACCTTTTACAGCATTAGCAGTTTTACTGCTCTCTCTCAATAACAGCAATCATTTTGCCAGTCACAGAAGTCAGACAGTCATCACACCAATTTATCAGTTACCACTTAGATTGGCTCAAATAAAACAGATTTAAGATCCCCTTATTTGTGCAGTCTACCACTGTGGTGCATATGCATCACTAACACCACATGAAAATAAAGTTAATCTGAAGAAATCCATAGACACAAGCACTATTATGCTCCTAAGGAATGTGCACCCAATTAATTAAAATTGTACTTAGGTCAGAGGTTCTCCATCTACTCATAAACACATTTTTTTACACATTTTTTACAGAGGACTGGTCAACATTTTACACACTTTCCATGAAATTTGAGAGCATATATTCAGATTATCAGGGTGACAATAAACAAGCATAAATAAACCTCATGGTTTCTCCTAATCACACTTCATGTCATTAAAACATATTATGTGTTTGAAATGTTTAGAAAAAGCACTTCTATATAAACAGCACAGATTCTTAATATTAAATCCTTCACAGGAATCCCAAGACAGAAGCAAACCCTACTGGACACTGATCAAGATGTTTTTTCTAATCTCCTAGAGTTGAAAAGAAGATATGACATACTGATATTCTTATCATACCAGTCCTAATTCCTGTCATACAGCACTGAATTAATGTGCTACCACAAACCTGTCTCTCACTGCCCATCTCAGCACTGCTTCCTTGAATCTGCAGACTTGATTTCACAGAGTTATCATGGCACACGTTTTACTTCACAGCAAGGTTCTTGCCAGGAAACTATTTATATAATACTGATGGCAAAGTCTTTTAAATACTTCTAGTTACTCCTCCTAGCATCAAAATGCAAATATTCAAATACCTCAACAAATGCAAAGAGAAGAGCATTTTCTGTCATTTTCATCTGTTGATGAGCATGAGTCAGTTTAAGACCAAATGCCTCCCACTTTTCCTTCAGTGGTAAGCCTGCAAATAAAACAAATTTAAGTTGTACCATCAGAACAATAGCACAAAAAAATGTTTGACAACAGTATTTTAACTAAGTTGTTTCAAGCAGAAAGATACAAAAGTAATCTGAAGCAACAAAAACATTCAAATCCTGTAGATGACACACCACAAATAAAAAAAATTAATTTAATCTTGTTATTTTGTGCATGTGTGGATTTCTGTTTTTTTAAATTTAACTGTACCCATAAGTCAATAGCACTCAGATAATTTGCTATTCATTCCCAGATAAGGAACTAATATTCATATTGTACTTTGTTCCAGCATGACTGTTACCACTCTCTAATTTCCAGACAGAAAGAGGCATGTCAAAAAAACAAATCCAAATCTATAACCCTTATGACAGAGCAGATTAACAATGAACACTTCAGTATCAATAATTAACACACTACTGCTTATCAGTTACAACAATATTTACTAGGGCACTGATTCAGTTATTTGTTAAAATCACTATCTGAGCCACATACAGCATCAAAATTCTGTAAGAAACTTTGCAAGTTACAGATTTCAGCTTGTCTTTATTTTAGGATTGTCAATTCTTGCCATAAGTGGTCTTTAAACTCTCTTTTTAAAGAACAGTTATTTTAGTGTCTGTATATTTAGAAGAACCAGTTAAAAGAAGAATAAGGATAAAGTTCATAATTAATTTTATTTAGCCCAAACTGAATAAAAGCTACAACTTCACTTGTTCTGCTGGTCTAGAACCAGAAACAACCCCATGCAAGGCAAAGTATCAACATTGCCTCAGCCCCAAAATGGGCTGCAAGGTATGAAACAAGAAAAACTTATTTGGAGACAAAACCACAGTGGAACAAAATAAAGTACTAGGCAAGTCAGCATCACTGACAGAGGAACCATGGCAAAAGCAAGCTCTTAAAAATAATTCCTACCTACCCTAAAAGTTTGGTTTTGTTATTGTTGTTTCGCATTGTTTTTAAAACAGGACAGGTTTGTGAGACATAACTAGGTTCCAGGGCTGAAAGTATGAATGCATTCACATAGAAGACTGACACACAACCAACCAGGACTGCTCACCAGCACAGCTAACAAGTGCTCAGTGGATGTCAAGGGTACCACAGGCAGACAATCTCAGACATAGCTAACAGCAGAGATGAAAAGGGAAAAAAAGGAAAAGGGAAAAAAAACAACAAACCAAAACAAAACCCAAACACTGTTTTAACAGCATTCTGAATGCTTTGTTGCAATGTTGACATTGCATTTCTCAAAAAAAACCCTAAACCTCAAACAAGCCCAAATTAAAAGAACAAAGGTCACCACTATTTATCTATCCTCTGCAGTGGTTTAGTACTCATGTGTGTTTGATCCATCTGAAGCCTTACCAGATGCATTTTCTTTTACTTCTTTATTAATAGCAGATTTATGAATATGTTGCATAAGTTTTAGCAGATCATGCCAACGTTTCTGCCTGTAGCAAGTCTGAATGTGTCCCAAGAATGTTTGATTTTTCTTCCTGGAGAACGTCTGAGAGAAGAGTTCTTCAAAAGACTCTCGCAGAGGGAGCCAGATCAGCTTGTTATCCACAGGCTTGTAACTGAAGAGAAGCAAAAGAGTAATTACTTATGGGAACCAACCATCTGTGAACTTAAAAGAGAAAACAAGTCCAAAAACAGTTACTTGAAACAACAACAAGCTGCATGGATGAACTGTTGTTTCTGAAATTTTTTACTCAACTAACAAATTAAATACAATTGCACATATTTAAATGCACCTCATGAGGTGATTTTGTAAAGACAGGAACAGACTGAAAAGCAAAACATTTATAATACTACCAAACAATGTGTCCAGTGAATATTACATCAGATTGATATTGAACAGCTTGGCCATTTTTAAAGACACTGGGCTGTGTTTTTGAGTGACTTCATCACACACAGCTCTGTGAACAGCTCAGTGAAACTGCTCTGCTCTCCAGCAAGGACAAGAAGGTTTCTGCATGCAAACATATTTATTAAGACATTTACCCTACTATGAAACAGATACTGCCCATTTGTTCTGCAGAACAGACAAGACAGTGGTCAGTGACTCACCCCCCTAGGAGATCTGCCGTGTCACTTTGTTGGTTCATGTTGACAACCCTCAAACGGTGTCCTTGAAACAGAGATAAAAAGCACCATCAACTTGTAGGTTTGTTCATTTGTCGTTTTTCAAATTATCTTCATGTAAGTTACATTTTTCACACATTTACCTGTAATATGAGCTAGGTACTGAACCGTTGAGGTTTTTCCAGTTCCTGTTTCACCAACCAAAAGCACAGGCTCTCCTTTGACAACACACACTGCAAGCTCTTCAATCAGTACTGCAGATGGTCGTGTGGCAGCAAAGGTATGCTTTGCCCTGAAAAAACAAAGCAAGTTACTCCCAACTTAAGATTTATCAAGGAGCTCATTTCAATTCTACCTTTATCATTTTTTTTAGTGAAGTGGTTTGATTTAGGATTTTATTTTTAATATAGGTCTGACAAGAAATAGTTCTAAAATATCCTTGTAATAAGATATTTATTTTTCTCAAGATACAGCCTAAAAATTCAGGGTTTCCAAATAACTTCCTGGCCAATGAAGTCAGTGACACATACTATCAAAATCTCCCTCTACAAAGGTAGATCCATTGAAATATTTTTATAATAGCTGTGGATTCACACTGTTTTGAAGACACTCTAGTTCAAAGAAGCTGAAAATCTCCATGCTTTGGCTGCCAGAAGTGTATGATGCAGACACTCTTAAAAATACACAAGGCAAAATTTACATTGCAAGGGAAAGAGCTCTCACATTGCTTTTATTAGAGAGAGAATACCGAATTAGCGTTCTCCTTAACCCTGTGACCTGCTGTCTATTCTATTCCACCACAGAATATTTCAATAACATGGAAACTACATGATATTCTACCTTTGTACAGTGAGAGCATGATTCTGCTTCTTCACAAGATTCACTCTTCCAATGGAGACTTCTTGTTCCCGTATTGAAATTTCTGGTTTATAGAGCTCACAGAAGAACTCCACCTATGAAAAAATCATCAGCATTTCCAGTACTAACATTGATTACACCACAGTAAGAACACCCACGCCATGCTACCAGTATTGCTTTGCAGCAAGTTAATTTTTAATGGTAAAATTATGTATTTTCCAGGTTTTACATAATCATCAGCTAAAATAGTGAAGGATCTCAGAAGTGTTTTTATCTGTACATACAACTTTCAGCTTAGCAGGTCGGTAATAGTCTCTGCCACTGTATTTCTACTTCATCTACTTCCATGGTAGTTAAACTACACAAACTTGAACAGTCATTTTAACAATAAGCAAACAATCTCCTTTAAAAAAACCTTTTGTATAAACAAGGATATTTTGCCACTTGCAGGGAATACATTCCTGTAATGAAATAATGCAAAGAAGGACAAAAACAAAAACCTGAAAAAGTTTCAGGGATCCACCTGTCAACTTAAAGTAACAATAGAGGGAATTTGCTCTGCAGACTTCTACAGTCAGAAATAGTTGACAAAGAAATGATTTAGTTTAATTCTGTCATTTATGGAACTTCACAGAGGCAGCTGATTTTGTAATCAGTGAGTACAGTGCAAGTACCAGTAAAGATTATGTTTTTCTCCGATCTCTCCGTTTAAGTGATTAACATTCACTGTAAACCACCTAAGAAAAAATACATTCATTGCTACCCTGTGTACCTAGTGGTATCATGTGCTTAGGCAGCTGTGCTGTTCCAGTTGTGAAATCCTTTTTTTGTATCATGAGGCCATTTGCTCTAAAACAGGTTCCCTAGAACTTTCAGAGAAAAAAAAAATGCTGCTGAATATAAAATAGGAGAAAAACAGATCTTGGGATGGAACAGAAAGCAAAAAAACTGAGACTGAGAGGTGCTATTTTTTTTAAATAAAAAATAGCAGAACATATTTCAATTAATCATAGAAAAATTGCAAGCTATAGAATCTGCCAATAAAGATCATGTTAATGGTAGCTCAACATACCTTTTTTTTTGAAATGTTTAGGTAACTTCCAATAACTTTTGCCATTTTCTGTCTGCTCCCTTGGTTGGACAACATGGCTGTGAAACAGTCCAATGCCTGTCACAGGGAAAATCAACTTCTTGAAAACTAGTTTTGTATGATTTTATCTGTCAAGCACCATCTTAATCTAAATGAGCCCAAATCAAACCCAGCCACTGTAAATGGAACTGTTTCACTGTTCTCGGATTGAGTCAAACAATAGAGTTCAAAAGGATGCACTAAGAACTTCTAAACTCTGTAATGTAATGGGTTTACACCAAAAACAAAAACTTTTCAATAACCAGTCACAAATTTTTAGATGAATGGACCAAAATGGAGAAAAAGGTAACTATAGGATCGCACATCTCAAAACTGCCTCTGATGGATGCACACCCAAAAAATTCCCAACCTATACTGTAAACTGATAAACTGGTAAGTAGAAAAGCAGCCCCATATTACAAGAAAATTAAAGGTCTCAGCCATACGCATTCCCAAATTGTATCAGTTAAAATTATTTTGCACCATGCTCTTTGTGTGACAGCAGTAAATTCTTTCAGCACCTTACTGCCAGCAACCTTCATTGGAGCAACAAAAGTTTCTGATCAGAGAGCACAAACATTCCATCTACAGTCCAATTACTTCAAACAAAACCAAACAAATTCCCATCTCACATTCCCAAAGAGAGCATTTTGTGAGACAACACTAGAATAATTTGGGATCGACTGGATCAATTTCTGATCAAGTCTTACCGCACCTCCTGAAAAATATTCACTGCTGTGGTTGAAGAATTACTGTCAAAGTTGTAAGCAATTCTGCTGCACCAATTCAGTAGGTCTCTAAAAAGAAAAACCAAAAATATTTGATACACACATGCCAAAATACATAGAACCTTCTTTCATGTTCAACTTAGGTCACAGTATCATCTTCTGGCACTTGCATGTGAAGCTGTTGTGCAAGTTGTACATGGGAACACACCAAGAGGACAGTAATTCTAAGGAGTAGCTGAGCACAAAGCCCAACATTGCTTATAAACAGATAATACGTACTCCATTAAATCATAAGGTAACTGTAAACCTCAAAGGTATTAAAGAATCCAGAAAGGTATAAATCCCTCATTTTTTCAAGATACAGATTCCTTACCAACAACAAGATCTTCCCAAAGGCAAGAAATGCAAACCTTGTTTTTGAAAAAACTGGTATTTTTATGCTCCATAAAAATATCAGGTACTACCCACACCTAGCATTTAGTAACTAATTCAGAAAGCACTACAGGTTACAGACAAATAGAACCGACATTTTGTAGGAGAGGAAGAAATAATTCAGCATCAAACTACATTTCATCAAAGAATTTCTGAAATTAACAGTACATCACAGACACAGTTATTTTTTGTCACCTCCAGTTATAATGCTGAGAGTGCTCAGCATGGAATAATCTAGATAGTATACTCAGTTACTGAAAATTATCTTCTAGCTACTGAGAGAACATTATACAGCATCTTCCATTTCTTAACTACTACTGATACCTTGTGTTAACAATAATTAAGAATAAATTCATATGGCCTGATGCCATCTAAGCACTGCATATGACAAAACCCACATGTTAATCCATGCCTCCCAAAAATTAAGAATAGCAAATAGGAAGTTTAAATATACCAGAATGAGTTTCTTTAAATGATATATTAATTGTTATTTTAAAACAAAAAAAAAAGTATTTTCTAGTTTTTACAAAATTCATGATTATTCAAGCTTTCACCATTATTTCTAAAAAATTAAGAAAAATGATGAAAATAAACCCTTCTATCTCTCTACCTAGCTGACTTCCAATAAATATATAAGAAAAGACAACCTTAGAGATAGCTCTCGTCCTTCCAGATTTGGTTTCTTATGTTCTGATCTTGATTCTGATGCTGCTTCTGGCACATGACTGGAGCCAGCAGCACTGTTTTCTGGTGCCTGATACTTGTCTCCTGCAAGGTCAATGAAAATATCCAGCAAGTGATCTGTCACAAGAGCAAGGCTGGGGTACCTCTTTTGCAGGACCTGAAACAAGAAACAAAAAAGAAATTAAACAAAACAATGAAACAAAAAACCCATCTGCATTGGAAAGAAACCAACAGCACCCCAGTTTTTACCAGGAGATGCTTCAATAGATATGTTAGTTAGCAAGCTACATAAAACTGCTCTCTTGCAATTTCTTGTCTGAAAAAAATAGAAATTTTGACTACTGTGATACTGATTTTCATGCCAAAAATTAACTTTACCAAGTCAACTAACTCTACTCCAATCCATTTAATACATTTGCACAAATACCAATGGGAAGAACAAAGATTGCATTCAATGCTATCTGAACCCAAACCATGACCATACAACTTAACAACTGATTACAGAAGGCCTTACCTCCTGTACTTTTTATTTATGACTAAATTCATTTGAGCATTCAAACTGTCTATTCACTGTGCTGACAAAGGTCCGTTAAAGGGATAATTTTTCTTTTGTAGTTTCCTTTCAGCTCAGTTCTCTCCACTAAAGCTTGCCAACCAAAATATTGCTTCCCAAAATTACTTTTCAATGACACAGGCCAGGAAAACTGGTCCTACCCTACCTGACTGACTTTTAAGATTAACAAGAAGAACATAAATCTGTTTTCAAAGCAAGCAGGTGGGTGTTCTCTAACCTAGTCTCTTCTGTAATTACTGTGGAATCTTAGTGCTTAATGTATACATTTTTGTGACTTGAGCTACAAAGTTGCAGAAAAAGGAATAAAAAGAACCTAGCGGTAAGCGCCCCAGCTAAACAGTTTTGTTTTTTCGTAAGATTTTGATAGTTGTTCTTGCCCCACTCCTAACAATTAGCTGACAAATGACAAGAAACAAAAAAAACCACACAGACATTTAAGGTCACCAGTAATTGTGCTGGCTGCTGAACAAGTCCAAAGGAGTGAATGAATTCTACCAAAAAAACTAATCTTCTCTATTCTAGAAAATTCAGAACTTTCTCCTCAACTCTTCTGCTAGATACTATTCACTACCTTTTCCCTCAGAAACGGGTCTTTAGAATCAGATCCTGTTTTGAGCTCTGTATCACAAGGAGAATCTCCAAAGAAGTCTATTTTTACATGAGCCCTGGGCTGTCTTAATCTACTGAAGAACTACACAAAACAAACACCTCCCAGAGAACCTAATAAAAGAAAGATGTTAATAGAAGTAGTTATTTTTAACTGACAACTGACCAACTACTTTTCAACTCACAGCTTAGAAGTCAGAATTAAAGTAAGCTCTTTTTCTTTTTTTTTTTTTTTTTTTCTATTTCTCTCTGATTTCATGTCTCTGTGGGTTAATAAGCAGCAAAGCAACTTGATTCTTAGACCCACACAAAGCACAATTGTGTCTGTCAAGGCAAGTTCCAGGAATCTCTGTTCAATTCACTTTGAATTTTCCTGACAAACTCCCTGTTTACTTCAAAATTGGCAACACAAAGCTGAAATTGTAAGGGTCTATTGTAGAACTTGAAGATAAAATAAGGATTCAATTAACTGCTGAAAAATACTTATTACCCTAAGCTGAAACTATTATTCACATGCTACAGTAGAGCAGTACACCCCCATACCTCCTTGAGCTCTCCTTTGCTCATGTTATCCAGATGTATCTTGGTCCAGTATTTGTCCAGGAGAGCAGCGTGGCTGCTTTGCTGCCTGTACCAACCTCCACCACAGCTGAATATCCTAAATCAAAACAATGAAGAAACACAGCATGTTGAGTGTGGCTGAAGAATTCAGCGTTTTCAGTGCATTTCTGTGCACCAAAGAACATGTTACACAGAGCTGCTACAGCATAATGCAAAAGGCATAAACGACACTGTTTGTCACTGTACTGTCATGTACCCCACCTTGCCTATCCATGCTTTCCAAATTACTTGCTATCACAGGGTTTTTCTTCCTACATGGCAAAATATCCATAGAGATACTTTCAGAAAACTTAACTTACTGTCAGTTGTCTATCAAAAGCAACAGATAGAATCATTTTTAAAGGGAGAAGCCTAACAGAAGTGGCCTGTGAAATACATTAAAGGACCTGAGATCTTATTGCAGAGATGCAGGAAAAGCATCTTCAGTCCAGTCCCCTCCACAGTGTTTCACAATTATTCTTCCTTGTCCTCCAGAATCAGCTCTTTCCATCATACATTTCATTCCCTTTGTTCTTTTACTACAGAAATAACTATTCAGCCATGTGTTTTTACCCACTGTAGAAGCAGCCTTGCACATGCAAAGCATTAGGTTTGGGGCTATGATTTGGCTTTTGTTTTCTGGTGGAGTCTTGGTAGCTTTTTATTTCTTTTTTGTACTGTGTTTGGTTTCAATTGTTAAATACCATTTCTCAGCTGTAAACTGCAACAGATTTATAGAATCTACTCTAAGGAGCCTAATAAAAATTCTGATTTGCTGCTATACAAACTGTTCACTGATGTGCTAGGAAAAGTTTAAATTTCTTCAGAGTAGCTGGTGTGGGGCTGTGTTTTGCATTTGTGACCAAAACAGTGCTGATAATACAGGGATGTCTTAGTTACCCCTGGAGCTGCCAAAGAGGCAAGGCCTTTCCTGCTTCTAAGAAAAGCACCAGCACCACCCCAGCAGGGGAGGGTGAGGGTACACAGGGAGTTGGAAGGGACATGGCCAGGAGAGCTGATCCAAACTGACCACAAGGATATTCCAGATCAGATGGAGTCATGCCTAGCACATAAAGCTGTGGGAAGAAGATGGAAGGGTGGGGATGCTCAAAGTGATGGGGTTTGTTGTCTCTTTCTTTGTGTGGAGAGCTTTGCCTTAGCTAAACTCTGTTTCAACCCATGGTTTTTCCTGCTTTTACTCTTCCAGCTGATGCCAGAGTGAACCAGTGCCTGTGTGGTGTTTACTCGCTGACTGAGGTTAAACCATGACAACCATGCATACAGAAATAAAAATTCTTAGGAAATTAGGCAACCAAAGGAGTTGAATACAAAAGACTCAATTCCAGAAAAAAACAGATTAGAAGAACAAATTTATAGAAGAAAGACAAAAGCAGGAAAATTTGTTAAAGGCTTGGAAATAAACTACAAAATATTTGAAAACCATGTAACTGCCATTCCCCATACAGACCTCCTAACCTTAACCTTGATCTAATATTATGTCTTCCTTTACAAAAAGTTATTTTGACATCTGAGGCATGAGCCAATACTACAGTGAAAAATACTACAGTGAAATAATCAGGAAGAGTATACTACATCATTTTTCTGGTTAAAAAACATTACAAACACCTATATTGGTGCAAGACTTTTGTAACTATCAATAATAAACCTTTTTCACACAGTAATTCCTAAGAGTGGTATTTTGTCTTGGTGATGGGTTGGTTTTGTAGGGTTCCTCCGAGCAGGGTTCATTCCTTCAGCCTTGTTGAAGTGATTTTTCTGTACAAAGATTGGAATTCACCCCAAAGCTGCTTTCAAGTGAAAAAAAATATAAAAATTCACAGTTTCTATGACTTACATTGCTTGTTAATTGGAAATTGCTAAAATACTCCTACACACATACCTTGTACAAAAAGTACCTTGGCCTTAAAAACCTCATTTAAGTTTACAAACCTACCTCCTGGTTGCAAAAACTTGGAATCCTGGTGCTACTTTTAAACAGTCACCACGACCAGGAATCAGTAACTCTCTTTTCTCCAAAAGTGGAATCAGCACAGAGATCTGGAAAGAAAAATAAAAATTATAAATCTTTTTTTTTTGGTGACACTAACAGACAGCACAACCATCCACGCTTACTTCACACTTGAAATGCTGGAGCAATGCCACTGAGCACCACTATGTTGCCAGCAACTGCTACTCCCAGAGATATGCTTAAAGTGATACTTAACAGGATTTGCAGAGTTCCCAGCAATTTTAATCAGCAGTGGAAGTCAAAGGTGCAATGTTTACTTACCTTTTTAGCTCCTGTATTCAAATTTAATGATAAGAGAATGGAAATGACAGCCTTTACACTGCCAAGTCCAAATGAAAACTATTTAATTTGTCAAATGACTTAATGGACACATTCAGATTTACTTTGTTTGTCTGCCTGAACTACGATGACCTGAGTCTCAACTGAGTCATTCCCAAACATCAACCTTTTTCTGTGTACACACTGCTGCCCCAGGAGAGCATGGTATCTATTTAAAAAATCTACCCTTCTCTGGGGAAGGACAGTAATGGTGGTGGAAAGAAGGGAGGAATGACCACACCTCAGCACAGAGGGAGGCACACAGAGATCCTTTGATATGGAGAAAGCAGACAGGATGCCTGCAGGGAGGACCTGAAGAAAGGGATTTGATGAATGCAGGATACTACTCAGGGTATGCTCATTGTGAGTGCAATGAGTCGAGTCCACAGAAGCAAGTAAGTGCATGACCCCTAGCAGTGAACTGTCTGTACATACAAGCAGTATTCATTTGCAAACCTAGAACCTAATAAACAAACTGACAGGTTATTCAGTCACACAAAGGATGCTTTATGGAACAAATATGAAAGGAAACAACCAGCAGAATGTCCAGCAGGCCTGTGCAGCAAAGCATCTCTATCACATTACTCTTGCAAATTGCTTGTTTTCAGAAGCCATTACCTTCAACAGGCAAGGATGACTGGCTAACTAGATGTTCTTGAGCCAAAAAAAACCCAGGAAATCTGCTAAAACTTATAATGCTTAGTACAAAACCACTTTTTTAGCATGTTAAAAATGTATAAGAAAAAAATGCAGAATGGAAAATAAGCCCCACACAACAGAACAGACCAAAAAAAATCTATCTTATTAACAGCCTCATATCTATACCCAGCCTCATATATTGACAATATTCTGTGGTGTTTAGGGCCACATTTGGTTTGAAACACCAAATATTATTAAACAGACACATTATCAGACATATTATCAGTGTCAATTCCAGTTTTTAGAGTGAAAACTGGCATCAATGTCAGGGTCGTGTAGTGTAACAGACAAAAACTAATGAGGTGTGCAAACACGTGAATAAAGACAGGTGAATTCTTTCTAACCCCTTCTTAAGCAGCAACATTTTCCCGTGCTGCTACACAGCCCTGGTGATTAGACTCCCAAAACTGCCATCATGGGCATTAAGACCAGTACCTTAAAGCTAACATAAAGCTACATACCACATCCAGAGGAGCAAAATCGATGTCCTCCAGAAGTATCCAGTGACCTTTGGTAACAGCTTGTGTCAAGGTGCCAGGCTGCCACACAAACTCCCCTGGTACATCTGTGCACCGGTACATCCCCAGCAGCGTCTGTGTCAGAAACAATCGGCACATCAGAGACCTGGGCATCACCTCCCCACAGGAAAGGAAGGCAAATACAACCAAAGCTGGCACAGAAGTGACACAGCCTCCACCTTACTGAACAATCTGTCTGGAAATCTGTCTGCCCAGTATTGCACTTTTTTTTTTAATTAAGAAGAGAAGTTTCCTGCTTCCAGTGACAATTTAACTGAAACTTAGTAACTAAAACAAACCAGGTAACTGGAAGTGAATTTATGCGTTGTGCCACCCTATTTTAAAAGCAATCTAAAGTAACACAGGAAACTGTCTAGGGTCACACCAAACTTTATGTTCTTGGAAAGTCTGTGACTAAGGCAGTGAACAGAACTATAAAGCAAGTTATTCAAAGGTAAAATCCAGTCAAAGCTTTGCTTTTCTCTCAAATTGTAACTTCAATATTTGAGCATTGCTTTAAAAATTGAGTTTGTGATTTTACTGCTACATGTTTTATACCGTGAACTTCACCACTTTTTCAGTATCTATAGACAGAGCATCATTATGTAACTGCAAGTCACCTCAACATCCCAGTATCTTACTTTATTTCACTTTTATCACGAAACAAGGCATCAGATTGAACTGACATTAGCTGACTTAAACTGAAATAAGTGTTCAATGCAACCTTTGGCATCAGAATCCTGCTATTCCCAATATAAATCAATTTTTTTAAATTAAAAAAAAAGAATCAGTAGAGCTCTTCTAGAAAAACCCTGATGAAACATAATTTGAATGATACAGGTTCAGCAAAATTATGCAAAGAACTTAAAACGTGCTGGAAAATAACAGTTATTTTTCTTGTTTATTCATTCTCATTAATATTAAGACCTGTACTAAAGAGTTGGGCACTGTAGGGTCCTTGATAGAAAACATATGGTTAGAAAATTAAGTCCATGCTTTAAGTAAAAGTTATGCCTCATGATCCAAACATAAAACATCTAAATTCATCCATTACCTTGCTATCAGTTTGATCTCCAAGCTGAACTTTCAAAATATGAGGAGGTTTTGCTCTTCCTGTAACAGCCGCTAAATATTCAATTAAAGACGTTTTTCCACATCCTATTGGTCCTTCTAATAAAACAGGAGTCTGATATGCTACAGCAATAGCAAGGTTTTGAAGATTTGTGAAGGCAGATTCAACCAAAACAAAATTGCTGGTGTTATTTTCCTGTTCAAACATAAAATTTGAGTCATTACACTGAAATTGCTTTACTTACAGTTTTACAACGCAGAACAATTAGGAAAGTGAGACTAACAACAAGAAAAATTTTGGTTTGCAGATCTGCATATCAAATAAAATAAAGGAGTCTAAAGTTGTGTTTATTGACAGATACTAAAACAGATTTAATCCAAAACCTATTATGGGTGAAACACTTCATGAAAAGAATACATACAACGTGATCCCAAGAGGAATTCACAGTAAGCTGCCAGTGCAGGCATAGTAACTTCAGTTAATAACATAGTAATTATTCAGTCAGAACTCATGTCAAGCAAATAAAACTTACAATATGAGCAAAAATAAGTCATCAGAATGGACCCAAATCACAGGAAAAATTTAAACAGCAGTTGCATTCAAATGAATATTAAATTAATGAATGTGAGTATTTACTTCTTTCTCTAGAGGCCAAAGTATAAGATCATTAAACTCAGTGATACTCAATAACATTTTTATTCAAAATTAAATAAATTGAGTTTATTGAATGGTAATATATCCATGCTACAGATAGTTTCCAAATATTCTGACTCTTGCAGTCTCTTACATATCTATATATGGCACAAAAATTAGTGCTTTGTGCCAAAAGGCTCAGAGGGAAGAAATCAAAGCACTGAAACAAGTATCATGTATTTAACTCTCACCTTTTTTTCAGGTATAGCTTGATGTACTCTGGAAACAAGAGAACCTGCTTCCCCCTCACAGTTTGCTCTTATGTCTTCATCAGACCTCCTAAGCTGTCACTGCACCTCCCTACTGTAACTGGGACTACACTGTACACCAGATCAGTGGAATACCTGTGGCTATTAAAAAAAGAAAAGCATTCCTTTCAGGGAAGCTCTCTCCTCCCTCAGAGAGAAATAGCATTCCTTCAGCAAAGCCTGGCTTCAGCACAGCTGCAGCAGCTGTGATGCTGCCACGGGATTAAGAGTCTTCTTAAACAGCTCTACAGACTACCCTGCTAAATTCAAAAATACTCTCTCAAGCCTATAAAAACTCCCAGAAGGCCAGAAAACAGTGAATTCAAAAACAGAAGCAAGGAGAAAAACAGGGTGGGAAGAAGAATAATTTGGAAGGCAAGTCCTCTTTCCTTGCTTCAGCTACTCAAACTCTGAACTGGTTGGAACACTGGTAGTCTTGATTAATTTCTTTGTTCTGTTGTAGACCACTGTTACAAAATTAAAAAAAAAAACCTCAGCTAAGAGCTAAAACTGATACCTAAAGGAGAAAAATAGTCAGGAATACTGGCTGCAGCTACTAAGAGGGATGTGAACAGCTTAAGTTAAAGAGCAGTTTAGAAGAAAAAAGGTTAAATACTGTTTGTTTAAAAACGCTTATGCCTTCGATGGACTTCCCAAAAGTGTAAGGCACTACAGCCTGCATTACACTTTCTCAAGTGGCGACAGTAAATTCTTGCTCACTTCCTTTCTCCTTCCTCTGCTTTCTGGAACTTTAAACAGCAGCCTTGTTTTCTCTGAGAAGAACTAAACATATGTTTGGAAAAAGGCTTCATATAAGAAGCTTGTATAGCACAAAAAACCCTATGTCATGCAGGTAAAAGCAACTGTCCCAGATCCTGGCTTCAGTCAGCTCTGAATTGTCACCCTGAGACTGGAGTTACTATGTAAGGCTGAATATTCTCTTGTAGTATATTTGTACAAACTGCTGCTTGAAGGTAAAATGAACAGCACCATAGCTTCTTCACTGCTTCACTCCACTGCAGAGCTTCTTTGTGGGGCCTGCATTATGCAACACTAGTTTACAGCACACATTGACAGAGATAAAGATGTGCACATAACCCACGGTATCTCAGAACCATCTAATCAGGAAATAAAGTCAGTTCACTGTACTTAGAAATTCCCAAAACAAAAATGTACTGACTTAACTGTGGATTACATACCTGCTCTTCAGCAACATGCTGTAGTCTAGGCAGCACAATGCCACAGACAGCTACTACATGTGCAGAGAGGTCGCCCGACACAACATGTCCTTGTGTATAGCGCAGTTCCTTCTCCTTTTGCCAAAATGTGGAGTCTGGATTAGCCAAAACTAAGGCTCGTTCCACATTCTGCAGCTGAGATTCTTCTAGCAACCTGTGAAATCCATGTTTATTAACTCAGCTGAAAGCCATCATGAAAAACAGTGTTCAAGATTTTAAAAGTACTTACTTCAGTCTGAAATGTATCAGCTCCTCAGGATTGAATATCTTCTTCAGGAAAGATAATTTATGCTCATCATTCATGCATGTAACCAGAGCAAGACAGTTTGAAGTGTACCTAAAAATTACATTTAGAACAAAATATGTCAAAACAGTTTTAAGAAATGTAGTTTGACAACTGTCAATTGCATACCAAAACAACTAGTTTGGAAAAATGTGCAAAAAACTTTATTAATAGAAATTATTTTAGCACTATGCTTAACATTCTTTCAGATGCACTATGCTTAACATTGTTTCAGATTAGACAAATACCTCAGATCTGAGAAAAGCAATTCTATCGTGGCAGTTTTAATTTATACATCAATTAGCTAACATTTCTCTGAAGAACTGAATTATCAGCAGAAATGTAATAAGAGAATGCACTTTCCTGAGTAAATAAAGGTTAACATATGAGACAAGGAAAATTAAGTCATCTTTGCCCAATTTTTATCTCCTACCACTTCCCTTCAAAAATTGCATTTCATGCTATTTCTAAAGTAAACTTAATGCAATGAAATCAATTCTGAGTGCCTAAAAAAGCCAATAACTCCTGAGTCGTGACTACATAAAGCTGTCTTGCAACAAAGGAATGCTTAATATAAATCATAAACCAGTTTTCATTCATTATAATGCTGTTTATAATTTACAAGAACAAAGTTTTCAGTGAGTGTGATGGGGCAGAAGGAAGAGAAAGCAGAAGATTGTTACTGGACAAATGCTTAAAAGTCAGCTCATTCACTTAAGACTAAGGTTTGAACACCAGGTAAACCAATTCTAGTCAATTAATTACAAGTTCTATCTTTTTTTCTGACACCAAGTATGTAATTTTTAAGAACTTCATAAATGTTCATAAGATTTGACAACACTCTTGGTTCTGCCCTTCCTAAATTACACACCTTACTTAAATTATGTGTTACTAACACAATTCTGAATTTATAAAGTGAATACTATTATATATCTTTTTTTTAAAATAGAAGGCACTGTCAATACTACCACTGACATAAATAAGGTAGAACATGTGATAAAGCTGAAGCCCTGTGGGCAGACACCTAACATGAAAGATCTGACCAAAATCCCATACAAAACTGTAACAAGGCCAATACAAGGTGCAGCTTAAGTATACCAGGTTTTACAGCCACTGAGAAATCTATATACAAACAACTGAAAAAAGAACCAACTTGGGCAAACTGAAATTATTTGGGAAGATTCTTCAGACCATAGTTTTAAGCGCTACTAAGAGGGAGCCTAAAATTCACTTTGTGATAGATGACTATAGCTTTCAAAAGTTAAGAAAGTCAGTTAAGAAGTACAGGTACAGATAGCATTGGTACGGATTCCTGGTGTTATCTGCAGATGCTTTCTATTGCATGTGAACGTTGTTAATTACAATTCAAGACACAGATACATCTACCCAATGAAGAAGAGCTGGAGGTTTTAGCTTACCAACGGACTAAAGTGTCATGACTCCTTAGGAGTGGAATACACACACTCCAGTCCCACAGCTCCCGGAAAACTGATGGCTCCTTTTGTAAAAATCTGTAGGCAGCCTCCATGAGGTCCCGTAACTTCATTCGTCTGCGCCCGTATCGGACTGTGCTTGCATCTGAGCTCTCCAGGAAAAGCCTCTGGAAAACTGGTGATGTAGTTTTAAAGTATCTTAAAGCAAATCTTTTGAAGAAAGAGAAAAGGAGATGGAACATGTAAGTCAGAAGAAAAACAGACACTACTAAAAATGTCAGGGCACAGGTTCTAAGACAGTAACTGACGGTTCTAAGAACTAAGGCCTATAATTAACTTTGTCCACACAGGGAAAAACAACCACTTCAGCAATCAGCTGACAACAGACACTTTACCTTATTAGAAATCATTATTTAATTATCAAGGGGAAATAGTACTGCCTTTGGTGAAAACTCTTTGATTGCACTTGATCACTGAAAAAATAATATTGATTCCTACTTATGTAACTTTACACTTTACTGGCCTAGAGGTCTAATGTTAAACTCAGAGATTTTGGTTGTGAACTATTCTCATGGCAGCTGTTTTGGTTTTCTGTAGATCATAGATGAAAATCAAATTGAATTTTACAAGACAATTTAATTAAAACAGTGTTTGAGACTTGTATTCGCTTAAAAATTATTTCTGTTCAAAACACACTTATTATTGTGGGAAACAATTCAAATCCTGACAGCACCTCTCTTCACCCGGGAACACAGACAAGCACATAGTCCCTGGATGATGTGTTAACTGCAGTGATAATGGCTAATGACTCAAACAAGTGGCCATTTGCAAAAGCAGCGGTGCTTTGCTGATGTGCAGGGTCACAGCCCAGGTGCTGTGATGGGGGTGAGCACCCATCACCCGGGGCTACAAGCTAGAGTTTGGGCCACATCTACAAGATAAGAAGCAAATCCTGCAAGGTGGGATTTTGCTTTTTATCATGACAATATCCTTGGCTGAGGTGTGAACACTCCCCTCCCGGGAAGTACCTGGACATTCACAATGAAGGTTTTCATCCCTTCTGATGGAGCATAACTGGCTCAACTGCTGGCTCAACTAGGGGGAGTCATGAATCAAAGATCTCCGAAGTGACCCCAGATTCACTTCTAGGAACTTCCACCAGAGAACTGGTCATGATCCACAGTGTTGCAACACATAAAACTCCCCGAACCAGGGGAGGCACCTGGGAATTCCCACCTGAAACTGAGTGTTTATTAACCCAAAAAATTTTGTGTTCCATGGGATCCCCCCACCTCCTGATGGATCAACACTTCGACCATCACTTGGACCAATGGACACTGAAACTGCAACAACCAAGTCTCACCACTGGATGCGTGGGTAGTAAGATCTTTCTATTCTTATCCTCTTCCTTTTTATTCTTATCCTCTATCTTTCTATTCCCTTATACATTTTGGGTAATAACCAAAATGGCTACATATGTCCTTTCCATTGTAACCGAAATGTTATAAAATAAACATATAAATATAAATAGCTCCTTTTAAATTATAAATACCACTCGGCATCCCAAGGGATCTATCAACAAGAACCCGAGTTACCCTGCCTCCAGGGACAGGTTGTAACACTTCCTAAATTCAAACATTGACGCCTCATTACTCACGGCAAAACATCAGGATGGTCAGCAACCAGCTTGCTCATTGCTACACACAGCCTTTCGTGCCGATCATGGTTGATTTGGCCACCAGCTTTAATAGCTTCTGCATTTCTTTCCAACAAATCCAGCAGGATGGGCCGAAATTGACGGCCAACCAATACAGTACATTCTTTATCCAGCAATAACTGTGCTAAAGTATTGAGGATGCACTGACGATCCTGCTGAGTCCAAACCTAAAGGAATGGGAAGTGAAAACAGGTTAAATGGAAAATGACTTTGACTTTTAACTTCAGAACTACTCATGCAGGGGCGAGTCAGAGTGAATTTTACAGGAACAAATAGTTCAAAACCAGAAGGGCGTCCAAAATCCCAAAGCAACAATTTAATTGACAGAGTTCTCAGTATTAAAAAAAGAAATAAAAACAAATTACAATACAGAATGAATAAGATGCAGAATGATACACTAAACAGGAATTAAAAAGTAGTCCCAGAATTCTAAATTATACTTTACAACTAAAAGATAAAGCAATTTGTATGTTTTAAGAAAAAAGTTGGGAAAATGTTGAAACAACTAATACATCTTTCTTCCTAGAACTTCCATTGATCTTTACAGCTTGGTCTCATGAGAGAGACAAAACATTTAAGAATTTAAGTTCTTAAATTTAAGTTGCTTCATGTTCACTGTCTCTTAACAAGAAAAAAAAACAACATTCAATCCGTCATGATCACAGCCTTATTTTCACAGCTCTGACAAGAATTACAGCAAGCAAGGCTCTTAACAAGAAGCAGCATGTATCTGCAGTTTTGCAGTCGAAATTACATTTCTTTTTACACTGTTATACAAAAAATGGTCATTTAGTTCTTTAACATACAAGGAAAACATATTCATATCTGCTAAAAGAAAGAAAAAAAAGACCCCGAACCAACACACCTCACATCTCCCCCACCCAGCCCTCCTAACTTTGTGACTGAAGAACAACCCATTTCTTATGTCTTAGCCTTAAATTTCTCTGCTCTCCACTTCTATGATGTTTAACACATAGTGTAGTATAACTAATTTTGGAAACCAGAATTATGAATTTGCACTGTAGCAGTTTTGCTCTTAACTCGGATGCTCCATGCTCCCCCTCCCTTACTTAGTGAACCCTTATCCTGTTCAAGACAGAAATGTTTTTAATTCAGGTAGTCCTTTGTTTCGGCACCACATGCAGTCAATTCCTGCTTCTCCTAGGTTTTAGTTACTCGAGTAAAACCTGTTCTTGGTCTCACAGATGTGGGATGGCTTCATTGCTACAAAAGTGCACCCTTCTAGAACACATGCAGCACTCTTCAACTTCCTCGATCTCCTGAATTTGAAAAGACATTCGTCCCCATACAGCATTAAGAAGCCAGGGAAACTGAGGTATATACATTACCAATATCAAACCCATCACATTAATTGCAGGCAGTTTCTTCTTGCAGCCCTTGTGTTCGCTTCTACAGAACACACGCTTATCTGCCTCTCATCTATCACAGCAGCATTAAAAATAATTTTAAAAATGGAGCAAGGCCCTATTCATTGCAGGGAATCAGATTTTGAGCAGCTAAATGATGGATAAGGTGTTCTAAGGCAGAATGGCTCAAAAGAACCAGAAATAAGTTCCACTGGAAAGATAAAAAGTACCCGCAGTTTTCAAATCTATTACAGATTTGGCTACCCAAATAAGGCACAATAGGATGCTTCATTTATTTACCAGAGCTTTGAATATCAAATAAAGCCAGCTAACAATGAAATAACAAATAACATGACTAGCTCATTAAAATTCTGTATTTACATGGCTACTGTTCAACAAATTCACGCCATTAGCAATTTCATGAGAGGAAGCAGTTTTTTAATCATTGAGTGCAGCACCCTTAGGACATAGAAAGCTCTTCAAAATACACACTGGCAACATTCACATTCAACAAAGAGACTATCTGATTTCAGAGCCAAAACTAAAAAATTTACAGAAAAGCAGAATACTGTCAGAGGGGTTTTTTTTTAGCTAAACATGGCTTTATGAAATACCAGCTTTCTTAACCAATAGCAATAGACAGCTGATCTGAAAGTGTTCAGGTCTGTGATTGGCAGTAAATCTGTACATGTGGTTCCAAACAGCTGCTTTAGGAAAGCATCACAAAAGACTGTCTCCAAACACAGAACACATACATACACTGTCTATTATTAATGAGACACATGAAGCAGACACACAGCTAGGACTGAGACCTGGAGTCAGACACGAACCCAGATGCTGCTCCAGCAGCAGGACACACATCTCCTCAACTTGCAGAGTATGTGTGCTCAGTGCACACAAGGTACAGAAATCTTTAATAATACCTAGCTTAATTCCTAGTTATTAATTTCAAACCCTAAATTCATAAAAGAAAGGATCACAACAACGAGCAATCTAGTACCATGTGAAATGCACGATTCTGCTTATGACGCACAGGTTACAACAGACACAGATTTAACACTGATTTAACAACTCTTCCTAAAGAGTTGAAGGGTGTGAGTGCCACACATGGGAAATCTTTCTTCCCCTCCTACACAGGAACTCACATTCTCTTTGTATCTTTAACATACGGTGTGCCAAAAATCACAGCCCTTCAAAAACTAACCCAAGGAGATAACAATACAGTCCAAGACGGAAGCCAAAGTGCAACATACCTTCCCTTACAGGATGTAAAGTCTACCTGATCTTTCAAATAAAATGCTCAAGTCATATTTTACTATGAAAAAACCTCTGCCTTAGTTGCCAGAGCGTCAGGACATTTTTTTGATAGACAATGGGTAACTGTGTGAATTTGAGACCACAAGATTACCTCCTTTTTCCTGTATTTAATAACGCAAAGGAATAAAGGCATTTCTCAATATCAAATGTTAAGACTGAAAGACTCAAAATAAGAGTTTGGAATTATTATTAAAGCAATTTTCACTGCTACACAGAAAAATCAAATGCAAAACGAAGGATGCCAAGATAAACCACCAGCAAATTAAAAAAGAAAATCAAGAATGGTGTGCTCAAGATCTCCTGTCCACTTAGGCATAGACAAAATAGAAGAAATATCCAAAAGGGTCATGTTCTTTGATACATATCTTTCCATATAAGCACAGTGGTAGATGCAAAGGACAGAAGCAAGTAGAAGTGTTTTTGCATTAAAGTTCTATTCCTAGGAGCGTTTTAACCTTCACAGTGATTAACTTCTCTACTGAAATTACATGATCACAGACAACCAAAATACATACATTTACACAAAATCCACGTTTGGAATTCTACGCAGGAAGACTTTCTGGCAGACCTTTGTTAACTCAGAGCCAAAAGCACATTCCAGCAGTTTGTGGAGACCTATTGCTTCTACAGTTTGCTTAAATTATTCAAAAATGCAAACGTGGGAACAAAGACTGGTTCAGAGAGCTTTTCATCCCATCTTTCTCACTAAGAGCACAGAAATTTGCTGTATCTTTGCAGCCTTCATGGTATATAAAAATCCTTTACAGAAAAGGCTGTAATTCTATTACACACCCAAGCACAGGGAGCAAAACCTTCCTTGACCACATGAATTGTGCCATACTACGAACCTCAAAAGACTCCTCCTTACTTAGCAGTTCAGGGCAAGTTTCACTGGAAAACTTGGATTCTTTATGGATTACTACTGAAGTAATATATAGCCAGAAAGACATAACAAAGCTGTAGAGCAAAGAGAACTCTAGATTTCCAGAGTGCATGCTTCCTAGGTTATATACAAAGCAACTTGTAGGAAATCAGGTGTGACGTTTAGAGATGGAGTTTGTTTACTAACAAGACAAGCTCAAAATAATCCTAGAGTTCTAGCTTCCAAACCCGGAAATAATAATTCAGTTTTCAAAAGGATGTGCCGCTGTTAAACAATGTGCTGTTTCCGACTCCCTCCATATAATCATTCTAGGAATTTCCATCTAGCAAGGCTTTCAAACCTGAAGCTTATCTGCAAACATTCACCAAAAGGGAGAGGGCTCGGCGTCTTTCCCAGTCTCGGATCTCGGTGACTCACTTCTGGTTCGCTGCTCCATCTATCTGCTAGAACCCGTATCCACATCATCCCCGGTTTTATTTCTCAGCAGTTTCTCTCTGGAAAAGCAATTCTTCATCACTGCTTCCCCACAATTAGCTTCCACTCAGGACTATATTTCACATCAATTTTACTTTGATCCTGTGATTTGCAGCAACAGAAGAAAGAGCCATCTGTCTACCAACAAAGAACCTAGAGTACCAATATTAAAGCCTTCCCCAACCATAACTGAAACAGCAACTCAGACTGAAAGCCAATATTCTGAAAAAATATGATACTTCAGACTTTTCATCTTCAAACACCTGGGACATTTCCTAGACACTCAAAGAGAAATGGAGACATCGAGCTCCAAAACATGTACACATCTTAGGGGCTTCAAAAGCTCTATCATGAAAAGTATGAATAAAACAATATCTGATGTACTGATATCCTGTTACTACATCTCTTGGAGCATTTCAGAGAAAGAAAGGTGATCGGCCTTAATTCCCCTAAAAAGCAGGCATGCTTTTCAGAGCTAAGGCAGCCTAAGCATGAAAGTGACTATAGGATCATGTTCCCAGCATCACAACCTATGAAACTGTGATTAAAAAAAAAAACCCTCAAAGCAAAGCCTAGAAAATCCATGTCTCTTTTTATCCCACGTGCTGTTTTAGGGTAATTAAAGAAGACATGCAAAATAGCATCAGGGTAGGGACTAGTCACTGTCTCAGAGCTTGATAACAAAACGCCACCTCTTCCTATCTCGCTTCCCGAGTCACCTTAGGGGACATGGAAGGGATCGAAGATTTTAACTGCGGGGCGAGGCGCAATAGGAAGGGTACCAGGATACAGAAGAGGACCTTCCTGCTGGGCTGCACCCGCACATCCCCGAAAGGGGAGAGGAAGGCAAGAAACAGCACCAGGGAGAGCGGGGGAGAAACAGGGATTAGCTCCCGCCGGCCGCCCGAGGGCCAGGGACGGCCGGGGGGGGTCGGGCACAGACAAAGCTGCCGGGAGGAGATGGCGGCACGGGGAGGCAGACGGACGCGCTCCTTTCGCTCCACAGCGGCCCCTACGAGACCCTCCCTGACGGAGGGAGAACGGACGCCCGGGGGCTGCCACCGAGCGCCTCACCGCCCGCTCCTCACCTGCTTCGCCAGGAATCTGCTCAGCTCCACACCGCTCTTCTCGTTCCTGCGCGCCACCAGCTGCAGCGGCTCGGCCAGGCGGAACCGCAGCTCCGCCGCCATCCTGCCGCTGCTCGTCCCGCGGCGGGGGAGAGCGGCGGGAGGGGCGCGGGGCGCGCAGCACGTGCGGCGAGCGGCGGACGCGGCACCACCAACTTCCGCTCTGCCGCCGTCACGGGAAGCGCGGCCGCCGCTCCGCCCCTCCCCGCCCCCCCGCTCTGACGGACTACAGCTCCCGGCGTGCACCGCGCCGCCCCTTCTCCCGCCGCGGGCGCCGTCCGGGAGCGGAGCGAGTGTCTCCCGCTGGTTCTGGGCGTTGGAACCCCGCGCGTGTGCGGCTGCATTTGCCGCGTCCTTGGCCTCCCTTGCTCTCTGGTCCTCGGAGAGCCATCTGCCGCTGCTGCCGCAGGACTCGCCTGCCCGCGAGCCCTTTAAATCTAGGTCAGGGAGGTGGCCGAGGGCGGGCGGTGACGGACGCGGCAGCGGGTGGCCCCGGCTCGGGCGGCAGGAGCGTTACGCCCCCGGCGGCAGCCGCTCGCGGAGGCCGAGCGAGGCTGTCGGGCGGTAACGATGACCCTGCAGGGGTTTGGCAGCGGGATCGCCGACGGCAGCAGCCGCCGGGATTAAACCTTGGGCTTCACAGGAGCACCGCCGCAGCAGCGGAGAACGGCACCAGGTGAGCGTGCGTGTCGTGCGGCACAGCCCGGCCAGTCTTCAGCGGCCATGGCACAGGCCTACATGACCATCGATTGCCGTGAACGCCGGGCCGGGGCCGGCGGGAGGCTCTCGGCTCGTCCTGCCGGGAGCACCGCGCGATTTCCCGCGCTCGGGGCCGGGCCGGGATGGGGCCCGCGGTCGGGAAGGGGCGAGGGGGCGGGGCCATCACGGAGGGGGCGGGGCGCAGCCCCCCCGCGCGCCTCACTTTGGCGCCAACTGCTCTGGGCTAGGGGCGGGGCTTGTGACGTCATGGCGGCGGATGTGCCGTGCGGCTACGGCCGTTGGCTGGCGCGGTGTTGGCCCCGCCCCCCGCTCCCGGCCTGCGGCACCGCGGCGGCGGCCGGTGGGCGCTCCCGGCCCTGCGCGGGTCCCGCCGCAGCACAGCCCCGGCACCGCTGCCCCGGCATCGCTCCCCCCGGGCTCAGCCTGCCCGCACCGGGCTCAGCCTGCCCGCTCCGGGCCACCGGCGCCTGTCGGAGTCGCCACCGGGGCGCTCCTGCCCTGACCCCCGAGAGGTGTCGAGCTCTTCCTGCCTTGGCAGGAATTAGGGCGGGCGGGAGCCCCTTCCCGCCTGTGCAGGGAGGGCGAGGCCTGGGGAGTGAGCAAGGGCCGCTGCCTCTGAACGGGGCTGCTCAGCGCCTCTCGGTGCATGTGCCCTGCCAGCCCCCCAGCCTGAGCCGCTCCCGACCCCCTGCTCCGTGCTGGTTTGACTGGTGGCATCAGACGAGGGGAATGTGCTCTTAGATGATCAGTAGGGAAGAAATCAGAATTATCAAATCAGAATATTTTAACTGGGTAAGATGCACGTTCGGATAACCTCTTCATAGAATGCAGTGCTGATTTTCATATAAAAAATTTCTTTGTAGGAACAGTAAGTGACAGTTAAAGACCTTTAGGATGCTTATTCAAGTAACAGATAATTTCTTATGTTTCTTGAAAGCTCATTTTTTTACTTTGATCCAATAGTTTTCTCATTATAGTGCTAGATTTTATTGAAGAATAGGGGCCACAGGTAGCTCAGGTATAATTGATGTATTTCAAGATGGTGATTCTTCATGTTGCTGTTCTGAAATTGTCAACTAATTGGTTCCCTTTGCTCTGATATTTTACTTGTAGATGGGGAAGGCATAGGGAGTTTGTATCATGGCAGCGGATGAGGATGGACTGGGACTGTATGACATCCGCTACAGTGGTAAGAAGTGTTAGATTACTTTCTGGTTCATGGGGAATTAATGCAAGCAAGCTAATGCAAATAAATATATCCAGAAATAACTTAGAAAACGAATCTGAAGTTGTGATAAATATTGATGAGCTTCAAATGTAGTTCAGTGGCTGTGGCACAATATCATGCAAGCCATATTCCATTAGCAAGTTTGTATTTAAAAGTATAGCTGTGTACTTTGGATTTCTGGAACATTTTGAGGGAATGCCTGGAACTGGTCTCTCCCCTGTCTTCCATGCTGTATAATTTAACTTTAAGCTGTATTTTAATGAAGTTTGTATTTGAACAGTATGGGGCACTGCTCCTTTGGCTGCTGCTTGTGAAAGCCAATGTGCTATCAACTGCCACAGTACCCATAATCAAGGTACTCTTTATATCCAGCTCCAAAGTTGGTTGATTTGACACATATTTGGGAGATTCCCAGCCTGAGAAGGACTGTGGATATTGATATTTTTTCTTTATAGAAATAATATTTATTGCTGAAATGGAGAGGTTCACATAGAGGAGATGAGAGTGATAAGAAGCATTGGAAAAAGACATGAGGCAAGACTGAGACTGTAAAATATGTTTACAGACCCAGTTAGTGTGTGAGTAGATAGCAATACTAAAGCAAATTATTTGTATTATGAGACAGACTGCTACAATACTTTCCTTTTAGCAAGAAATTTTTCTTTTAACAGAAGTGGTTTTATCATACCAAATCTTTAATTTTTGTTTTCAAGTTGTGTGAGTTTTATATTCAGTGCATTCTAGAAAACAGTTTCAAAGTTAGGTCAAGTTTACTTAATTTATCATTTTAACACCTATTTGCCATATAATTTGCTTTATACACTGTTTTTGGAATATTTACAAACTGATCTTACAAGACTGTCTTTGCCCCCTGGTGACTAAAGATCTTATTTCTACTGTAGCAATAATTTCCTGGATAAATTTCCTCTTTTACTTGTCTGTACTATTACTTCTACTATTTTCTACTGGTAGAGGATCGCAGCTACACTTACTTTATGGGAAAAAGAGTTTGCTTTTTACTAAATGATTCCTTTGGCCTTTTTTTATCTTTTTTTTAATTTTATTTATTTATTTTATTTTATTTTTTTTTTTCAGCTGAAGCTTCCCCCTTCAGGGAAGGAGATGAGAGCTCAGTTGATATTTATGATGGCTTGGACAGCAGTTTGTCAGTTTCTGGTAGGTTAATTGTGTCTCACTGCTTGGTTTGGAACATTATGGAGTCTCTGCTTCTCAGGCTGATTTCAAGTAAAAACAATATTTAGTTTTAAGTTTACATTCAGCTGGTGTAACCTGTGTTTCAGTGAGCCACTTGTTTAAATTCAAGACATATATATTAGGTTATATAAATGCAGCAGAGAATTCTTGAATCTATTAGCTGAATGGATGAAACACATTTTTCCTCTGTAATTGGCTAGATGCTTGGGTATGTAAAGGGGTATAGAGAAACCTTAGCTATTTTATCTGTGCCTTGATAATAGGATATTTTACCTTGGAAAAAGCACCTTTATTTTGTATTTTTGTAAGCTTCAGGACCAGATCCACCAGTTGCTAATCACTAAATCCACAGTGAGATATCCAAAACATACTTTCAATATGATACTGTAAATTCAGGATATCCCTTCAACCTTTTGTTACTTTCCAAATAATGTGACATGCTAATGTAAATTAATTTCCTCTTTTAACTTCTTTGAAGGTGAGAAGTGAATTGATCCAGGACATGTTCTTTTTTGTGAGCATTAGAGTACCCTTTAATGAAATGCTGTTTTTGGTATTTAAGCAATATCTCCTGATATTATTTCTGTAAGACCATTGAATTTTTATGAAGAACTGTATTATGTCCTACAGACATAAAGCATCTATATATCTTTTTTCATTTTGCATTTTGTATTTCTTAAGTTCATATTTTACATATGGAAATGCATTGTTTAGTAAGCGTTGAAGACACAAGGAGGAATAGCAGTGCAATGAAAATATTTTATATAGTCCAGTTTTGAGGGAATTTGATATTTTAAATTTGAAGAGAGGACTGGTGGGATCTTTGCTATGTACAGATAAGACATTATTTATATGTGCTCTTGCATTGTGTTAATAATAATTTTTATGTTATGGTATTGTCCACAGGATTAAAGCACAGCTGTGATAGCTGACTTCATTTATTTGTCTGCAAATGCATCTGTATTTCAGGGGTGTCATTAGCTAGGTCCTGTCACCAAAGTGTATTTGGTGAACAGAGCATCCAAGCTGATTTGAGGAAAAAGCACTGTCATTAAATAATTTGGATGTTTGGGTGTTGGCTTGTCAGTTGGTTTGGGTTTGGTTTTTTTTTTTTCATTTCACTTTCATTTCACTTACAGATGGCTATTTTGAGAAATCTCTGTATCTTATTGCAACATGGTATGACATGAGCATGTAATAATTCTTTATTTTGTCTGTTGTTACCTTGTGAGTACAAGAAGTAAAACCAAAATGCACTGACAATATAGAAGTGTGCACAATGCAACATGGCTAGAAAAATATCTTTTTCCTTATGTAATTGCTTTTCTTTATATAGACAATTTTGCTCCAAATACTACGCCATCTAGAAGCAGCTTAAATTTATTTGATGAGATATTGATTGAAGAAGGGACTGCAAAGAAAGCATCCTATGATGAGGTATGTATTAATGTGTTAAAAAACAACCTTCTGGTGTTTTGGGGGGTGGTGTTCCAAATTTCCTTGTGTAAAAACTAAAGGACAGAAAATGTTGTCAGCATACTCACATTGTGGGAAAAATAGTCTGTTTTTACATAAGTGAAAACAAGAGTGTTCTAATAAACTCTTAGAACAACAAGTTCATCTGAACAAATGAATCTGTCACTGTGACATGGTGCATCCTTTGCATGCAATTCATTTATCAGCTGTGTTGTGGGAAAATATTGTGGTTTCTCTGTAGTCAAGGATCTGGTCAAACATCTGATACAAAGCTAGTTTTGACATTTTTCCCAACAACTTTTACCAGATTAAAGCAGATAAATCCATGACCTGACTTATGCGTTGTTAAATTCTGTCCCTGAGGATGAAGGTGGCCGTCCAGTAGGTAACCACTTCTAGTAAATCAAGACAACACACTCACTTAAGTAGCATCACTAATCCTCGCCTGTAAGACACATTTAAATGACATGAAAGGGACAGGCATCCACAGATGTTACAGAATTAAGCAGGAATCCTCCAGGACTCCACTGTATGATGAAAATAAAATATATCACTTTGCAAGTTTAAAACTTGTTGACTGTTGGTTTGAGTGAAAGTTGTCCATTGTCCTGTGAAAGCTTTGTCACTACCTACCTCTAAAGAAGAGCTCATGCCAAATTTATTTTACTTAACTTTGTGATTTCATCAGGATTGTGTACTTTGCAGTCTATTTTTGCACTCCAAGTTTGTTTGTAGTAACTTTCTGTTGTGTTTTTCCTTACCTGTTTTGTGTTGCATAAAATCCAACAAGAGAGTCCTTATCTCTTTGGCTCTCAGAATTCCTGCTCCTTGGTAGTTGTGCCTTTAATTTCACAATAATATTGCTTCCTGTTATTCTTTAGCCTATTACTGTGAGGAAAGCACACACAGATTTTTTTCTTAACTTTGTGTTGTTTTTAGAGACCTGTCTATTAACTGGAGCATATTGAAGCCTTTTGTTTCAATATGGCTTTCATATGTTTCCTTGGGAGGAAAAAACCAGAGGTCTGTAATACATATTAATGTGTCAAAACTAATTACAAATTTAGACAAGTAACTCTTTTGTATAATTAAGTCCACTTCTGTGCCTGAATTCTTCTCTCTTTGACAGTTACAGGCAGAATATGGAAAATGTCAACATCAAATTAAAGAGTTGATGAAGAAATTTAAAGAAATACAGGCACAGGTATTGTAGTTCAAAGGGAAATATTGTCAATATCAAGCAAAGTAAATAGAATATTGCTTTGAGAAAGCGCTTACGCTTTCCAGACTTGGATCAATTGCATGGATGGTTTGTAAAATACCCCTGTAGATGCTAGGAGCTATCTTGTGTCTTCTTAATTAGAAAGCAAACATGTCAAATGAATAGTTATCAGAAAGGTATCCAATAGTTTTGGGGTTCTTTTGGTTTTTTTTCTTAAATGCACTAGGGATGGGGCTGTAAAGGCACCTGAGCTGTCATTAGAACTGGAAGCAGATGTCTGTGTTGCTTTGAGCATAGTGCCATTCTGATAAGTCTGAACTGCTCTTAACTTGAGCTGGTGTTCCCTTGCTCTGCCATTCTGTAGAGCTGAATTATTTGGGGCAGTTCTGCAGTGTGCTCTACTGCCTATTTGTAACTCCCAAAGGTTCTGAGTTCTGCAATGGTAAGCAGCTGCTGCCCCATGACACTTCTGTATTGTTTTCTGCAAAACTTCTCTGCCATTCTGAGCAGGCTTTGCTGAGGACAATTATCGAGAAAAGGGACTTTTTCTAGGGTTGACAGGGTTCTGAATATCATACCTAGAAATATTAGAATTATAAAGCACCCAAAGTTGGTTTCAGTACCTTGAAAGAAATACAGTTACCCTCTTTCTCTGACAGTGCTAGAGAGATAAATTTCTCATTTGATGCAGTGACCAAAAAAGCAATAAATAGAGTATAACAATGAAGCAAAGAAGTGGAGATTATAATTTTTTAGCTCACTTGTTTTGTGGCGTATTTCAGTTTTACTAAATTGTATGCCTGAAATGTTTGAAATAATTACCAAGACCACAAACAGAAGCATAAATGCAAGTAATGTTAAAAACAAAAACAAAAACAAAAAACCACAAACTTTTTTGGATCTCAATAATTCTGATTTCTTCAAATGAGTTTATATATGTTTTACTGTCATTTTGGAAATGATGGAACATCTTTCTAGTGGTTGTCTTGCACTATTTTTCATTACATGTTCGGTTACCAAAGCTAATTCTTGTTGTTTTTTTTTCTCTCCCTCTCTCTTGCTGTCTTATATATATTTAAAATAGAATATCATTCTCCAGAATGAAAACCAGGCTCTCAAAAAGAATATTTCAGCCCTTATCAAAACAGCAAGAGTGGAAATTAACCGTAAGGATGAAGAAATTAGTCATCTGCATCAAAGGTACAAATAGATGGTGGAACTGAAAACATGCTTTTGGTCTGATCATGGTTTATATACTTGTTAGAAATTTTTGTGTGCATTTTAAGAAAAATTAATGAAAAAGTCATTACTTAGTAAATTACTGTGTTGTTTAGAACCTGTGCAGTCAGAGGAAATATGTATCTCCTTTGCCTGATGAGGTCTTTGAACTATTTAAGAAGTAGTACAAACCAAGAACTGCTTCGTTTCTACTTAAGAAACCAAGAGGGAGTCCAAGTGGTAACCATTTGCATGAATTTTTGTTTATAACTCACTGCTCCTTGTGGGTTATCTAGCCGTCTTGCATATTTGAAAGCATTATCTTACTAGTTTTGAAGCTGAATTGTGTCTGTTTCATGGCCTCAGACATGAATTCCATGGAGCTTTTCAGACAACTGAGAAGAAATAGATTATGTCATGCTTTCTTGGCGAGATATGAAATCCCTGTCTCCAGTGGTGGGGGATAACAACTAGAGAATTCTTGGTTATTTCTGTGTACCACTAATGTTACTGGAAGGAGTTGAAAGCAGTGAAGTATGGATGGGAGAGCAGCTGACAGTAAGATTTCCGGACCATGTAAAACCCAGAGCAGGTTCAGGATTCAGGATGCCAACTTGTCTGTCAGAAGGTTACCTCCTTGTTACTTGAGTCACACATTTTTGTATTTTGTTTTGTTTGTATTTTGTTTTGACATTTTGATATTTTCTTGCACCAAAACCTGTTGTAAATAAGGTTCCTTTGATGTTCCTGTGCTAAAGGCCACGTGCATACAAGCAATGCAGGTTTCTTTGCTAAATACAGAGAATTACGGGGCACAATCTGATGGAAGTCAAGAAGTTTTCACAAAACACTTTCCTTTCACACAACAGCTGTCATTTTCACACCTTTGAGTGCAGTATTCTGAATTTTAAATTAAATTCTTTGAAAAATACTTCTTTGTTTTGAAAAATTTGACCGCTTTACAAGCTCCGTTGCAGTACCACCTGATGGTGGTGAAAGTCTGTGAACAAATTATTTGATCTAGGTATTTTGGAGGCATCCATCATGGAAAATTATGGGGAAATTGCCACATTGAGATCTTAGAAACATGACTTGTCTCTGCTGCATGGTTTGTAGTAAATCATGTTTTCTTAAGCAATGTATCTATGTGTAAAGATTATTTCAGAGTTAGTATCTCTCAAAGAATTGTTAGTGTTTATCTCCAAAAAAAACCCCTCAACTACAAAACCACAAAACCAAAGAAGCAGCTTGGAAACAATTACACTAATCACACATTTATACACTTTCGAATTTGATTCTTTAAATTATTTTTAGTATGATGACTTCTCAGCAGTAGCATGTGACCTTGATGAGGCTTGGTTATCATAATGTATTACTTGTTCTATGGAGCTTGCAACAACTCCCAAATGTAGTTAACTTGCTTACTGATGATTTTTAAATTATTTTAAATCACTAGTGCTGTAAAGAACAATTTTTTTTATTTTTTTTTCCTCCTGAGGGAGAGCTCTTTCTACTGCTGGACAGTGAAATACTAATTTGAATTACTGAAATTGTTAACTAGGCTCAATACAGTATTTTTTTCATAAATCTTTATTTTTCTTTAGATTAATAGCTTTTAGAAAATATGTATGTAAATTACATTATTTTGTTCTGTGCTGATGGAAATTATTAAATGTCTTTTTATATCATGCTTCTTTTTCAGATTGAAATTGAAAGTGTTAACAATTTTTACATGGATTAATTGCAGTTCTTTAGCTTAAATAAATTTAAAAACAACATAACTTTTTTTCTTTTTGTATACAGGCTATTGGAATTTCCCAACCATCGAGGTATTTTCACCAGAACATACCTTCCAGGATCAACTAAAACAAAAGATTCCAAATTCAGACCTTCTGATTTTAGTGACAATATGAAGATGGAGCATAGAATGAAAAATGACTGTTCAAAAGATGCATACCACAGTTACTCATCTCATAACACGGGCAATGGGAAGTCAGGCAGTGAAAAAAGGAACACTCCGCTTTTGCCGAAGTACCCTCCTGAAGAGCTCTGCAGTGATGATACTCACGCATGTGCACTGAGCTATGACCATTCCTCCAACAAGGATAACAGAAAGGAAAGAAAAGAAACTAAAAGTAATGAACAGCACAGTAGGGGAAATGTCAACAAATACAAAAGAGAAGTACATCAGAGCACTGGAAATGATGGTGACAGTGAGGAGGGGAATTCAGATCCTCAACAGAAGCTGAAAACCCTTTCAGAGAAGGCTAGCAGAAATGAGTTGCAACAAAAAAGTCAGAGCGTGAAACTCAAATGCAGTCCAAGTGTAGAAAGAAGAGTAGAAAGGGGTGTTTCTTCCTGGGAGAAACAGACAGCTGGTAAAGACAGATTTCAAGCAAGAGGTGAATTGTATGCTGATGATAGATTACAAAATGTATTAAAAAAGGACATTAAAACACATGATAAAGGTGAAAAACATGGTGGCCAAAAAAATAAATCAAATGAGAAGCTGCAAGAACAACCAAGGAGGTCTGGTAGGGGAAGCAGTCCACACTCCAAGAATGAACATTCAAAGAGTCTTCATGAATCACGTAAGTGTCGTGTGGAAGAGTCTAGAAAAGTAAAACACATTGACTGCAAGAGAGACAGGGGAGCAGATGATCATAGCTCTCGAGAAGGAAGGACTTCACCTTCTAATTCTAGCAGCAGAGAGCATAAATACGCACGCTTGAAGGAAAGCAGTAGTAGACATGAATGGGAAACAGCACATTCCAAATCAGAAAGACACAGGACTGAAGAAAAAAGGAAAAGGGAAAGAGAGGATCAGGGTGAAAACAGATATTTTAGAAATGAAAAAAAAGTTGCAAAAGAATTTTCTCACCAATCTGTAAAAGACGCCAAGAAGGGTACACATGTTAAAAAAAGTGAGAGAAACAAATCCTCGAAGCTGGAAGAAGCAGACAGAGTAGCAGATCGCTTAAAAGATAAGGTACCCAAAGCTAAAGGTAATCGCACAGGGCAAAAAAGCAAAGACTTAAAACTTAGCTTTATGGAAAAGCTAAACTTAACTCTTTCCCCTAATAAGAAACAGTGTCTCTCTGCAGTGGATGGACTTAAAATACCTTCCCAAAAGGCCACTGATGAGGGACGTACAGAGCTCACACTGCAAGCAGAACTCCTAGATACTGCCCACCCTGTAGACTGTGGTCCCACAGCGCACAGTCATTCAACACTACAAGTTCTGGATACTGCAACTCAACGCAGTGTGAAACCAGCACTGCCTGTTTCTGTCAGTTCTGAAAATGGAGCCTTGAAAGTAGCAGCAGCAGGTCCAGCACAGTCTGAAGCGTCACCAGCAGTCACAGCAGATGTACTGAGCTCAGAAACCTCACCAGAAGCAGAAGGGGGTCAGCCCCAAGCCTTGACAGAAGCAGCAAAGGTGCTGGTTCCTGATGAGATGGAAGCTGAAACGCTATCAGAAGCAGCAGAGGTTTGTGATGCAGTTGAATTGGAAGCCCCAAAAACAGCAGTAATGACAAGTCTGAACCACCCTGAATCTTTGCCCCTGGAGGTGACAGGGAGTGTGGCAGAGTGTGAAGAGTTGCCTGTGACAGAGGGCGAGATACAAGATGATTATGTACCAGTAGCAGAAGTGACACAATCTGAACCTGCAAGTGCAAGTATGGGAGACCTTCTAGAGTCAGCAGCAGAGAAGAAAAAGGAAGATAAAATGTGGCTGGCTGCTGACATAGAAAGCTCTGCAGGCCAATGTGGCTCTCAAAATGTTGTCTTAGATGACTCAGAAGCCAGAAGTTCTGGTGACCTGGAGTCCTCTGATACTGCAGATGATATCAGTGAAACAAAACCACACTCTGTAATGGAAGTAGGTAGGGATGATGATCACCTGGCTGCAGAAAATGTTGACTATCCCACTGAGGAAAAGAGTATCTGTGAAGTTAATACTAGTACTTCTCATTCACTGGACAGCACTCTGATAACTGATAAGGGTGAACCACTAGTGGACCAGAATACTTGTGATCTGGGGCCAGACCTAACTGATAACAGTACTGCAACAGCATCTTCTCTCAGTGGCAAGATGTGTCCTGTAACTAAAGAGAGACAAACTAGCCTAGTTTCTGTTGATGATGACAGCTCAATACTGAGCATTGATCTCAATCACTTGAGGTATATTCCAAAGGCAATCAGCCCACTGAACAGCCCAGTGCGTCCTTTGGCTAAAGCACTGAAGATGGAAAGTCCCTGTAAAGGCCTTGTGAAGACTTACAACAAAGGTATTTGTATAGGTATATTCTAATTTATTTTCTACATAAAACTTAGAAGATCCACTTGTGGAATCAGAAATTACTCCTTTTAACTGCTTTCTGCAAAGTACAAATTGTGTCTTACTAAGCTGTGTATGTCTCAGTGGTCCTTTTTGTTAGTAGGGGAAGCATTTAATATTAATACATATATATATCAGCCAAGATTCTAGCCATTTGAGTATTAGTGCTCTAAAGATTGGAGTTGGTCACTAGTGACAGAAGACAGGTTGAAATAGTAGTTTTGTATTAACTTTCTAAAAAAATACACATTTCTTAATTGTGGCTAGTTTTTTGTAGATCTCTTTAGGTTTTTCTCTTAAATTGTGGAAGCAAAAGTTACATAGAATCATATTCTTTCAAGTATTTGTGAATTTCAGTCTTCCTTGTAAGGAAGACTGCAATTTTCTTGCTGCAGTTAAAACAAACAAAAACTCTTGGAAGTTTAGATTTCATACAAGAAAAGTGGCATTGAAATCTGTTTTTTTATGTTTCAGAGTGTAACTCTGTACGAGATTATTAAAACATTAATGGGTCATTTGTTCTCAATTTGTTTTAGTTTTGAATTTGTTAGAAGAAAAGCCACCTATTGTATGTAAATGTTAGTTCATAATGATGTGACAGTTATAATTTAGCTGGTACAGTAATCAGAAAACTTGTTAAAGTAGATGAAAAAAAATTCAAAACTGATGAAAACTGCTATATATATATATATTTCCAATTTAGGTATTTGTGAGATAGTTCACCTATGTTTCGTGAAATATTGAGGCCCCTTAAAGCTCAAAATTTGCTCAAAGTAAAGCTCAATTTGCCCTTTAGAGCTCAAAGAAATATATTAAACTACCAGCTGCTGAAGCAAACCACACAGACCTGTTATAGCTCAGGCTTCCTGAGTTCAAACAGTTCTGAATAATCAGTTTACAGAAGAGAATCTTGCATTTTTTTCTGAAAATATTTGTTTCAAATTGCATTCTTTATGGTGATGAAGAAACTGTTTTCTTTTATAGATTCAGTTCCTGAAGGTACTGTTGTCATCTGTCCCTCAAAAAACCTGTCAAAGGAAGTAAACAAAGAAAATCAAAAGCCGGTTGGCATGTCTGATGAACACTTAGAGATGGAGTCTCAGCTAAGTGTCTCTTCAGATGAAATAGAAGAAGGTGAAATTGTCAGTAGTGATGAAGATAAAGAAAAATCTAAACCAGAGAGAGGCTCTGAAAATACAAAGAAGTCAAGACCAAAAGCTTCTGAGACACGAAATTTGACCAGCAGCCCACAGAATCAAAATAGCAGAACTGTGCACTGCAATGAAGATAATGGAAAATTTGTTTCTGTGCAAGTAAGTGCACAAAAGAACAGAGAGAGGCATAAAAATCAGACCTTCAGATCTTCAAAGAATATGAAGAAAAATAGAACAGTGAGCATTGCTTGTCTTGAAAAAATAGTTCATATTATTGTTGAACCTTCAAATATACAAGAAATCATGCAGATGCTCAGAGCTATACGAAAACAGATGAGGAAAAGTTATATGAAGTTCAAAGTACACTTCCCAGTTCAGCATTTTCACAGGATTATAGAATCTGGGATTATAAAATTTACAGCATTAATAAGATACTTGAACTTTTCCAAGATGTGTGCATTAGGTGATACATTAAAATTGAATATCTGTGATATTATAGAGTCGAAACTTAAACAAGTTAAAAAGAATGCAATAGTGGACCGTCTTTTTGACCAGCAAGTATCAGATATGAAAAAACAGTTGTGGAAATTTGTAGATGAACAGCTTGATTACTTATTTGAAAAGATAAGGAGAATTATAATAAAGCTATGTGATGTTGGAAATGAGGGTAAGGAAGGGAAGTTTGAAAGGACTGGAAAGCAAAACCACAAGATCACTCATAAAAATGATGTGCAGAGATCTAGAGAAAAGTCCCCAAAAGATGTCTCTCCAAAGCCTGAGGAATATATTTCAAAGCAAACTGTGGATTATCAACAATCTAAGTGTCACCATGAGAAAAATAAGACAGGTGCACCAAAAACTGCCATTACAAAATGTCTTAATTCCATTGATAACACAAGAAATTCCCAAACAAAAGTTCACCTCTCTAAAGAGAGTAATTTACAAAACACTCTTAGTCCACTGAAGGGTGTTAAATATGAAAAGGAAGGACTCCAGCTGTCCAGAGATGCTAACAAGTCTGATCTTAGTTATGAGCTTCTCACAGAGCAACAAGCATCCAGTCTTACATTTAATCTGGTAAGTGATGCTCAAATGGGTGAAATTTTCAAAAGCTTATTGCAAGGTTCTGATCTCTTGGAAAAAAATGGTGGCAGTATCAACAGAAATGACTGTGAATTCAGGACTCCAGAAAAACAGTTTTTAGACAGTCATAAATGCAGGGATAATTCTGCTGAACTGGAGCAAGACATCTCTTCAAAGGAGACTTGTGTGGATTGTAAACTGGAAGAGGATATTAGTTGGACTATTGTTTCACCTGTAAGGACTCCCTCATTAGCATCTAGGCCTCAGATGCCTATTGATCCAGATGTGCTGGATGAGAGCTGTATGTTTGAGGTTTCCACAAACTCGACTTCATGCAAAGAAGATGAATGCAGTTTACAGAAGAATAAATTGTGTGTTTCTTCTATCCTCCTTGAAGATTTGGCTGTTTCCTTAACAATTCCATCACCTTTGAAATCAGATGCTCACCTCAGCTTCCTAAAATCTGAGAATAATTGTAGCTCAGCTCCAGAGGGTGTTGTGAGTGCACATTACAGCGAAGACGCACTTCTTGGAGAGGAGGATGCCACGGAACAAGACATTCATTTGGCTTTAGAATCTGATAACTCAAGCGGTAAATCAAGTTGCTCATCATCGTGGACAAGTCGGCCTGTTGCTCCCGGTTTTCAGCGTCGCCCCAGCCTGCCAATGCAAGCAGTAATCATGGAGAAATCCAATGATCATTTTATTGTGAAGATTCGGCGGGCAGTGCCATCTGCCTCACCAGCATCTGATCAGATGGCTCCAGTGAAAGAGGCACAGGCATCCTCAGCCAAGATTGGAAAAGGAGAAAAGAGAGCTGGGGGAAAAGAAAGGGACAACCAGAGTGCCACGGTGAAAGAAATGGTCGAACCAGATCTGGTTAAGATGGATCACTTGCCTCATGTCAGCACTGAACAAGAACAAAATCTTACCTTAGCTCAGCCTCTGAAGGAGTCACACAGTAGTACTGGAAAGGAAGAAACTACTGGCTTGCCTGTAACCTGTAGGAAATCTTCAGACAAAGAGAGCCACGATGCTGAAAGCCCAGAGAAAGGCTCTGAGCAGTCTGAGGCACAGAAATTGAAAGTATCTGAAAACATAAATGAAACGCATGTTAGATCTCAAGCTTCTTTTCCTGCTGGATGCACTATGAAGTCATGCATAACAGATGGTATTGTTAGTGGAACTTCATGTCATGGAATGGAATCCAGAGCAGATAATGGGACTCTGGAAACTTCAACAGGAAACTCAGAAGTCAGTGATAAAAAGGAAGAACTGGAAGAGCGCTTTGATGCATCTACAGAACTAACAGAAGAGCTTTCTGATGAGACTCTAGCAGGTGAATGTGATCTTGAAACAAAACCCAGTTCAAAGACTAATGGAGAGTGTCAGATAAGTATAGATGATAAAACTAATAAGAAGAGGAAAAAAGAGGCTGTCAAAGAGAATTCCAATTCAAAAAGGCAACGAAAAGGAGCTGAATCAGCAGGTGAGCGGAGTGATGAAAGTAATATCAGATCTGAAGATAGAAATTTATCACCCAAGCAATGTTCCAGTAAGAAGAATGAGCTACAGCAGAATAAAGACACCTCTCCCTTGGCTTCATCTCCATCATCACCTAGCCTCTATGCCAAAAACATAATTAAAAAGAAAGGAGAAGTAGTAGTTTCCTGGACAAGGTAATTTCTGATTTGATCTGCTTGATTGCTTTAGGGTTTTTTTTAAAACTGTGAAACACTGAAAAGAGGGAAGAAAAGGGTGTTTAACTAATGACAGAAGTTATTTGGTAGCTCTACACCATTCTCTAAAAAGGGGAAAGGGAACCTCCTTTTATCAATGCAGGATTGCTCTGGGAGATTGATGTCCATCCCTTATTCACATCTCCCAAAGCAAGAGCCCTCATGGCTTTTGTTTCACAAGCATATGTGCTGAGGTAACAAGACCTACTGTAATGCACTTCATGTTCTTATTTCCTCTGCCTGGTTTATTTTTTCTGTCCAAAAATTTCAGCCTGGCTTTCCAGGAGATAGAGATCCTTGATATCCCTGTGAGGCATTGGTGTCTGGTGAAGAGCAGCTAAAGACTTCTCCTTCTGAGGGAAGGCATGAGAGCGAGCAGTTTTCTGGTTTTGGGTCTGAGCTGCTCAGTCTGTGGAAATGTACCAGTCAACCATTCAACTCAATATATCCCAATTTGTAGGATGTGGGTGACAAATGAGATGGCTCAATACATGCAAAATTATTTTGGTGTATTCTTTTCAGAAATTATATATGGCAGATTTTGCTGTTCTTGTATCTTGTTCTTGTTAGAACTTGATACAATCAACACTTTGTAATGGGGCTTCAAAAGTTTTCAGGATAGGCTTTTCTAAGAAGTAGTAGGCTTTTCTTTTTCTGTAGTTTAGATACAAAGTTTCTAAGTAGAATTTTAAAAGAAAATCAGTTCCTTCACAGAAGAAAGCAAAAGCTGGTATGATTTTTTAATCTGCAAACCAACAAGGTAGAAGGAGACTTAAAGTTTTCTGTATGAATATGACCAGATTTTCATTTTCACAGTTTTTTTTTATCTTTGAACTTTTGTTTATTTCTTTTTTAAAAAAAAACCACATTTCTTTAAATATCTAGTTATTACATTTTTCTTTGAAATTGAAGAAAATAATTGATTGAAGTATGACAGGTTCCATCCAAATAAAATTACTATCTATATACATTTTGCCTAAATTTGTTGATGGGACAAACAGGAAACACTTGAGAATTTACTTCTTGTTTTTTATTCTCTTGTGAATAGATGTAGATGTGCTTTGAGTATGTTTGATGCATTAAGCCACTCAGAAGTCAAACACCTCTCTGGTTTATCTTTGAACATCAGTGGGCCTTAGGTGAAAGCTGCTGTTCAGCCATGCAAACTGAGGCTGGAACTGACGACTCCTGTTGAATTTGAGTTCCTTTCAATTCAAATTTAAATATCTGGTTTAGAAGCTTACAATTCTTAGACATTGGTTTGGGGCTAGCTCTAGTCTAACAATCCTGCCCTTCCTAGTAGGGGAGCATAATCTCCACTACCACTTGTTGGTACTATCTCTATTTCTCTGTGCTGGTAGAAGAAAGGAACCTCCACAAATTTGTTACTGCTGTTTGAAATCATGTTCTGTAGTTTTGAAATACCTGAATTTTATATATGCCTGTATGTATTGTTTTGTTTGTGTACATGTACACAACTATATTCATATTTTTAAAATGCATTTTTGCTGTAGAAATGATGACCGAGAAATTTTATTGGAATGTCAGAGAAAAGGACCATCAAGCAAAACCTTTGTTTCCTTGGCCACTAGGCTGAACAAAAGCCCAAATCAGGTAGGTGATGATCATTCTTGTATATACTACCAGCAATGTTCCTACATTTATAATTGCAGTTGAACAAAAATCTTTGGAGATCTTCTGCAAATCTGTAGTTTTCTTCTACTCATGTATTTTTTGGGGGGATTCCTGAAAAAAAGAATCTTATATTCTGCCAGTTGTAACTTCTTAAAAATACACCTTATAGGGGTATTATGGGGATTCCTCACTACCTGTTTGATTGGTACATTGGAACTGCTCCACTCATGATCCAGGTACAACAGGATTGTTCTGTTGTTGGATCAGTACTTAGATAAAGAAAGGCAATTTTGAGAGGCCTGAAGCCTTTGCACACCTTTAATAAATTAGAAAAAGATTCCATTTAGAGCTGAGAAACAGTATCATGATTGTGCAGAAAGGACATTTTTAATGAAGGTGTTTGTTTTTTTCCTTTTACTTTTTAAAGTAAAAGTTTCAAAAGGCACAGATACCAAATGAATGTAGATTATTCCCAGAGGTTTACATATAACTGTATACTTGAGTTGAATTGCTCTCTTAGTCTGTACCCTGCAAATCTGGAAAAGGAAAAATGTGTTTGACTCCATTAGGAAATCCTGCATTATTGAGATTTGGCTTTTCAGATGTTTTATTGTATGGTTGTAGAGTTTTTGTGGGGTTTAGAAGCTGTTGTTGTGGTTGGTTGGATAAAACAGTGTTAATCTGTGCATTTATGCCTCTCTTCCCAGTTAGTTTGGATCATCAGTATGCTGAATATTGCATATATGCAGTATGTATACCACAATAAAAAGAACTAGCTTAGTGCTGAATGAGGTTACTATGTCACCTGTAGCTATGCTCAGCAAAAAGATTTTTTACTTTAATCTACAGACCAGTTATGTAAAATCACTGGCAGGTGGATTATTCCATGATGAGTAAAAAATGCCTGAAGCAACAATTGTCCAACAGGGTAGAAAATAACTGATAAATAGTGCACTTTGTAGAGCACAAAATAAGTTTTTGTCTTTATATTTGCATCTTTCTTACGGTTATGTGTGGCAAATTCAAGGCTAATTGGCTTTGAAGCCTTCATTTTTTCCTCCTCCTTGTAGGGAAACCTGTGTTGGCTCTAGCTGTCTGATTAACCTGGAAGCTATTTCAAATGTGAAAGGTATAGGAAGACTTCCTAGATCCAGTTAATCTGTTAATGATTCTCCTAAATTCTCTTAAAATTTCTTGGAAGCAAATAGTGGTGGTCTTAAAAAAACTTGATGTCAAATCAATCTGTCTTGGTAGGTATGGAAGTCAGGGGCCTTAATGATATGTCTTTTTTTTCTCTTTCATTTTTTTCCTCCATTAGGTTTCAGAAAGATTCAAGCAGTTAATGAAGCTGTTCAAGAAATCCAAGTGCAAGTAGATGGAAACCAAGTTGCTTCATGGTTACAGGGCTTAGCTGTTACCTTCAGGGTTGGACTGGAGCTACTGCATTCATATTGGGATTATGGGGACATATCCAAGTCAGAGCACTGAGTTTGGTAAAATCCAGTGCACTGTTATTCACCTGTCTTAGTTTCCTCTGAACTTCTTTAACAGAGTGACACAGAGGGAACTTCACAAACCAACTGGCTAGGAAGGAAAGGGTTTTGCACTGCACATGGAGCAGTATCATTTCAAGGGTGTCATCTCCTATTAAAGGTGTTGTTCTGTGAGTAGAGACAGGGGCAAGAGTGGCAGTGGTGGCTCTTGCTTCACCTGCTGGAAGTTCTGTGTGTGCTGATGTCAAATTGTGATCTTAAAAAGTGCTTTGGAATCCAGTTGGTAGATAATCCTGGAAAATGGCAGGTAGGTCATCTTGGTGACTGTGGAACATATTTTAAGAAGTGAGGCCTTTTTCTTTTAAAATGAGGAAGGGCAATGATAGCAATGATTCCAAAAGTTGCTTATCTAGTAGTTGAATTCTGTTGCTCAGGAATAGGTGGATTTTGCAGCTTGTTCTTAACAAACATTTGTGACAATTGTTTACTTACTAGAGATGTAAATCTAACAGAATCTTTTCAGAACAGTCAGTGTGCAGGGTAGCGTAAACGTTATTTTACATGAATGCTACTCTGCAAAGGCCATTATGTTTTTCTGTTTCAAATTGCATCTGGAAAAGGTACTTCATTTAGGTCTCCAAAATAATAAACATTCTGTTTTGTTATTAAAAAAAATAAATATTGAGAAGTGATTTTCTTTTAAAAATTAATTTAGAAATAGACCTTTACAGTTTCATAAAATGACTTCATAGTAACTAACCAAAAGCAAAACTTTTCTGTAAAAACAGGCAGTTTTCAGAAGCTTGTCAACTTGACATGTTTTGACAGCAATTGCATCTATCTTTACAAATTGTTTAGTGCATTAGAAATTCATTATGTTCTATTTTAAAAAATCTGTTATAACTGTTTCCAGTTTTACTAGAACATACGTAAAGTGTGTGTGTATATGTGTGTGTATATATATTTACACACACATCTCATACATACTGCTGTTTTATCCCAAATTTCTAAAAAGGTTTTGTTTTTCTTCTCTCTGAGAAACATCCCTGGAAGTTGCAAGGGGTTTTATTTAATGATTTCATTGATTTTTGAGGTTTTGTTCTCTATGGAGGATCAGAATTCCTGTAGTCTTTATTCATTCAGAGCATCTGCTGAGTTCAGTTAGACTTCATTTAATAACCCTCACCTAAGTGCATTGCCTTTCAACTTGGATGGAGTTGGCTCTTTTTCAGAGTCTAGTGACCATTTCTTCAAAGTCAGCATGTTTTTTGTTCCCTCACCAACTAATGGGACAGACTTCTCTTTCTAATAAACCATCAGATAATTTGTCAATGATGTTGTCACTGACCCCTTTGGAGTATTGTACATGTGACCTGTGGAATAGATTGTCATGCTGCCAAAACAGTGCATTTTCCTTGTTTCAGGCAGTGCTCTGGAATCTGTAACGAGGAACAATTTGAGTGGGTGATGATGTCAGTTCTGGCAGTCTTCCATCTTTGATGTTTGCTTCTGAAATGTTTGCTTTTAATGATCAAATCTCACCTTCCATGCTATGCTGGCAGTGCCTGGTAATTTCAGTGGGGGATTGGTGCACCAACCCATGCTTGCTCTTAACAAACATTTGTGACAATTGCTAATTTGTTGGATATTTAAATCTAACTGAAACTGTTTTTAGAATAGTAAGTTTGCAGAGAAGTGTTTATGTGTGTGGAAAAATCAGACTCTCCTAAGAATATTTTTTTAACCATATCCCTTATAGATCAACACGTGCACAATACTGAGGGCACTGAGGGAAGTGCCTCCACTTAAGTGCTTCCTCTCTGCGTCAAAAAAGGCAGGCAATATTTTATTACAAAGTTGTTTATTCCTTATCTGTGTTTACTTACTTTCATATCTGTATAGGTGATGGGGGTAGGGTTTGACTGTTTTGAATCTGACTTGGATTCTTTTTTTGTAAAGTGTGAAATTTGGTTAATGTTCTCTCTATTGTATCTATGTGTACAGGTTCCTATGTGGTCATGTAAAATATCTGATGTTTGTACATATATAAATATATGTATAAAAATAGAAAAAGCTTTGTTTAGCCAAAGATGATTTTTTTTTACTATATAAAACTACAGGTTTATTTTGTATAAACTAAATAGTTTGCTTACTGTAAGAGCAATACAAAAAATAAAACTGTAAAATTAACACACGTGTTCTTGTTGAACAAAGGTTGGCTTGGAGTGGTTTTGTACCATTGTTTGTAATTTATTCCTCCAACAGGAATTTTGATACGTATATGCCAAATGTACTGTATGTAATTCTACAGTCTTCTTTGTGAAACCTCAGGTAAATCAAATCATTTTCTAGAACTGTTGGTTAATGGCTTGACAGCTACACATGCTGTGAAGCAGCATTAAAATTTACTTCTCTTAGTTTGTATGAGTGAGTAGCTATGTTGATGTTCTGGCCAATAAACATGGAAGTTGTCAGCTGCTGCTCTGCTGTAATTACTGCTCTGAGTACATACTGCTTATTTCTTAGTGACTGACTGGACATTGTAGTTTCACAAACTACATAAAACCCTTAAGCCACTTATGAAAAAGAACCTACAACTTTAAGCTTTGTTTTGGAAACATAGGGTTAGTGTTGAGTGGAATATTACAAAGGAGAAAGACTTTCTGATCCGAGATCCTACACTGGAAGAGTGTAGCTGGTGACCCTTCAAGAGTCTCGCTCCAACTTGCTGCTGAAGAATAGGTCTACTTCTATCCAGCACACATATTTTTACAGGATTCTGTTTAATGGATGTGAGTATCCAGAAGTTTTCCAGAGTTTAAATTCAGAGAGTGGGGTTCATGGAGATGTGCATGATAGTGAAATCATGGGCCCTTGGGCATTGGATTTTGAGGGATTCTCTCTAAGGCAAGGTCTGTTGGCAGCTAATGGCATACATTCAGCAGTTGTCTTAACTCAGGACACTTAGATGTCAGTTCAGCAACACACAGCTATTCCCATTAAGGCTTTCCTTTAATTGTGTTCACTCTAAAACCAGATGCAGAATAATCTTTAGGAATTTGTCTTCATGAAGGGAGGCAGCAGTAATAAAGCATCCTGAGGAGCAGTCAAGGATTTCTTAGAAGAATCAGTGAAATCAGTCAAGAGGCATTTCAGGAGCGGAATTGGCTTTGCTAGGAAAGATGGATAAAGTTTCAGTGGTGGCTGGCTGTTTCCTGTGAAAGGTAACTTGCTCCAGAAGGAGTGAGTTAGTACCAATAGTATTGGTAATATTCATCTGTAGTAAAATGGGAAAACAAAGTGAAGTGACTTTAATAAGCCAAGGTGTGTTTCTAAGACAGGGTACACTGTACAAGGTTAATGCTTTAGGCTAAAGCTAAAATTCTGTAGTCTCATCTTTGCATTTCATTATGCCCATACCTGAATTGCAGCTTAAAGCTGTTGTCCAGCTCACTGTTGACATCCAGTTTGTGATGGGTTCAGTGATTCAGCAGAAAGCATGGGATGTGGTTTGGAGAACTTTGAAGTGGTTTTGACCCTGTACTGTTAGCTTTGTTGTGATGTCAGAATTGTATTAGTACAATGAAATGTTGCTGTGTATTAGAAAAAGTGGAACTATTAGTTCCCACATACATCTTTTTCTGCTTTTCAAATGCGTGAGTCCCTGACAAGAATATCGAAACCTGCAATGCTATAAAAAGTGTATTTGAACCTAAGACTAGAAGAACTTTATACTAGCTGGCACTTCTAATTTAGAATCAAAAATAGCCTGAATTGGAAGGATTCAGCTGCTGTCCCTGCACAGGACAGCCCCAAGAATCCCACCATCTGCCTGAGAGTGTTGTCCAAATGCTTCTTGAACTCTCTCTGGCTTGGTAGCACCAAGAAGAGCTGTGACCTCTTCTCTGGGGAGGCTGTTCCAGTGCTCAGCTACCTGAACAAAGAACCTTTTTATAATATCTGACCTAGACCTTCCCCAATACAACTTCAGGCCATTTTCTTGCATCCTATCACTGTGCACCACAGAGAGGACTGTCCCTCTTCTTCCCCTAACAAAGTTGGAGATTGCAATGAGGTCTCCTTCAGGCTGAGCAGACCAAGTGACCTCAGCTGGCTTCCCCTCAAGGCCCTTCACCATCATTGTTGTCTTCCTTTGGATGCTCTTTCCTATAGCTGAATGTCTCTTTTATATTGTGGCACCCAAAACTGCCCCCAGCACTCGAGGTGAGGCTGCCCCAGCTCAGAGCAGAGCAGGACAATCCCCTCCCTTGCCAGGCTGGCTGTGCTGTGCCTGATGCACCCCAGGGCAGGGTTGGCCCTCCTGGCTGCCAGGGCACTGCTGCCTCATGTTCAACTCTCCCTTGACCAGGACCCTTTCTATGGCTCTGCTTTCCAGCCTCTCATTCCCCAGTGTGTACATACATCACCCCATCCCAGGTGCAGAATCCTGCTGTCACACACAAGACAGGGTAAATGCTCCATACTGGATTTGGATACAAGAGTTTACTGGGACCAGACTTTTCACCCTTCTTGGCTGTGATCAGCTCCTGCCCCAGCACTATGTTCCTTGGGTCTCTGCTTCCCAGCAGGGACATCACTCCTGGTCCAGGAAGGTCAGGCATGAAGATGTGCTGGTTCCCACTGTGCTGCTTCTCACAGTTGCCTATTCCAGTCACCACTGGCCAAAGTCCCATCTCTCTGATCTGCAGGATATATTCCCTCCCACCACATCCACACACAGCCTGCTGTCATTCACACTGTCAGCTGATTCCCTCTATGGCAGATGCTTATAGCAAGGGAGTGTCCTGAGGCACCACAGATTTTTGCTTCTCTCCAGCTGCAAACATCACCATCCCTGTGCCCTCACCCTGCTTTCATGCACAATTAATTATATGGCCCATTAACAAGCTTGTACAAGCAGTCCTTCAACAACATTAATTATTCTGCTGCTAAAGCAGAAATACATAAAATTGTCCATGAACAGCCCACTGTCACCTGCCCTGTCCCCTGAGAAAACCAAAACCTCAAACCAGGTTGCTCTGAGGGCAGAGTGAAGTAGGCAGCCTGTGGTTCTGGACCTGCCAGGGGGCAAGTGGGATGGGACAGAAACGTGCTGGGCCCAGATTAAGCTGCATGCTTCTGCAGTGAACACCAGAGCTCATTCTCTGACAGGATGGACACATCACAGGTGCTGCAACTCTTGCTCTTTTCTCAAGTTTTCACAGCCAGCAGAGGTGAAGAGGGTGCTCCTGAGAAACACCTGGGCACTGTGGAAGCTGCTGGAGATGCCAGGTCAACAACATCTCACAAGGCAGCACAGATGACCCAGGCCTGAGTCAAAGGTCTGAGACAGCTGAAGCAGTGAGGAAAAGCTTTGGGGACTTGGTGACCATATTTGGAAAGAAGAGACATGACAATAAAATGGCAATGGCAGCTATGAGAGTATATGGATGAGAAAGGCCTGTGGAGGTCTGGGTGGTTTGCATGAAAACACATCTCTCAGCGGTAAAAGATGTAGTCCTGCTGCACCTAAAGCATTTGTTTGTGACGTGTGCATAAACCATACCTCTGCTGTGTTAGGCTGAAGCTAGAGGAAAGACAGGGCTCTGAAGGAATATTCAAACAGGACTTTCAGGGAGACACATACAGCTTGTGTGAGAGACAAGGGTGCAGTGGTACATTAATCTGAGATAATTCTAAAAGGTGAGGCTACTGTCATTTGAGAACTGGCCACTGGTTAGTAGGAATATGTTCAGGGAGAGGAGTCTGAAATAGAAATCAGATATGTGCCTTATAAAGTGGAAGAAAAGGGCCAGAGGAAAAATCAAATATTTGGAATTTCCATGAAATTTAGGCCTGGGCTTTGGCAAGAGTACACTTTAGGAGGTCTTAGTATCGGCAACTCAGTTCTGATGGCTCCAATTTCTCACAAAATACCATTTTGACAACTCGCCTTCCTTTGTTAAACCTTGTCTCTCACAGATATCAGTTCTGAATGGGCTTGAGGGTGTCTGTTAAGCCCAGCTGATGAGGGGTCACTGTGCTGAAAGCCTGTGTTTTTAACTTAAGACTCAAGTCTTAGTTCCTGTGGCCTCCATTTTCAAAGGCTCAGTCTAACACATTCTAAATTAACTCACCAGGCAGTAGAGTATGAAATCGGACATGACCGATCGATCCTTGAGCATTGATTCTAAGCAAAACTAATGGAATGTAAAGAAAATGTAAGACTCTATTGTACTGTAAAGGCTGTCTATTTAGCCATTTTACAAAATAAAATTTCATTTGGGAGCTGGGTGGAGGTGTAAAGTTCAAAGAACTGACTAAAACAAGGCATAGGGGCTTTACAAACTGCTGCTATACAGATTAAGCCTTGGGGGAATGGCTTTGTTAGACACCACTGACTAAAATAATTGCATGATAATTTTGGCTAGAGGCACCATCCTATCATCTGATGATTTTTAAACTGTGCATGAATAGTTCAGACAGAGCGATCTTGGCATCCAGCTACATAAAACTGGGAAGCCCGTTCAGTGTACCACGTCTATGCTTTGGCTCTTGGGGAAAAGAAAAAAAAGGAAAAAAAAGGAGATGCCCTAGGACTCTCGAAGAGAGGTCTCTGAGAAGTAACGACAAGCAGTTCTGCATGCTCCTTCTGCAGTGCTCTAAGAGACTAACCAAAGGCTTTCTCCTAAGGTAAGTGGCAGAAAAATAATTCTTCCTAGGGCAGTAAGGAGCAGGCAGGTGCCTGTCAGACTTGAAGCAATGCAAATTAAATCCATGAGTATTTGCATCTTAACATTTAACTTCTGACAAGAAATTTAAAGTTTAATGCTGCTTTTCTGTACCTCAACTGATGAAAACCTGGCATGAATGTAACGTAGAAATGATTTGAATAGTGGCAAATGACAAGATGGTTTTTAAAGAAGTAACAAAATCAAAAAATAGAGGAACTTTCTTCAAGAGAAATGGTGGATTTCCATCTGGTTCTAACTGATTACATGTGTGAATTTTTATTGTTTGAAATAACCATATAAAAATACTTGAGCAGACACAAAGTTAAATGGTATAATGAGAAGTGTCTCAGGTATGTACTTTCTATACTAAAAACGGTGTATTTCTAGTCTACAATACTAGTAGTATAGAATAGGCTGTACTACTAGAATTTCTAGTCTACTAGTAAACTGGAAATAATGATATTGATATTTAAGATTAGTCTTACAGTAAACTGAAATTACTCTGTTACACAGAACTCAAAACCAGGAAAGGGAAAAAAATGGAAAAATTAGAAGCATGTTCTATGACAAGGTTGTGAAGTAGTTTGGGCTGATTTCTTAGAAATGCTGGCTTTTGTGGCTCTAAACTAAGTTTATTTTATGCACATTATTCACTGTGTCATTATATATACTGCATATCTGCCAGTGCAGAGGTGAGGGGAAGTGTCCTGTTATCAAAGGCTCACTTAAAGGTTGAATTATACCATTCCTACAATTACATTACTTCCCTCTGCTGGCTTTTATAATGCCAAGGTTGAGGACAGAGTTATTTAAACACTGGTAGAAACAACTTAAGTAACAGAACTCTGTAGAGCCAGAGTGATGCCTTTATACACTTCCCTTGCCCTGAATAGTTACACCCACTTTCTGTTCCAAAACAGACAATGACAGTTTCTACTGCTAGAGAATTTAATTAGATTTGGGATTAAAACATATTTATTCCTGAATTAACATTGTAGCATCACACTTGGGGTTTTGTTGTTTGGTTGGGGTTTTTGCTGGGTCAATCCATTTCAGTGAGGGATCGGCCATTTCAAGGCAGTGGATATACCTAAAGCTCCTTTGCTTAACTGTTGCATTGGACCACAATAATTATTGCTGACTTTCTGTTTTCCTCATGTGTCTCATTGCAACGATATGCGTGGGAGGGAAGGAGTGGGGAAACACGATATTCTAGGTGCATAAAAAAACCTAAGAAATTGCTTGGCTAGATCTGTTTCCTTAGCCAGTTTCATGTGTGAAAATTCAAATTTGCAGATAAAAACCAGTCCCATAAACATAATAATAAAGTCTGTAGGATGCCTATGTTGAGAATGACTTCATGGCTGGTTACAACTGAAATTTTTTACTTGCAGTGTGGGTAAATAAAACCTTGAAGCAAAACTGAACTTTTGGGGATCGTGTCATGAATCAAGCCATATTAATAATGGTGATATCACCCAGCTATGCTGTCATTTAAATATATACAAGATTTAGGGCACATCAACCAGCCACTTTTCAAAAAAGGCTTAGAAATTGCACTTTACTAAAGGCTGTGGTTTAATGGAATTTCGGATGTTTTGAAAGTATTGTGTATTACAAAAAAAAAACCAAGTGTGAACCCTAAGGTAGGTAGGATCCCAGTTGCTTTCAATAATTTATTGCTGTATTAGTAGAAAAAGTTCCAGGGACACAATACCAAACATGCAGTTGATTCACAAATAAAGAGTCAAATATCTTACATCTCAATTCCCCACATTACCTGAAGCTCCAAAATAAAGCCTCAAAAGAAGCAGCTTGTAAATCAAACAGAATATAGACCAATTTGCTTGAGAATCAAACTGTTTCTGGGAAAGAGGTAGTTAAAAAGATTTTCACTCACTCACTGCTAAAAACCTCCATGTCACTCTGATTTCATTATCTCATATATTAAAATTTATAATTAAGATGCAGTAAAACTTGATGCTTAAAAACAGGTATTAACCCTAGCAGCACTCAGTTTATTGACATTATCCTAAAACTGAGACTGCAAATGTAAATCAGTGAAAATATGTAAATCAGCTACGCATTTGTGGTTTTAGGAAGCCAAGAGAGCAATTTGTGAGTTGTTACCCAGGTAGATGGGAAAATATTGGATGGATGGATGGATGGATGGATGGATGGATGGATGGATGGATGGATGGATGGATGGCATTAAAATTGCTACTACATTGGGGTGAAAAATGAAACTTTTTAAAGTCACAGTTATAGGACACTTCTTAAAACTTATCCAACAAATTAAAACCAAAACCATTACCTATTATGGCAAAACTATGACAAACCCCTAGTCAATACAGAGTGGAGTGGGTGTAGAATGAAACTATAGTTGGCAAAGAATTTGCAAGGTGAGGAAAAAGTCATCTTCATTTTTAGTGGGAAGAAAATAAAATAAAACTATGAGCAGTTATGAAGTACTTTGGCTTACAGCTGAAATCAATCTTTCTTAACCTTAAAATAATCTCACATTTGCATCTTTGACCAGTAATCATGAAGTTTGAATTCATTTAAAGACCCAGTAAGAAGAGAATAATGATGAATTTCTAAGAGCTCTCCAGCTACCAGAAGAATGTATCTGAAACACATTTTTTTAAATTTTAAAAAAACCCCAAAGCTAAATCAACCAACCAAACAAACAAACAAAAAATGGCCATTTCCAAAAGAAATCCATCATTGGTAAGTGGAAAATAATGATGAACATTTAAGAGCTCTCTGCCTGCCAAAAGAATGTTTCTGAAACACATTTATTAAAACTTAAGAATAAAACAAAACAAGCCAAAAACCAAAATTCCAAACCAAATTAAAATGGCCATTTCCAAAAAAAATCCATCATTGCAGGCAATTTATTTTTTTAAAAATTTATTTTATTTTTTATTTTCCAGAAATGAACTTCTGACCATGGGGGACTGGAACTTGTTGGGCAGCATCCTTGAAGAAGTGCACATCCACTCCACCATAGTTGGCAAAATCTGGCTCACAATCCTTTTCATATTCCGGATGCTGGTGCTGGGAGTGGCTGCTGAAGATGTCTGGGATGACGAGCAGTCAGAGTTCATCTGCAACACAGAGCAACCAGGCTGCAACAATATCTGTTACGACAAAGCCTTCCCCATCTCTTTGATCAGATACTGGGTACTGCAGATCATATTTGTCTCCTCCCCATCCTTAGTGTACATGGGCCACGCGCTCTACAGGCTAAGGGCACTGGAGAAAGAGCGACAGAACAGGAAAGCCCACCTGCGGGCTCAGCTCGAGGACCTGGAGCCCATGCTCGAGGAACACAGGAGAGTGGAGAGAGAACTGCGTAAGCTGGAGGAACAGAAGAAAGTGAATAAGGCACCCCTGAGGGGGTCCCTGCTGCGCACCTATGTCCTACATATCCTGACCCGGTCGGTGGTCGAAGTGGGCTTTATGATAGGTCAGTATCTTTTATACGGGTTTCACATGTCTCCCCTTTACAAATGCACTCGGCCCCCTTGCCCTAACACGGTGGATTGTTTTGTGTCCCGACCCACAGAGAAGACCATCTTTATGGTTTTCATGAACAGCATCGCCGCCGTCTCCCTCTTCCTCAACATCCTCGAAATCGCCCACCTGGGCATCAAGAAGATCCAGAAGAGCCTGTGCGGGCAGCCGCAGTGGCCGGCGGGCCCTTCCGAGGAGGACCCGAGCCTGTACAACTCCAAGAAAAGCTCGGTGGTGCCTCCGCCGCCCTGCCTGGCCAGCAACGCGTCCCCGCCGCGCCCCGCGCCCGCTCCGCTCCCGCCGCCCGCGCCCGCCGCCCCCGCTCCGCCGCCGGCCCGGCAGCACCGCGGGCAGCTCCGGGGCACGCCGCCGCCTCGCCGCCGGCACCACGGACAGCACCAGCCGCCCTCCTCCAGCAGCGAGGAGGCTCCGCGGGCCGCCCCGGCTGGCGGCGGGCCGGGGGCGGCGGGGGCTGCCGCTGCCGCCCGCCGGGCGCCCCGCAGGCACAGCCGGGTGAGCGCCTGCCGGGATCTGGATGAGGAGCGCGGCGACTCCCCGGACAGCGGGCACTGCCCGGGCACCCGCAAGTCCAGCTTCCTCTCCCGCGTCCTCACCGGGAGCCGGGCGGGCAGCGACAGCGAGAGCACTGCTTCCCGCGGCGGCTCCGGGCCCGGCCTCGGCCCCAGCCCCGGCCCCGGCCCCGGCCCCGGCCCCGGCTCCGGCTCCGGCTCCGGCTCCGGCTCGGAGGGGAAGCGCCGCTCGGAGGGCGCACCCAGCCCGCCGCCAGCCGCCTCGGGACGCCGCGTGTCCATGGCAAGTAGCGCCCGGGACAGCCCGCGGGAGGGGGGCGGCGGGGGGCCGCGGCACCCTGTGCCCGCCCTGGGGAGGAGGGGGCGAGCCGGGGGGCAGAACGGCTCGGGCAGGACTTCCAACACAGCTCCAGCGCCTCGCAGCCTCCCGGACAAAGCCAAGCTCCCAAACGCTCGGCCTCCTTCTGCGGTGAAAGCAGCAACACCGGGGAATTACTGAGTCCCGAGGAGCAATATGTCACCGAATCTCAGCTTTTTATACTCATTCCATCATCCCAATCAACTTGATGAGGATTGTCACAAGGAAAACAACTTCAGCTCCAACCACTGTAAGAAAGAGAAGTTTTGAATGCAATGAGTTACATGACACAACTTCTCTCACTTTCAGGTTTGTCCCACATGTGACCTCCAAGCTGAATGATTGTTCAATGAATAAATCAAAAGATCTACATGTAAAAACTCCCACCAAGTAATTGCAATGCCAGAGCCGATGACTACAGAATTGCTTTTTCAGCAGCTCTTCCTTTTCTTTGGCCACCTGCTCTAGGCTTGCTTACAGTCATAATGTTGATAAGGTATAGTGCTTGCATTCAAGAATCAACAAGGCTTTCTTAAAAGTAATTTGAATTCACAGGTTTTGTTCTTTGAGAGCATAGAAGCTCCTTTACAATTGCTTGCAGTAGCAAGCCCATAAATACCTTTTTATAGGCCATGTAATAAACAAGATTACTTCACACAATGCTCAAAGTCATAGATTCTGTTCAATTTTTTTCCTTGCTCTTCCTATGCACCCCACACCCCTTTTTCCTATATATAAAACAAAAACACCCCAACCCACCAACCAGCTTCAAATTTTTGTGGTAGGAAACACAAGGCACCGTTTCATTGCCCATCCAAAAACTGTTTGTAAGTTCCAGTTTTCATGGGGTTACAGTTCCTACAATAAGCCTGTGAGCATAAACCATATTCAATTGTCAGGGACAATTTAAGCACTTTCTACTTCAATCTTTCTAATACAGGGAGAAGGCCTAGAGCAGTCAAAACAGAGCAATCTGTTGATCTGCTGGCTTTTGGTACTCAGATAGAAGGCTCTTTAAAAAGGTGAAGTGCAGAAAGGTGTTCAAAGCAAGATAGAATTTCAGTAGCACTTTGCTGAGAACTCACAGAAGTTGCTTGGCAGCTTTTCCTGTGTAATGACAATGATTGTACCTTCCAGGGGAGATCTTCAGAGAAATATATTCAGTTTGCAAAACAGTGTCATTACTCTTGAAAGTAACACTCTTCCAGCATGCTGTCTTTGGAGATCATTATGTATAGGACTTGTGCTAGTTATTTTAAGATGTGACTGATGTAGGTATGCTACCTGGTGCTTCCTGCTTACAGCATGCAATATTTAAAAGTACATGTACTTCTTAATACAATTGAGGCAAGGTTTTGGCAAATGCTTGTATTCTGGCACTGCTGCAACATTGTTATGAATACTGATTTCAATACACAAGTATGCTGGTGCCTCAAAAACATGTTGAACCTAGGCATTAAAACTTGAGTACTCGTACAGTCTGTATTCCTCAATTCCTGTATCAACTATTTCATTTGGTTGAAGGCACTCAGCATTGGTTTCATTTGTTTTAACTTGATTTCCAGAAGACAATAATTATGTATTAATGATAGAATTATAGAATGATTTGGGTTGGAAGGAATCTTAGAGATCATCTGGTTACAACCCTTACCCTGTCAAGGGACACCTTCCACTAGACTAGGTTGCCCAAAGCCCCATCAAGCCTGGCCTTGAACACTTACAGGGTTGGGGCATTCACAATTTTTCTGGGCAACCTGTGCCAGTGCCTCACCACCCTCACAGTAAATAATTTCTTTCTACTAAACCTACTCTCTTCCAGTTTAAAGACATTCCCCTTTGTCCTATCTCTACATGCCCTTGCTAACAGTCCCTCTCCTGCTCTCTTGTAGGCTCCCTTTTACTTACTGGTCACCTTGGAGCCTTCTCCAGGCTGAACAACCCCAGTTCTTTCAGCCTTTCCTCATAGGAGTGGTAATGTTTAGATAAACATTTAGATTCAAAATCTATTGATATTTAAAAAAAAAAATAAGTACTTAAAAGTAATTATATTTAAAAAGTTCCAAATGAAGCATACAAAAACATATACCTACTGCCATCCCTGATTAACAGTGACTTGCAGCAGTAATCCACAGAAAGCACAGACACTTTTTAATATAATAGTGAATCCACATGCACAAACATACTCTAAACAGCCAAAATACAGTCTGTTCTAACCTGAATTTTACTAATCTAAACTGGGTAGACTAACAGCAGAATTGGCGCTGTTCTTCAATTTTCTTTGATAACTTTCCCAAACTATCATCTTTAGTTCCGTACTGGTTCAAGTTTTTTCTTTTTCCCCTCATCTGCACTGTTCTGCCAGAATTTGTCTGTAGCATTCTTTGAATTTGTATCAATGAGAGAGGAGTATAAACTCAACATTGAAAATACCACTTTCTACGGCTCAATAACCATTCTAGCAACCTCCAACCAAATACGTACCCGTATGTTCTGTCCTAAGGAAAGCTGCAGCTGTCCACAAACACCATAGTTTTCTTCCTAACTGAAAGAAAACCTAAAAGTTACACAAAATCCATCCATCTGGTACTGCAAGAGTCTTCAGACAAGTCAACTGCACTCTGTGAGTTGTGGCATCGAAAGCACCGAGCAAGTCTGATGGGTACAGTTTATGGATGCTTGACCTTCAACCAGTGACCAGCTTTTTTCTGGCCAGTATTATCAATGCCATTTCCACACCAAAACTGAATCTCTAACGAGTAAATAATAATAATTAGGGACAAATAAATGTTTTAAAAGTTACCTTTCATTATGTATTGCACCCTTTGGATCAAACTGTGAAGACCAGGTGGTGGATAGTGATTGGCCGGGTCATACAACAGGATTTTTTTCCTAAGTACAAAACTGCGTCTCTCAAAGAGAACAGGAAGTTTGTCTTAGGACTTCCTCTTTGGAGGAAAGGTTACTTTGGACCTTTAGGAGAGAATGCATTTAATTCTTCACTGAAACCCCCTATGAAACTGTGCAGTAGGATATCGAATACAAAATCTATGTTTGGCTATCAGGATTCCTCAACTTTTCCAGACTTCAGTTCAAACCAGAACAGCTACATATATAAAAAAGAAGAAATGCCCTTCCCATTGGTAGGATTTTTACAGACCGACTGTATTTGGCCACCATGCAAACTAGAGTCTATTATTTAAAACTTCCTTATCTGGAATTGGTGGAGATGAAGAGCCATTTTGTCATTTCACATCCAGCTGCAGCATAAACCCCTGACAAAATATTGATATTGAAATTGTTTGGTTTTACACCCAAACCACTCACTCTTTTTGTTCCATTTCTTTAATGTGGCATTATCCAAAGTTAAACATTATTTAGACCAGGAAGCCAAAGTGAGAGAGACAGAAACCTCAAAAAACTTATTTGACCAAAGATCCATTGGGAAAAAAAACCAACTTTTTTTTGAGCCACTGCTGGTCAAGCTTTATGTTTATTAGATTCTGAGGACAGACCACCAAAACTGGACCTTCCAAGCACATGTCAAAACAAAGGTAGAGAGTCAATGCTTAACATGAGGGTTATTTCCAGCTGATTTCATTCCACCTAAACACAATGACAAGAGCATTGCTGACTATATGGATAAGCTAATCTCAATATAATGTTACAAAAGGCTACACTGACAGGGGAATCCAGCAACTGTGTACCGGTGAAATCAGACTATCTGCAAGTCTCTAAAACTTGGTCCTGAGGACCACAGTCAGCATGCTTTGAAGTGACAGAAAACAATTTGTTCATGGATAACTGTCTCCAAGCCAATAATTTCCAAGGTTCACTTAGAGTATACATCTTAGAAAATAAACAATATTTTATCTTCTAAGAGATATTGTGGGTACAATATCTCTTAGTTCTGCCCAAAGGTTTGCATCTCTCACCACATTTTAACTTTTTTTTAAGGGGAGACACAGCTATGGAGCAAAAGGGCATCTTCTGCATGGTCCCAGGCTGCCAGACTCAGGTGCAGCAGGCCTTAAATGGCAGCTTTTCACACAAAGCTGAGTGAGAAGAGCTTCACTGAATTTAGTATATCCATAATCATTGCTGACAACCAGGAGGTAGATACACAAAGGTGTGTAGGAATTATGCTGCTGTCAACAGGAATCTACACATGAATGATATTATGTGGGAAAAAACCAACCAAAACTCATAATTTGCACCAGTCAGAGTCTTGACTGGTGGATAATACATGCTTAAGCCTGGTAAGATGAATAGACTGATGCAGTCAAAGATCAGTATATAATGAGTACAGATACAACTTGTGAATAGGCAGGGCCAGGAATTACAGCCCAGAATAGGCAACTGGCTCTTGCAGCATTGCACTGAGGGGTTTTGTCTCACAGCCTCTGCTGCAAGACTGTCAAGCCATTAGGACCATTAAATAACTCTCTTCTTATCTCTGGGGGCATGAAGAACAGATCTGAGCACTCCAAATGAATGGTTAGAGAAGATGGCAGCTTTACTTCCAAAGGCACCATTTACCAGAATCAAGTTTTCCTCTTCACCCGTTTTCTGCAAACCAGGGAACGACTGCAGAATGATCAGAAAGCTCAGCTGAGATGACCACAGCCTGACAGTCCATCTTCAGAGTGTCACAATGTCTTCCCAATTCAATAGCTGAATGCAAGCATTTCTGCAAAAGCTGGAGGCTGTCTGGTATTTCATTGCTAGCTGCATTTGATGTCTTTCCTAGCTGTGTTTCCTGCCTTTCTAAAGCAGAGGACTCCAGCTCCATGCTACCTGAACAGAATGTTCAGCATCAGTCCTTTTTGGTCTTTATCTATATGATAGTCTTCTAAAGAATTCTATGGTGCGCTCTGAAACCTAAGAGTTTTAATTTGGTTAATTGGGATTGGAATATTTACACTAGATTGGCTACTCTCTTTACAAAGGCACCAACTTTCAGATGACTTGGAACTAATTATCATATTTGCAACCCATGCCTAAACCACTGTACTAAGAGAACTACTGTGCTCTTGCTAGAGTAAGTACCCAAAGGTATTCCAGGAAGATGGGGGGCTTGACATTATCTAATGTTTGTGTTTCTTCATGAAGCCGTGATAAGTTCCTAAATCAAAAAACAAAACTGGAAGTCATTAGAAGACGTATAGTGATCTTAGCAACCCAAATTACTAGATCAAGATTTTCACAAAGAATTAGGCATTTTAGGCACTCTAGATTTTTGTTTTTCAAGAAGTGCTGTATCTTCCCATCCCCCCTTCCAGACTGCCCTGTGCTTTCACAGTGTCATTTTTCTAAGTCTGTATTTTTGGCTACAAAGTAACCAATGTATCTTTAAATGCAAGGCTCCTTTCTCATGGGGAACAAAGGAAATAAAACTGACAATGAAGCAGATACTGATACTCTCAGATTGCAGAGTTAGTCTGAGATAGGGCTGCTGATTTTATTCTTTTGCAGAAAAGGAAGTCTCTGGGGCTGAAATCCTGGTTCTGTCAAAGTTGTGAAAATTTTACAATTCACTAGGTTTGGTTTCCCTCATTGCACTGCTCTATTCCTCCATGCTGTTCAATTTTTTCCTGCTTCTCAATTCTGCATTCAGTTTTGAGCCTCTTACCCACTGGGAAAACACTCCATAGTGAGCAGGATAGGGAAGAGAAAGCTGCTGTTCAGCATGAGTGCTTGCCATCTTCTTCAGAACAGAGCATGTTTACTCAGCCTTTCAGCAACGTGTGAGGAATAAACACCCACTCATTTAACCAGCTGCTCACCTGCTCTTGCTTCTGGGGCTGCAGCAGCTTGATAAGAGTGAATATATGTTGAGATAACAAACCTGATAGCCACTGAGGAGTTATTTATACAGCTGAGCTGCACCAGGAAAATCTACAGGTGGGGTAAGGGACTGGAAAAACCTTGTGTTCCTCTAGGATTTTTGAGAGTCCTTAGAGGTATTCACATTTACACCTGCTGGTAACTGCTGCTGGTTTTGTACAGTTTTTCAGAGTAAGCACCTCTTTAAAAAAAATAAATAAATCCCACAGTACTGGGATTTACAGTTTTATTCTGCCCTGGAGCACTCAGAAGAAACTTGTGGTGATGACAGTGAGTGTAACAATTACCCTGCAAAAGCCACTTGGCCACCCAAAGGTAACTGTTCCCCACTTGCACAAATACAGATAAATTTTGGGTGTCAGCAGCAGCTGAACAATAATTAACCCCTCTGAGCATTTGTGCAGCAACAAACAAATATGCTGGATTTTAGAAAGTGAAACTTATTGAATTGAGTCCATCTTTGTAAGGTTTTAAAGAATTCAAAAATATACAAACCCCCTTACTAGGTACAGGAGGAGTTACTAGGGTGGGTTCACTGATTTCAAACAAATTACTAAATCACAGAACTATAGAATCAGAATGGTTTGGGTTTAAAAGGACCTTATAGATAATTTAGTTCCAACCCCCACACCCATGGGCAGGGACACCTTCCACTAGACCACGTTGCTCAAAGCCCCATCCAACCCAGCCTTGAACACTTCCAGGGGTGGCACATCCACAACTGCTTGTTCCAGTGCCTCATCACCCTCACAGTAAAGAATTTCTTCCTAATACCTAATCTAAACTTACTCTCTTTCAGTTTTAAGCCATTACCCTTTGTCCTATCACTACATGCCCTTGCTAAGAGTTCCTCTACAGCTTTGCTGTAAGCCCTGTTTAGGTACTGGAAGGTACTCTAAGGTCTCCCTGAAGCCTTCTCCTCTCCAGGAGGACTAACTCAGCCTGTCTTCATAGAACAGGTGTCCCAGCCCCTCTGACCATCCTCATAGCCCTCCTCTGTACTTGCTCCAGCAGGTCCATGACATTCTTATACTGGGGTCTCAGAGCTGGAGGCAACACTCCAGGTGAGGTCTCAGAGGAGTCAAATGGAGAGGGAGAATCACCTCCCTCAACCTGCTGGTCACACCAGTGCATTCATGTATTTATTTTGGTTTAAAATCAAGGTGTTTCCCCTCTTCCCACCCTGCCCTTAGCATTGAACAAAGCCCTACAAGGTAAGTATGTTGTCAGCTAAACACCAGATTTCCTTAACTACATATGTGCTGGGGTTAATTACTATGATAGCATTTCCTTTTCTCCTTTAAGCCAATTCAGTTTCATGCTTTCTTTCTCTCGTTATCTTTCAGAGCATGCTCCTAGAACTATCATCCATCATGAAAAAGTAAGGACATAATAAGGAGAAGAAATAAATTAAGGGACTGAGCACAAATTGCCTTCAGCAGAGAGATGAAAAGCAGATTTTCTGCCGTTATGTTCCCCTCTCCCACTGCTATAATGCTAAATTGATAATACCGTTTAAAAAAGCAAACACTTTATTCCTCCATTCTGTGCCAATCCCAGCTGTACTGTGCTCTGACTGCTGGTGTTAAGGGGTAGCTGGCTCCACAACTCAAGATTTCTCTCACGCAGACTGAGCTGGATCTTGTCAGTGTGTGCTGCCACTGCAGAAACAGCCTGGTGTCTTTGGGGAGTGTTTTGGGATGTGCAACTTGTTGTGCATGCTAGTGGTGTTCATATCAGAAACCAGCCTGATCTACAGAACTTCAAGGTAGCTTAAGACCCAAGGCACTGACAAGAAAGGAATAGTTTGATTTGAAAGTAACCTGGATGGCTACGTGGCATCTATCTCTCCAGACTTCAGCAGCTGATGAATAAAAAGACAGAGGAAACACTCATGGAATCTGAAAGGACAGAAAATTAAAGACAGGAAAAAAACAGCTGAAGAAAATCTGCTGCTTGTCTGCCTGTGCTAATGCAATCTTCAAACTCAGAGCCTTTCCATGCTAATGCAGCCTCCTCACAGCTAATGCTTTTGGATTCAAAATTGAAACTAAGTGATAACAGACAATTTACTTTAAGTGCAAAACATCTATAATTTCCAGTTTGCTGTTTGAGAAGATAGCATTGTGATCACAAAACCCCTATTTGCTTCACAATCTCTTAATTAATATAAAAGAACCAAAAGACAAGCAAAGCCAAAAAGAGCTCGTTTCAGTTTGCTAGTACAGCCTAGCTCCAGAGGGCTGGCTTTCTGGGCTGTATGCAGCCCAAGGAAGCAGCCCAAGAAAACAGCTCTTCCACTGGTGCACCTGGAAAATAAAGCACCTCCTTCTGATTCTCCCTGATCCTGTTTCTGGCTGCTTTTATTTGTCAAGCTTATCACAGTTCACATTTGCTATCACCTCAGTGGGGAGTGATGCTTGGAACAAGTTTGTTTGCTACTCAGCTTTCCCTAAGCATGAAAACCCTCCGTGACTTGACAGCTCTAAGGCAAGGCTAGCAGAAAGCAGGACTGCAGGAAAATAAGCATAATGATTGCGGTGTTTTGGTTTTTTACCAGAGCATGATTTACATTCATATTCTGCCTCACTAGAAACTCATTGACAGCTTGCACTTGTTCATTATTTTAAGGCAAAAAGAAAAAAAAAAAAAAAGAAGAAAAAAAAAGAACTACTTGAAACAGTGGCCATTAAGTGCCAGCAACAACTGGGACATGGAGAAACATGCCTACTGCCAGGCTGTGTAGACATGGTGGATACAACATCTTCATGGGGTGGGAAGCCTTCTCCATATATGCTCTACAGAAAGATCTAGAAAATTGAGTAATGCAACTGGAAAGTAACATTTGATTTTTCTTCAATGAGAATTTTGATGGGAACATAGCAGGCAACTTTCACTGCTGCAGATAGAGGAGAATGCAGTTGCATCTCTAAGGTTGGTGGCCAAGGGAACATGATCTATGATCTTACGCCTGGTGATAAAAAAGCCTGGGGACCTCCCTCTAGCAGCCTGCCCTCATCCCCACTCCACAGAGTATCATCCCAGCAAGTGTGTGGGCCAGGGTACTGGCCATACCATTCCCCCCTCCCTGGGTCTCCTCCTGTCAAGCTGCTGAGCAGGCTCCCAGCTTGCATCCAACACAAGGAGAGAGGTGGTTGATGTGAGACTTCCACGGCACAAACACCTCCCTGCTAGACCCCATGTCCTTCTTGTGGTAAACAGCATCTAAAGCTGCTGAAATTTATTCTTTCCTTTCTGGCTTTCCTGGTAACAGTCCATGGCATGTTTCCTCTTTCAGAAAGGAATAGTACAGAGATTTTTTTATCTATGTTTTGCTTCTACAGAAACCTCTCTCAGTTTCTCTCAGGTTTTCCTTAAAGGGGAAACAAACCTCAGCCTCTTCCCTTACCTTTCAACAAGTACACTGGCGCTTTAGAAGACCAAAACAAAGACTGAGCAGAATTGCCTTAAGTCATGCACTAGGGGAATGGATATAGATACAGCTTATTTGATCTTCCAAAAAAACTTATTCCATATTTGCAACGGAACACCCTGGGCTGTTCCTGCAGATCAAAGGTAACTGGATCCCTGGATCAAAGACTACTGGTGAATTAGCAGTGGGACCACGGGAGTAGAAGTCTCTTCATCAATCCAGAGGTCCACCTGGCAGTAACAACCGCATCCAACCCTCTCTCTTGTATCTCACCTACAACCCGCGTGTTAACTGAGCCCTGCAACATTGATTTCAGAGTCAAGATGAGACGATTTACAATACATAATGATATGTCTTTATTTCATCAACAGAAATGGTGTCTAGACAAAATTCAGTTAACACTAGCAATTCAAATGAATGAAAAGGGTTGGGTGGTTTTTTTTCATTTTTGTTTTTTTGCACAATACTGTATTTACAATGAGTAAATGACATTTTAAATTCATTAGTTCATAGCAATGCTTTCTTCCAAAAAGGTAAAAATTCTTAGTAACAGAGAGTAAGCATCAACAGCCACCTCATTTATTTATACAATAAAAATCACAAGAAACCACAGTCACCTAGAAAAAAAAAATAAAGACAAGCTTAAGAACTAGTACAATAAAATGATGCATTGAATTAAGTTACATTAATCGCATAGAATTTGTGTAAAAAGTATGTAGAAAAAACACCTGATGTAACCTGTTACAGTCATTGACCAGTTATGAGAGGTACAGAGGGTTATACAGGTAGATATGTGTGAAAACTGTCCATACTGTTTGACCTGGGGAGGAAGAGAAGAGGGGTTGCACCCCCTTGCATACACTGATAAAACCCTGTTTTGAATATGGCCTCTGAAGTTTGTAAGGCATATATAAGAGGTGCACTTGTAACCAACTGGTTCTGGAACAAACTCTTAGGGCATTCCCACCCTTGAAATCAAAGGTGATGCTCGCAACTTTGAGTAAACAACCACACACCGAATATCACCAAAGTGTTTAGTATCATTCCTGCTGGTCTGAGGGATCCAGAGAGCTTCAGGCAGAGCAAACGCAGCAGTGAGAACAGGACTGAGACCATGCACATTTCATCACAGACCATGCAGGGTACCACTGGCCTGGGCGGGGGGTGCCAGCCACAACCCCCAGCACGGGGCACAGCTGCTCCCTCCTCTGCTCCCTCCTCATCCCAGAGCGTGGGCTCCTCTGGCTGCAGGGACGAGCCCACCGCCGACTGCAGCCCCTGCCTGGCTCCCTCCTAAGCGGGGAGGGGGCGGTCGTTTGGGTTCGTAGCCTGGGACCATCTCTGCTTCTAAGCAATCAATGAAATCAAACACTGCCAGTTCCCGTTTCTATTTTGGGATGCTAGTTTCTTTCTGCATGCCCTTAATTAGCCAAAAGGGACAACAGTGGCACTGTGTGAACCACATAGTGACTTTCACTTATGGCAAGGGCTCTGCCCACAGTCGCTTAAGTTTGTACAAGAACAGGAGTCACCTAACTGGCTTTTTAGCAGTCGTTTGGTTGGGGTAATAAGCTTATAAAAAGATATTTTTAGCATTCCTTCCTGCCAAAAAGTGATCTTTTTTGCAAAAATGGCAATATTATCCATGTAATACCGTAAAATGCTTATCAATAATTGACTTCGATATAAATAACACCTATCTTGGTGGAGTGTAGGAAAATACTGTACACTTAGTCTTTGCAAGTAATGCCATTAAAATTTTGAGAGTAAAGGGAATAATTATTCTACAGACCACCAACAATAGATCTTTTAAATATACACACAGTATTTGAACATATGCATATACACATATATTGTATTCTACAGCATCAGACCTGATGCCTGAGTCATAAAATACTCCAGGGAGTATTATAAATATACATATATGTATTATAAACAGGAAAATACACAAACACACACTCTGACTAGAATTATAGATGTATGTATACACACATACACCTATTTTATACATGGATGCAAAATTAACTTGGACTGTGTTGGCAGAGACAAAACTGAAACGAAGTCAAAATCTGTTAAGAAAATTTTTAACAGGAAAGAGAGCAGAAATTCTTTATGTTAATAGTTTGAGTTTCACCTCAGTTCTGATAAAAATAAAACTGCTCCATACTTAGCAGATCCCCTCCTTATGCAAAGCCGCTGCTCATACCGAGCTAAAACTTCTCAAGGCAGCCCTAAAATAGAGACTTTTAAAATGCTGTAGCCATGGGCTACAACATTCACCCAGAGGCACCTTCAAAAGCATCTCAGATCAGGGGAAAAAAAAAAAAAAGGTGGAAGCAGCACTCCTTGTTGCAATGGTAGAGGATGTGAACTGGAGCAAAATGTGAGCTGTGGAAACCTGGCAAATGTCCACTTTGTCTCACTGCAAAATTCACTATGGGTCTCCTATTCTGCGAATGCACCCCTTGCTCTCTCTTCACCACCACAGCAGTGGATTTCAAGACACAGGTGAGGATGTGGTGCTGATTCTGGAATTGCAATGCTTCACCATGCTTTCTCCTAGTGCATCAGCTTTCATTTTATTACAGGATTATAGTGATTCCAGCATGCAGATTTGTTTTATTTACTAGGCAATCATGAAGTCACGTATTAGAAAAATTAACTATATATCTAGGCATTTTAACTTCTATTTAAGCACTCTTTAGGATACAGACATGATGAAGTGTCACACTCCAGATTAACAACCACGGTATCAGCATTAATCATTTCTCTGGCAGGAGTTAATCCACTTAGCAAAGTTACATATCTCGTTCCCACTCTCCTTTTTAAAGAGAAGTAGCAGTTAGCATACTAATCACTGTGGCTTGCTTTTGCAGCACATTTTACTTCCTTGGGAAAAAAAAATAATACAGGGATTAGATCCAAAAATATAGTGCATCTTAAAAGCAGCATATACCCTTAGAAAGACATTTAATAAATTACTTGTACAATATATAAAATAATAGTTTTATACTGCAGCATCAAACTCTTGACGCCTGAGTCATCATGTTAGGAAGTCAGTGATAAATACTGGGATCTCCTGATAACACAGCCAACATTTTTGCTTTTGTTTTGCTTGTTTTCTGTTTTGTTTTCACTCTTTTTTTTTTTTTTTTTAATTATTTTTTCACTACCTTTTTGTTCCAGAATCAGCTTGCAATGAGCTTTAATTGTGTTCAAGGCACCCCCAGAGAACGCAGAGAAACAAACACATTATATAGTGTAGTACTCACCTGACAAAGCATAACAAGCCTAAATGAAATGAGGTTTCCTGGCAATACAAGTATAGCAATGGCAGAGGAAAAGGAGGACTAGATACAGACTGGACAGGGCTCCAAGGACTCACGTGCCCATGGGAGCAGAGCAGTGCTCAGTGGGGAGATGGGGGTCTCACCATGCCATTCCCAAGCAACGCCCAGCAGGAGAGATGCTGCATGTATCCCTCTTTGACAAATGCAAAGAGATTCTTAAGATCACAGTGACCACTGGCCAAACTCTAAGAATTCTGCAGTCAGACTATTTTTTCCGCTCTTTCCAATGATATTTTGTGGTCATTTGGTTTGACCTCGTGAGACGAGAATGGTTGGGTATGTAAACTGATGTCCAGGTCTGAAACTAGTTCTCCCAGTATCTTCCTTTAACGTTAGCCCAGTAACTGCTTTGAAAGCCACATGGTTCAAAATAGCAAAAAAAACCTCAAAACAAATTAGAAACAAAAAACAACCACCACCACCACCAAAAAAACCCCACTGAAAAACCATGATACAAGTAAATATAGGAAGCAATGACACAAGATCAGCCACTTCTAATGGGAAAGAATGAAATCAAACATCCAGAAAAGCTTGCAGGGGAGGGAAAGAGAGAGACGAGAGAAAGGTTGAGGAAGAGACACTTATTTGAGCAGTGGTTTTAAATGTCAGTTCCCAAGGTAGAGGAAATCAAGAGACCCAGCACCAGTATGAGGCCAGGTCAAACCTAAGAGCTGCAGCGCAATGGGTTGTGTGGGTGGGTTTTTTAAACCGTTGGAATGAGGTCAAGAGTACCAGTTGCACATGAGTTGTTAGTAGAGTAAATCTTCATGTCAGGAAGCAAGTTAAAACTTGGTTTTATACTCATAAAACATTCTATCTATTAATATATATAGGAGGTCACTTAAAAATAAAAAAAGGCAACAGAAAAACATCTTTAAAATACTGTGTCAGTTGACCCTTCCCCTCCCTCCCGCCCCTAACTCCACCCCCCTGCCCCCCCCCAAGTAGCTATGACTCTATAATGTGATTCACATTTAGTTTTAAATTCTAGCTTTCACCATGGTCTCATAGAAACAAAACTTCTCTGCGAAGCACAGAACTGCTTTGCAACGTCAACAAATTCAAAGGAAAATCAAATCCCACCTCCCCGCCAAAGAGCTTCTCAGTGAAGTTACCTGCAAAGGATGGTTGGGAGGGGGTTCAGATATTTTTAGGTTAAGCTCTTTTAAAAAGAAAGGACAACTCCTCCCCCTTTTTCAACCGTGTGAACTAGGAGTTTATGGCATTTGTATATTTTTTAACATTTAAAGGTAAGGATTTTGTACAGTAATGATTAATACTTAAACATAAATATTCTCCTACATTATATACTAGTTTTTCTTTGTACATGCGGGGAAAAAAAGTATTTTCAACAAACATGGCACATGCTATATGCATTTCCTCCTCAGCAGCTTGGCTACAATTACAATAGTTTGCATGAGGAGGATAAAAGCAAGACTTTGTGGCGAGTGGGCGACAGTCCATGAGCACAGTCTGAAGATGGAAGAAAGTGGAGAGAGGGAGCTGATTCCTCCTCCAGGGTTCGAGATGCTGATCTACTTGAGTGCCTCAAAAAACCACCAGCGCACACCTCTAGTGTAAACGTTAGCACAGAAGACCACATTATCACTTAGTGCTTCTGAGAAGCTGCTTCCCCACACTTTTTTTTTTTTTTTAAACAGGTGTGAACAGCTGGTCATTTTTTTTCAGCGAGAACAAACAATATCAGCCAATAAAGCACATGACAGTTGTCGTCGATAAAGCCACACAACCTGGCACACATAGGGCAAAGAACCACAAAATAAAAACTCAGTACACTTAGAATAGTAATAATTATTAAAAAAGCATTAGGAGGTTGTTCTTCTGTCTACACTGTACATACAGATGTTATGCTTGGAAAGCTGCTGTCTCACACAGTCATAACATGAGTCAACATTAAGATACAAGTCCAATACAGTTACAACTAAGCCAATTCACTGAGTAGTCTCCTTTGAGACAGCGCTCTTTTAGCTGCAGTTTGTGCTGAGGGCAATGCTGCAGGATGAGAGGATCCTGGAACACAACAATTTGATGGGTAAGTGACCAAATCGGGTGTTGGCAAACGTATGTTTTGCTCTCAGAGGATACAGTGCTAGCTGGACTTCCGTAAGGAAGCCAAAGTCAACAACTAGGGGTATGATCCTGCAACCCTGCCTACCTAGGCAGGGTCACTGACTTCACCAGACCCACCTCTGCAACTTGGGTCTGGTGGGGAGAACAGGTAACATCTGAGGACAGCTGAGGTCAGGCTCTGGGGACTAGCCGGAGCAGCAGTTGCTTCCATGAGTAAAGGATGCAGAGTGGGGCTGGAGAAAAGCCCCCAAGTATATTGACATGATCTCTGTCTGCTTTACTTCGTGGAACATTTGATGAATTGATCCAGTTGTCAAATACACTTTTCTCTAAAGAGTGAAATATACTTTCCCCTATAAGACTCCAAAAGCATCATTAACAGCACTTAAACTTGGTTTGTGAAACAGAAAGAAGTCTAAATATAAAAATAATTCAAGCAGATTCTCTTTACAAATTGTATAGTGAATTCAGTATTTGGCAAGACCGTTTTTACTACATAATGAGCTCCTGAGTGTTTGTCTATTAGATAAAAATTTTCTATTTCCTTTAAGCCATAAAGCAAAGAAAACCATATACTCAAGTTATTCTGAAGTCGTGACTTCATTTATGAAAAGAGGTTTGACCAGAAACTCAGTGCAAGTGGCAAAGTTGACCATTACTGTACAGTATCTGCAAGAAAATAAAATAACTCCACATTGCTCAAGTGGCACGAAATGGCTGTGCCAAAAAAATTGTCTATAATAAAATCTCAAATAAGTTTCAGACATTAAAGTTTTATAAATAAGTACAAATTGAATGCTATTGCTGAACTGCGAACTGAGGAAAAAATTACCGTGTAACAAGTTACCAAACTAGTTCTAGCATCAAAGACAAAAAGGAATGTTGGAACTTGTTTGTACAATAGAAATGAAAGCTTCCAGTTTGTAGGATGAGAAAAATTGAGGCATGCAGGGATTCTTGCATATGGATATATATATTTTATATATATTATATATAATATGTACAGTTTAGCTATAAAACTTTGATGTGTAAAGAAGCTGTCTTCAATGAAAAATTGAACATTCAGAGGAAATTCCTGAGTTAGGGTTTTGTGACATGGGCCACTGAGAAAAAAGCTGCGGTTGGGTCCTCAGAGGTGTTATGTCCATCCCTGTTAAGATTGAAATCAACATACAAAAACAGACAGTGTTGCCACTGCTTCGTTCCCTGCCTGAGCAAGGGATAGCACCATTGTGAAGAGAACTCCTGCTTGTAGAGAGGAGGGAATACTTAAAAACAGTATTGCTGCTAAGACCACTGTAGTGTGCACCAAATACGTTCTTCTAGACAACAAATGAACACTGCCACTGGCTGACTGAAGAACACCTGACCAGGTGTAACGTTAAGGTTACGAGTCACTAGGTGTAATCTTTCCTAGGTTGTTCATCTGTTGTACATTTATCAGTCATTTCCTGACAGAAGTCTACCGTGACCGTTTGGCTGCTCTGCTCTGCTGGAAGCTCTCTCTCGGGGTAAGTACCTGCGTCGGCCCCATCCAATCCCGCGCCAGCCGAACAATTTTCCGAGATGTTGTTGGGCAGCCAGGGTGCTCCCAGCTGCACTGAGCCTTGCTCTGAGCAGCACTGCATGCTCTCCCCGACGCACTGGGAGGTCCCCAGGCTCTGCTCCACACCAGCTGGGGTGGGGCTGATGGTGGTGACCGGCTGTAGATCCATGGGTCTGAGAACGGGGCAGTATCGGTGGAGAGCTTGGATCTGTTCCGGGCTCTGCATGTCTCTACACACTTCTTGAGAAAGACACGAGAAGTTGTCTAACAATTCTCCCATGCTTGCCTTCAGCTGGTTCCTTTCTGAGAGCAATTTCTCTTTCTCACACACCTGAAAAAGAAAGAAGGCATCTTAGGCTGAGGAAGGGACATCCACTGCCTGCTCGCTTTGGGCATGTATGCAGCAGTACCCAAGAACACCAACATGTCACACCTGTTTTCATGTGGCCAGAGGAAAAGTCACAAAGACATCAAGTATTTGATCACCATGGCCTGTGTGAACAGTAGTTTGGGAAACATCTTGAGAAAAACGTTTCAACTGGAAGAGGATGGAATTCCAAGTTACTCCCACAGAACTGTTCCCTTTATAAACTAAGGCTGCCTGACAGATACAAAAGGACTCTAAACAAAACATTTTGAGTGAGATGTGCCATTTCCCATCTAATCAGCAAGAAACCAGGTTAATTCCTGAAGTGAGGATAAACTCCTGATGTCCAGTTCACCTTTGATCTGTCAGGTTGGTTGCTTAGGCTGGGTGCACCCCCTGGAGCTCCGTTAGCAGTGAGAGAGAGTGAGTTTATTCAGAAGAGAGGATCTAAGTGTGCTTTGTGGCCTGCACCATGGCTCGTTTTCTTATGTTCTGGGGCTTAATGGTTTGGGCTTGATCTAATACAGATATTTTTATGAACTCAGCCTAGGGTTTCATCTCTTAAAAACAGTGTTGACATAGTGTAGACTGACTGGGATGGTCCTGCAACTCCTTCTGTCTCAGACAGGTGGGCATACAGCTCGAGAGAGTAGATGAGATTTTGTAGAGTACCAGAACTATTTCCAGAGCTGAGCTGGCCTCAAAAGCAGCGCAGCCACGTATCTCACCTAGTAACACTGCTAAACCCAAGATGTCTCAGCATCTGAGGTGTGAAAGCTCCACAACTCAGATAATCCAACTCTGGGTGGTTGTTGACAGCTGATAGTATTGCCCTGGGTCCAGAGCCCACACTGGAAGCATACAGCTGTGTGAATGCGAAAGAGAGCAGTGCACATGAAAAGAACTAACTACTAAAATATTGATAAATCTATCAAGAAAGCATAAAAATAATAAAAAAATAAACAGATGCTCAAGTACATCTTGAGATGATGAATTATGGAGGAGAATATGCTGCGAGTTTGCAGGGAAAAAAGGGAATGTGAGTGGGTAGATGAATGAGAGAAAGCAGGCAAAAAAAAATTACCTATCAAACTCTGAGGATACAACCATTTCACTCACTGTCTGCTGTGAAACCATCTGTGTCAAGAAGATGGGTGACTTACAGTAAGTAACTACAGGGGGGAAAGGGGTCTTTCATAAAAAAGACCCAGCCAAGTAAAAAACCCTTAAACCACAGCACCATTATGTGATCATGAGACTGGAAACTGCTGATCACTAAGTGGACAGAAGACAACAAAGGAATTTCCAGTGGTCATGTTTTGTGTGCTTATTCTTTTCCCTGTCCCTGCCTTCCAGCTCAGGGGGCTGGGTACCCAGAGAGCAACCAGTCTTACTATTGAGTAAGACTGAGGCAAAGAAGGCATTAAGTACCTCAGCTTTTCCTCCTTCCTTTTGCTATGGTTTTCCTGCATTCAATAAAGGATGGAGATTCTCCTTGGCCTTCCTTTTGTTGCTTGTCTAAAAGTTGCTTGTCTAAAAACATTTTTTACTGTCATATACAGCAGTAGCCAGATTAAGTTCTAATTGGACTTTCACCCTTCTAGTTTTCTCCCTGCATAACTTCATGATATCCTTGTAGTACTCCTGAGTTGCTGCCCCTTCTTCCAAAGATAATAATTTAATTTTTTCCCTTGAGTTCCAGCCAAAACTCTATTCAGCCAGGGTGGTCTTCTCCAGTGTTTCATATTTTGGCACATGGGATCAGCCTGCTCCTGAGACTGCATTTACTTCTTGAAGAATGTCCAGCCTTCCCGGACTCCTCTGCCCTTCAGTACCGCCTTCTAAGAGATTTTCCCTGCCAGTCTTCTAAACAGGCCAAAGTCTGCATTCTGGAAGTCCAAAGTGGCAGTTCTGCTGACCCTCCTACTTAGTTCTTCAGCAACCAAAAACTCCACCATTTTGTGATCACTATGCCCAAGAAGGCATCCAGCTATCACTTCACCACTTGCCCTTCACTTCTTGCAAACAGGCCCAGTGGGGTGACTCCCCTACTTGGCTCACTCATTGCATATTGCCACATATTCAAGTCCCCCTTTGATAAACAGAAATGTCAACTTTTTTTTCAGAAGAATCCTGCAGCTCAAATTGTTTTTGATTCCTCAAAATGAGCAGGGATCAAGCGCCCAAGGCCACTCATATGCCTTTCATTCATTCCCCTGAGATGCATGTTTGTGCCGCGGAGAGGACTTAAAATTTTTATTTTGTCTATCTACAGTTTACTACATCAGACAATAACGGCAATGTCACAGGATTGCATGAAACCAATTAACTCAATCTAATTTTCAAGTGAAGGCTACAGGTATAATGCTGAATCATCCCTGCTGCTAGTCCAGCTCTCAGAGTGTGGCTCCTGAGGCTATGGAGAGACAGGAACTCCTCCCCATCACCAGCTCAGTGCAGAAAGACAGGCACGTGGAGCTAAGACTGGACCTGCTTCTTCTGACAACCTGATGAGGACCCATCTACTCTTTCACTGTGCAGAACCTCTGACTCACCCTGTACACACTGTGCATTATACTCAGTGCAGGAAGCAGTTGCTCACTATTTTGTTTATCTTTGTTGTGTTGTTTGTTTTGCATCAGCGGCGCACTACTCTGAACAATGTTTTGATTTTTCTTTTTTTTTCCCCCCAGGGCTTCAGCAGCACAGCATCTGAAGGCTTCACAAGCCTTGATGATTTAAGCTTCCCAACCAGCTTGTGAGGTCAGTGTCACCTCCATGGTACAGACGGGAAGCAGACAGGCACAGGCAGCGAGTAACCCGAAGTTGTGTGGCTTTCTGCCATTTGTGAGGTGATGGTAACTCAGCTTCTTCCAACAGATCCCTGCCTCTTTCACACTATGTTTCCTACGGCTTGAGCAGAGAACAAAGCAAAATGATGCACAACAAACCCCACCTGAGGTGTCTGTACCACGACTGAAAGTGAGAGGAATTTTCTGAGCAGCCACTTGGCCTCACTCCAGTCACCTCACTCCCTTACATTATAATGTGTCGGCACTGTCTGCTGTGCACTGTGTTCATGAATGTACAAACTGACTGAACCTGCTGAAGTCTGCACTGGAGTTGCTGTTGGTGCCCTGCAGGCTACAGTGTGAGGGTGAGCTGGACTGCGGTGAGGGCATGGAACTCACCAACTTGCGGATTTCACATTCGAGGTTCTGAATACAGTCCAGTTTCCTCTTGCGGCAGCGCTGAGCTGCAATCCGGTTCTTGCTGCGTCGGCGGACATCGTGGATGAACTCGAGCTGCTCTGAGGTTAGCTTGTGCATCTTTATCATCATCTGGAAATCATTCCTTGGAAGATCTGTGATTTGATCAACAGGAAAAGGAAGTTTCACCTAAAACAAAGAAACACAAGACAAGAGCAAAGAGTCATATTTTACTTGCTCAATGCAAGCTGAACAGTGAGTGGAAGGACGATTATCTTTGCTGCCACCCCCTCAATAAACAACAAACCAAGTTTTACACTGAGCAAGTTCTTCCCTTGTGGCACACTGTGGAGGTCCAGATGGTAAGGATAAGATGATAATTGTACTTAAGTCAGGAACACATATGAATCCCAGATAAAAATGCCATCTTTCTACAAAGCCTTAATAAATGATCACATTGCATTAAAAAAAGGTTCTGTCCACTAAGAGACATGGCCTTTTGGAAAAGGCCTCTCTGCCATTAAATTCAAACTAGTTTCATGGAAGGGGCCATTACCACAGCAGGAAACGTGTCTCTGCTTGGACTGCAGGACTGAAAGTTTGATTAAGTATGAGGTTAAAAATACAACCTGACACCTCAAGTGGATGAAAAATACTGTATTGCAATTAGGAAAGGTCACCTAATCAGCATTTCAACTGAACAGTACACTAGGTAAGAAGAAAGGGTCAGAGGAGTTTGATGCAACATATTCTATCCTGCTAAAATATATACATTTAAAAATAAACCTATATGTGTTGACACTCTAATATTCTTGCAGATTAAATAGCACTGAAATTGTATTTCTTGAAAAGGTCAGGCTCTGACTTCAAGAATCTTAGCAATTATGCATTAAAGCAGAGAAAAACACAAAGCTCCCATAAGTCTGAAGCAATGAACACACTGTCAAAAGCTGGAGAATAGGAGATGTGCAGAAAGTCTTCTAGATTTTTTGCCCAAAATCTATCAGCTTGCTCAAATCAAAGTAAGCGCCTGTCCTTAGAAACCTTGCTTCACTTAGAGCCTCGGACTGAAAACTATCAAAAAACTGATGTTCCTCAGCCAGCTGTTGTATTTGGTGGCCAAATAAGAATCAGCTGACAAAGCTGAAGGAGATGCAGAGTAGTTCGACTGACCCCTTCTTTTTTTGAGTCATACCCACACTGCCCAAAAGATGGCAGTAAATATTTATGTTTCTGCTCCTTTTCGGTACAATCGAACATCTGGAACAGGGAGACTATTCTGCACACAGGCTGTCAAAGAAGGTAAGTTACTCCAGCCAAATGAAAGATATGGGTTGAATACATTCTTTTGATATTTAAAACATGGTTTGTCTTCAAATGGTGCACTTAAAAATTATTTGGAAATAAAGAAAGTAACAACACGGATTATAAATTATCTTTTTCAGGGAGCTGAGTTGTTCAAGCAGAACAGTTTGCTGAGGACACTCATACACCAACACACAGCCGTGGCCTCTGGTATTGACAGTCATGGACCCTCACCAGGCACCTGAACCTGCCAGTAACCAGCTCCTCACCTTGTTTATGGGTGTTCTTGGGTGTTTTCTTGTACCTTTCTAACATTGCTCTGCGCACCACCAAGCCTGGGGTATGTGAAGTTCTTGTGCCAACACCTACCGCATTCTGTCAGATGGCTTCATGCCCTGAACATTCATTCATGCTCCTTTGCCCCACATGTCCAGGCACTGCCTCGAAACACACTGCTTGACAGGTCAATTTAAAGCAGCAAGGAATGCCAAACACTGCCCAAACCCTCCCAAATTCTTGCTTGTACACACAAAGGCTGACCTTAGGCACAGTAATGTGAACTACCTTGCTTACAGACTGCCAGTTAATGACATGAAACCTGTTTGATTTCCCTTCCTGAACCTTTGGATGGTCAACATAAACTCAATGTCACCTGCTTTTCTCTCAAGCTTTTAACCAGGGTCTGAAAATGAAAACAGCCAGTGCTTTCCTCTGAAAGACAACACAGTTTCACTGCAAAACCAGCCCTTTCATGTTCACAGTTTTTCCTTATTTTCTTACGACCAAAACGGAAAGCAATGTTGACTTTATTTCTCCCTACCTCTACCTTTCAAAACATATTTACTTGCAAGGGGATGTGCTTGCAGCTGGAATAGGAATGAAAGAGAAGCAATTTAAATATGTCAGGTAGAAGTTGCTGAAGGAAAATGGGAAAATAAATAAAAACAGATTCATAAAAAAAAAAGAATGGGATTGAAAATAAAATCATGTACACAGCAGACCAGAGACTGCTATCAGTAATCCCAGCATAATCCCACTCCTGTCACAGGCAGCACTGCACAGGATTAAAAATGTGAAAGGGAAAGTGGAAGTGAGTCAGACTCATTTCCTTCACCATTCACAGCATTTTTATTGCCTGTCTCCCTCTTCGAAATCAGCTGTCAACTGAAAAAAAAAAACAACCCAACCCACCAAGCTTTTGGCACGGACACAGTGAATAACTGCACCGGGGTGTTGCTGCAGTGAGAGGCTAAAGTGTTTTACATCTGCACAGGGCAAGACTCTCAGCTGCTATTTATCATAACAGAGTGGTGAGTCATTTTGCTAGAGCCTGCAACTGTGCAGTGGGTGGGATTCATCTGACTCACCCAGAGCTGCCTCAAATGATGGGTTGGGACTACCTAATGTCCCGGTCCCTTCAGATAGCAATGCTGCACGGCTGCTCCCTCCTTCTGGCTGCAGAAGGAGTGGGCTTAAGACTCAGAAAAGATTCTGCATCTTACAATATCCATAGGAGGAGAGAGAAACCCTACTTGAGGTGTCTGAGAAAGACAGTCAACCTTTTCTAAGATATGAAAGAAAAACCCAACGAGTATGCTTTCTTGTAAAGTTTTCTTTCTAATTACTATTATTTTTTTGGTTCAAACTGTTTCAAATTAAAAATGTAAGTGGGATCCCTGCTCCTTCCAGGAGTTACTCCAGCAAGAGCTAACCTCACAGAGCTCCAATATTTTCCCTTATCAGCACAATTACTCTTTCCCTGCATTTTTTACACCAGCAGCACAAGCTTGCTTTCCACCACACAACAAATAAACTGGCATCTTCTATGACTACTGCAGACTCTATTGTCCCAGCTCTGGCTGAGGACAGCCAATCCACCCTGGGGAAAAGGGAAACCTGGTTAGGATTTTGTGGCGTTTCCCACCTCTTATTAGCATTAGGATGCCAGTATAAATGTCAATGCTTTCAGAGGCTAAGTCAGAGCAGTGATGTAGACAGAGACGGAGAGTGACTGACTCAGCACATGCAAGGCCCATATATAACCAATTAATTCCTTCAAGCTTCACTAGTTAGTGCCAGCTTGGTTCATATGCCAGTTACTGCTGCTCTGCTCATCTATTGTATTAGTTACTGCTGCTGCTTTTTCCCTCTCTTTTTTATCTGGAATAAAGGAAAGGACCTGTATTCACTCACATAAAAATATAAATGTCAACTCTTGGGAATTTCTTTATCCTATGAGTAACTTTAGCTTTTTTATTCTTTATTTCTTTGTATCTTAATTAAGACATCATCTCACCCTAGCCAAGTGCTAGTAAAGGCAATGAACTTCCCAACTCCCACTTTAATATCACAGTAACTAAAAGAACAAATATATTATCCATAACAAAAAGCAATCATTACGTAGTGGGTATTGGAAGGTGGAACTCATTGTACCAGTTGGTCAGTTGCTACAGAGCTGTAAGAAAAAACCTGCTGCTTTAGTGCCCTCAAATCCTCTGATAGTTAAACTTGCTGACTCCTTGGAAGGCTCTCAGGACCCACCCAAGCAATCCACCCCAGTGGCTCAATCATATCAATGCCCTTTTTTTAATACAGAAATGGATACTTGGCTTCACACAAAAGAGCCCAAGACATTAATGCTGTGTTTCCAGGACAGGAGCTGAGGTATGTTCACCTGTGTTAGTGGCTCAATTGTCTACAGGGTATTTCAGGCATCACTTGTGGTCCTACAGACAAGAGACTTATTCCTGTCCTGATTTCACCTGGACAGAGGTTATCTAAGAAGCACAAAGGTAATGGACCATACTTTGTGTAAAGGGTAGCCAAGATGCGTTTCCTCACCCTGCCATCTACTGGCACAGGTAATGCCTTTGAAACACCTCCTTTTTCCAGGTGTCCACTACACCAAAATGGGAGAGGACTGCAAAAGAGGAATGATGAACCCAGGCAGTGAAGATCTACCATTGTGCCAAAAAACCAGGCTCTAAATTGTCCTACTTCAGATCAGCAGGTTCCACTGCAGACAGTGTTCCACAAGACAACTGATGGCCCCATAGTGGCATGGGGTCAACTCCAGCCTCACCCTGTGTGGCCCATCTGAGGTGTTTGAGTCAGCAAATGCTGCCTGAGAGAGAGCACTGTGGACTAGGGCTGTAGACCTAGTGGAGTGGGTAACCTTTTGGTTTGCCACCTGCCTCACAGAAGTGGGGGACCAAACCAATCCCATGGCTGAGTGCTTTAACCCAGCAATCAGGAGACACGGATGGTATCCTTTAGCCCATGACTTGGACTTGTATTCAGAACACACACTGCTGGTGCTTAGAATGTTGGGCTGACCTCTTCCTATTCACTGCTTGCAGTGTCCCCAGCTTTCAGCCCTTCAAAGGGCACAACAGTGTGATACTCCTGCCATGCTTCTCTGAGACCAGGGATAGCACAGAACACAGACAGAAGCCACAGGTGCACTTAAGAATGGAAGATCAGGCAGTGTAATGAGAGGAGATAAAGTACAGTATTTGTCTGAAAGACTTGCTTTTGCAGCTCAAGAACTAGAGTCCTTCAAGAGCTTGTGCAAGGTCTTCAGATCAGGGTATAAAATATTGGTTGTGGGGCACCACAAAATAATACAATATTTAAAAGGACCCTCCTGAAATTTCAAACTCTCAGTCTTGCTGTAATTCAGCAATTTTTTGCTACCAGTATGGAGACCATTCCTACTGAAGAGAGGAAAGAAAACAAAACTCCCACAAAGTTTATCTTACAGGACTGATGTTTGACAAGACACCATTTAAACAGACATTGAGAAACAATTCCCAGTGCTCTGCTGATGCCATCCTAATCAGGAGAACATCTACCAGAAAACAATCTGGAGACTAATTTCTCTGATTTTCAAATTTGCAAACCTAGAAAAATCAGGAAAGCTGGATTTACTGATCACCAGATTCTGGGGAGGTACCACATACCCACAGCAAGTGAAAACCCTCATGTGCACTTTTCTTGGTTGCCCTTCTTTCCACGTAACATTCTTCACTGAGTAGAAACATTAAGCAGTGAAGCAGTCTCAGATTAGGTAATTCAGCATAATTACAGTAGATTTGTGGTAGAGCAACTTTGGTTTACTCCTCTTTTCTGGGGCTTTGACTTGCAGTACTTTGCTAAGCACCAGCAGATGAACAGAGTGTCTGCTTGTCACTTAACATGGACGGGTTTCGACTCTTGCTGAAAGTTATTTACCTACAATATCCTCAAAGGTCTAATTGCATTAGCTTTCCCTTTATGAAAATTTCCTTTGAAAAGTGAGTCACTAACCCAGGCGGGAAATTCTTTTGAAATACAGATGAAAAGACATTGAATGCAATTCTCTAGATAGTAATAGTTCCTGGAAAACTCCACCTCTTACCTCCTCTTACCCTTGTTTATTTTTTTCCTCAGAAAACTCACTTATCAAATTAGACTGAGCTGAAATGTCTTTTTAACTGGTTTAGTAGTACAATATCTTTTACAAATTTTCTAGCTGATAAAAACTCTTATGTACTTGCTGAAGAAAAGGAATACCAAGAAAAGTAGGTAGTGCAGAAGTTTCTGCTCCTAAGTAGGTTAACAGATTGACAGACTACTTCCTTCTCAACAATTCATTATGTCAGGGCTTATTGTTTTGTTGTTGCTATTTTAAGCAGGATTGTCAGAACCTGCCTGTAAGCACTGAGCTTTAAGTCTTCTCTCTAGTATTATAGCTTAGCAATTGATTTTTCACAACCCGTGGAGGCCTGAGAGAGCTGAGTGAAAAGAGCAACACAGACTATTAAATATTGCTGTGAAGTCCCAATAGCTCAAGTAACAGCCCTGTTCCTGCAACTTTGTACCATGGGTACACCCAACATTGCACTTGCTGCTTCTGTCAGGAAGCCTTGACAAAGGGAGATTGTAGAAGAGTCTTGGTGGCTCCAGGAAGCGAAGCAGTAAGCAAGGACATCCTGGAGAAGATTTACCAGTGGTGTTCCAAGGACTTCCACCTCCTCTGACAGTTGTGACTGCCATCTGCACCCCCAATAAAATGGAGGCTTGTCACAAGGCGGGGTCAGCTTCACCCACATGGCATCATGCTGAGCCCTAGCACCCCGCTTCTGTCACCAAACAACTTTGGCCATGTGCTCCCGAATGGCATCTGTCTGTGGGAAAGCTGAATGCCTGAAAAAAGCAGAGAAGCCTTTCACTGACTTCTCACACAGCAAATGATGTTTTGTGACATTAATTTTGGCAGCGACAGCAGTCTGGGAGCCAAATTAAGACCAACTAGGTCCAAATTCCAGGGGAACTGAGCAGCCCTGTGAGATAACTGGCGGTCAGAGTCCACCAGGCTTATTCGCGTCAGGCCATCCCACCCCAATGAAGAGCAGGAGAACCAGCGTGGCCACTCTCCAGAAGGGCAGGCATGTCACCCCCAGATATCTTATCAGGTGCTTTTTGAATAGAAGCCCAGAAAATACTGTGTGTTCTGATATGGAGGGGGAAAGGGACCCGTCTGTGAGGTCAGCAGGACAGGAAGGGCAAAGTGACTATTTCAGGAACGGAGAAAGATTCCCATGCAGCTTGCAGGGAGGTGAAGAACAGAAAGCTGTCCATTTCAGGCAGCTGTGAGTCTCTCCTGCTGCTTTAATCACAGCCAAACTGCTAAAAGCAGGTAGAGCAACTTATACAAGAACTTCCTGCTGCTGTTACATATTTTCTACTGTCTGATTTAAGATACCCTTTACTGAGGTTTCCACAGCAGCAGATCTTGCAGGATTGCAGGATACACACCCCAAGTCACTGTATTAATACAGTATTTAATGAGGCTGCAAAGTCTGTTCTTGTATTGGTAATAACCTTCAAAAGATCAATTTTAAACAAAATCTCTACCAAAGCACTGGTGTGATCTGTTTACCCTTGGCTTGTTCAGTTGCACTAGTGCAGTGCAACCTCACGAAGCATTAATTTCCATCACATTTTTACTGCCTAGCAGTCTTAATCAAAATACCGTGGGTTAAAAAAAAAAAAAAAAAAAAGCAGCATTATCAGCAGTCCCAGGGAGAAAACTTGCTCAGCACAGTTCAGAAAATCTTCCCCAGAGGAAACCAGCAGCAAAACCAGGAGTGGAGCACACCTTTCCTAGCACTGTCTCAGAGCCAGATGTCTGTCTGCCAGCACATCCAGACAGCCTCCTATAGCTGCCTGTTTGCTCCTTGCGTGTCCCTCTTCTCATCCATGGTCTCCTGCACATATTCACGAGCCTTTTTTCTAGGAAACCACCACCAGTCCCCTGTAACCTTCTAATTTCACTCTTCCAGGTTCATTTTTGCTGCAGCATATTTCCACACAATTAGGTAATTATGACAGCTAATTAATTATCAAACCTCAAAAGGCTAACCTCCACCCTCTGCGCTGCCTGATGCTGAGCAAGCAGCACACACGGGGGAAATGGATGGTCACTGGTCCCTGCTGCCCTCTGCCCCTTGCAAAGGCAGGACTTCACTGAGTAACCCACTACACAGAGCTGCTAAAAAACTCAGCTAAACAGAGCTGCTGTAGGCTTCCCAAATGAGACCTCCTGCACAGTATCCCAGACAGCCTCCCAAAGAGACTCCTCTCTCTTCTGCATTGTCCCCTACTTACAAAATGAGGACGAAGAACTGTCCTCTCAGAATCACTGATCCAGGATGACCAGGAATAAGGACACCAGAGGCTCCCCAGGCTCTTCAGCCCTTTCTTAAAGCTAAGCAGCCAACTAAAGGAAACACCCACATCTGTCTGAAAAATAAAGCCTGGGACGTAGTTGGAATGAAGACTGAGGGATAGAATAAAGTTCACTCTTTTCATCCCCACTCCCTAACTAAGTCCACATGGTTCTGAACTGGGTGCTCTTAGCACATGAACCCCCCAAAGTTGCACTTGTTGCTCCCCACACTGAAGCACAAGCTCTCAGTGGAGTTTCTCACCTTTACTAGAGGAACCTAATACGTGATTTCACCCAGATGTTCTCTAGGTCATGCAGATTTTTAATGAAACTGTGAATAAACATACAGTCTCTTCCACTTTCTGGGCTCCACAACACATCTCCTTGATTTAAGTCTGTCCACCAACTAGTGACTTCACACAGACAGTTTATTCGGTCATGGTTAGCCTGTTATCACTGCAGCATCTTCAGCTGGCCCATCTCTAGTTTTAGAGAGGGCCCCTCTTTCTCCTACCTCTATTGGGAGAACTATATGGAAATTGATGGCTTGCTCTTCAGCCTCAGATCATTCTCTTGCCATTCCTTTAACAATCCTGGAAAATTAAAGGAAAACTTCTCTCTGAAACCATTTGTGTCACGGCTGCTAGAGCTCGCCACCAAACAAAATGTCACAGGCAGGGAACATGTTCTCAAGTTGTCACATGATAGAGGCAAAACCCAGTACCTGAACGTACACACACACACACACACACACACACACACACACACACGAGTGCATGCAAAGATGACTTGAATGCCATTCCCACAGCACAGGGTGGCCAGCTATGCAATTGTTTGAGTAATTTCACACCTCTGCTGGCAACATGCAGCCTGGTTCTTCAAGCAGGCTGCCTGACCCTTGGTGTCAGGAAAGGCACAGCTTGAGGTTGCTCAAACACACCCACAGGAATATAAAGTGGAGCTGGAACCACATCAGTAAATTAAGAATAAGGGGCAGTGCTTTGTGCCATGGAAGTGGATGAGGGAGGGAGGAAGACAGGACATGCTGGCAGACTCCTAAGCACATCAATGCACTCTCATCACTCAGCAGTTTGCTGTTTTCCCATACCCAAATTTTTAGAAGTGCTGAACACCTCGGAGGTCAATCAGACCTCTTAATGTGAAGTCAACCATGTGTACTCAGCTGATCAGGGAATAACCAAAAGTTAACTCTTTGTCTCTATAAACAAAGAAAGTGCTGGGGAAATGCATTTGAGAGAAACGAGGACTGATTAATTGGGTCATAACAACTGTGATACATGTACTTATCTTAAATCCCTACCTCATGTCCTCTGTCTTGCACAGGACATGATTCACTGTCTGCTTCAGAGAATGACCCAGACTCATCGCTGGAGTTTGTTCCATAGGATGGCTCACATTTAATCTGGGCTCGGACCGGGTTGTACAATCCATCCCCCACCACGCCGGGCTCCTGGTGCTCGGGCGCCAGGAATCGGGGGCCTTGGGAGCAAGGGGAAGAGGAGAGCTCGCAAAGACGCAGGCTGCAGGGAGAGCCGCCGCTGCCGTCCTCTGCGTACGAGTAGGAAGAGCATGAGCTGGAGGTCCTGGTTCTGGTTTCCAGAGGAGGAGAGCGAGGGCAAACTTTAATTGGCACCGGACAGCTGGTGTTCGGCCGCATCCTTCCCGGCAAGTGATCAGCTGTCAGTCCGCTGTGCGAATAGGTCTGAGAGCTGGGGAGAGACTGGCTACTGCCAGCCCACAGACCCTTTGGCACAGTCTCAGTGAAGTCTTTGTCCAAGCTGCTCACACCAGAATACGAATGCACCGAAGTGTTTACTTGGTCACAAGCATTTGAAGAGAATATAACACTCCTCCTGTCCAGTTCCCCTTCTTGCTTACACAGAGTTTCAAAGCCGGGCCCCCTGAGTGGTGATCCCACTGTGAAGTTGGAAGCATCCTTCTGCATGGCATGGGACTGTCCATAGTTCCCTGTGAAAGGGACATAATCAGTTTTGTGGTCACCCTGAGTTGTCCCTTTTTCAAAAGGGCATGCTGGACTCCTGCCAAAGTGCTGTTGGGAAGTGCTGGGGAAGCCAACCAAATCTATGCTTTTTGTTCTGTTGAAGAAAGACCGCAAGCAAGAAGGAGAAGACCCGCTTTTTGGCCGGTCAACACAAGTGGGGCTTGGCTGTTTCCTGTCCATTTCAACATCCCCTTCTTTATCCCTGATGTCAGGTTCATCTCCAGACAGGCAAAGTGTGATGCTTTCTTCATCGTTCTCTTCATTCTGAGGCTCACTTTTTATCTGCCCCATAGCAAGTCCTGATTTGAGGCCATTTCCAGAGCTCTCTTCACTGAATGTGCTTGCAAAACCTGAGGTACTGATGTGTGATGTGTTGTAGACATTCTTGGTACAAGCAAGCTGGTATTTCTTGTATCTGGGGTACCGTGTTACTGCATCTTTATCCAAATTGTCCTTGCTATCTCTCAGTATGTCAGAGTCAGGCAGCATCCCTTCGCCTTTGTCTGCTCCAGCAACAGTGGTTTCAAAATTGAAGGGTTCTTGGTGCATCCTCTCCCTTGGGCAAGATATTTTTGACGTCTCCGATTCCATTGTCTCCTCCTCATCTCCATCGGAGTTCTCCTCATCGTGCATGCGCTGACAGGTGGTATCTTTTTTGCACAGGAACAGGCCATCTTCGTTGTTCAGCAGTTGTGTCTGAAGGAAGCTGAAGCAGGAGTCCTCCAGGTTGTGCATGCGCAGGAACTCAGCGCAGTGGATGACCTCCTGGATGTTTTCTCTGCTGAGTAACAGCTTAGCAGTGTAGGCGAACTGTAACAATGGACCAAATCCCCTGACAGTGACCTGCAAAAAGAGAGAGGGGAAATTGACAGCGTTACCATCAGCTCTTGCTACCATCCCAAGTCCTTCATCATGGGGTTAGATAAACTAACAGATCTGACATTCAGGAATAAATGCTGCACAGCACCAGGTGTTCTTCTCTCACACCAGCAAGGATGCTACATCCAGGAACAAGCACTGCTCCCTTTATGTTGCTCCTGTACCTCACTGTACAGATTGAACTGAGAACTATTTTTTCCAAGTATCTTGAAGCCCTATGAACTAAGTCTCTGCCCTAATAAAAGACTGACAAAACTAGCCTGGACACTGCTAAGTCTTACATGGATTTATGTTTAACTGTGCTACAGCACCCAACCATGAAAGCACCAATTAAATTTTGATTCTTCTGCTCTGATGGAAGGTCCAATGAACAGTGGTTTCAAGCTTAAGATCCCTCTTAAATCCAAAAAGTGTTTCGGGATGGAAACACTTAGTATTACAGCAAAATTCAACTGAAAGCATATTTCTGCCTCTTTCAAAAGCAAACAATTTCCTTTTTTTCTTCTCAATTTTTTTTTGCAAGCCATTGCTGAATACATAATAGGTAAGTACAGACTGCATAACTTTCCTCCATCCCATGGAGATTATTCCCCTCATACTGTTCCTGATTTTAGTGAGCCTGAGGTACAGCTAACAGAAAATAAATTAATATTTATAGTTCAAATGATAGAAATTATTCTGAGTCCCACCTCAATACTTAATTTCCCACCATTTTCTTTGTAGAAAGAGTAAAAACTGTTTCCAGGAGAGTGATCTCCAGTCAGCTGTTCCAGGTCTGACTTACACACTGCTACTCGTCTTGTTTTCTGTCCATACCATCTATGTTTTACATTAATATACCATAAATTTAAAAATTCACACTTCCCCCCCACACTTTTTTACAGTTGTATCTTTACATACAGCTATCAAATAAATTGCTAAGCCACACAGCAAACAACAGGTAGCGTCTATTTATGATAAAAACACTTTGACTGCTACTAACTTCTGTTACATTTTTTTCTCCCAGTGGGTATGAAACAAAGGGACTGGAAAAATTATTCTTAATGAAGCAGCAGGAGGCTGCTTCAGAACCACAACTAACCATCAAGGATCAAGGTTTCTGCACAAGATAATTCAGTGGTTTGGCCACAACGATGAGATTTGGAAGACCACAACTCAATTTCCCATTGCACCAACCACCTACTACATGACCCTGGTAAGTCCCTTCAGTCTCAGTTCACTGAGACACCTTGCCTTTCTTGCAAGTAGTACTCATTTATCTGAGTTCCCTGTGTTCTGCATACCAGGCAAAGGCCTCTAGATTGGATTCAGCACAGCCAACACCTGCATGCCTGTGTGAGGTTGGGATGCACAGCCTGAAACCCCCTCTGGATGCAGATATCCCTGGTAGGCATCCCCAGCACTGTTTCTTCTTCTAAAACAAACAAGAAGAGGAAGCACTGCGGTCTGCTCTTTTTTTTTTTTTTTGCGAAATAGCCTAAAGACAGAAGGGGAACCTAGAAAGTAGGAGACCAAGTTCCTTCCCCAGGCTGTGAGAATTGCAACTCTCATTTCCCAGCTCCTCAGAAGGGTATATTTGGGATGGTATGGGATACCCTGAAGGTGAGTTGCTTTTTACTATTCTTCCAACTGAATTAATGCCACCGAGCAAAGAAGCTGCTCAAAAGGCTGGTAAGCCATCAGGCCATGAATTTCCAAAGGTCTAATTTGTGACTGGAGTGTATCTGAGTGAATAATTTGGTTCATCTCAATGAAAAGCCTATAAAGCCCTATACTGCCTCAGGACCAGTGGTAGAGTTCACAGATTTTTATAGAAAATCCTGACTTCCTGAAACAAGCCCTTGTTATTCATAGATTTGTACTTATGATGGCAGATTATGAAGACACCACAAGCGGTGCAGATTTTGATGGGGAGAAAAATATTTTAAAACACCTCTAAAATTGCTCCCAATAGCTATTCCATCCATAGTATTACCGCTCTATCTGCTATTTTAAGAAGCAGTGCATTTTCATGCACATACTTACACACTTGCACATTCCTGTTTTACAATATGCCTCTGGTACAGAATTGCCAAGATTTACAGCTGGCTATTAAACCAATCTCTGCTTTATCAGTGTTACACTTTCTGCCTATTTGTTAGATTATCAGCTCACTAAAGGCCTATCTGCATTTTATCTATGCAGCATGATTAACAAAATTGCTCGGGAACTTAATGAGCTACTTGCAGGCTGATGGTAAGATCTTCAGTGGGGGGGGCTTACATATTGCTGCATATCTTGTAAGCTCGGCAGCAGCGTAGGTCTGCAGGGACTCTGGAGCACAAACACAGCTCTCCTGGCAGTGGTGTCACTCGGCCACTAGGTGGAATGGCTGGAAAGCAAATTAAAATAATTTTCTGTGCTGGGCAAGGGTTTCACCTGCCTGCCTGCCGCCCCAGCACAGGCACTCCGCACAGCCTCAGGCTGACTCACACAACCCCACAGCAAGGCTGTCTCCCACGCTGACACAGCCTTTTGCTCCAGGTAAATCACCACGATAACAAACAGCAGCAAGGCAGCTGCTGGAGCTGCTCTGCGCTGGATGTGTCGGAAGCAGAGCATGAGACTGCTGTGGGCTCCCCACGGTGCCCAGCAGACACCTCATGTGAAGGATGATGAAAACTCCGAGCAAATGTGTGCCTTGACTTCCTTTGGAGGTATTACCCAGTGACACAACCTTCACTCTCACAATCTTCAGATCCAAAGGGGGTAAGTTTCTTTTCAAGCACCCGGCGCTTGTCATTGCCCTCAGGCAGAAATCTCTCTAGTGCCAATTCTTGAAACTGCACAAACAATAACTTTGGAAACAAACGGGTGCAAAGCTTGCTGCCAAGTGTGAAAGCCAGCGCAAGCTCTGCCGCCTGAAGCTGTCTAAATATTGATTCGGCTCCCATGGCAGGTTCCCTGCCTCGGCCCCACCAGTTTTGGGACTGCTTGCATCTGATGCATTCTGGCAGGAAGGCTGGAATCGAGCCACTGGAGCGTGACTATGAACACCACACATTGGGAATGAAAAGGCTTTGAATGTACTACCACACAGGCATTTCTCTAGGAAGAGATAAGGACAGTCTTTTAAAATTATTTGATTTGACTGATGCATCCCAGTGAAAAAAGTTAGTGAAAACACGTTGACCTACGCTTGCAGAAGGAAAGAGATAATTTCTCTGCTACAACAGTCTTCATTTACACGTGAGAGAGACCTTTGTTGGATGGGTAAAACCCATGCCAGCAACAATCCCAGGGGTTGTTTTTCTCGATTGGAAATAAGATGTCCAAGACTTGTTTGCTTTTAAACCTTATTTGCTGTGTAAATTAATGTTTAAGCAGGAAGGTCAGTTTGTAGGAACCTCCACCGGGCACCCTGTCCAAGCTCATATACCAAGTCACTACTTCCCTGCCTTTCAATCCTTTGCCTTATTCCAATTTCTACCCATTTCTATTGTTTAAATGGAATTGTCTGGCTACTAGAAAACCAGGCAGAGAAAAGGTAAAGCATACATATAAAACAACAATGCTCACACAGAGAGAAAAGCAAAGATCCTAGCTTCTTGGAGGCTTGCTTTCTTTCCCGTATGTTTCAAAGCAGGGTATGAGAGGGCTTCTCCTGTGTGCTTGGAACATGTCAAACAGCCCACCAAGACTAATGATAAAGCACTTTATTTGTCTTGCTTCTGCTCCCAGCTGGTCTTGTATGCATTAAAACCCCTCTAGTGCACAGAGGACACAGGTAGTGCAGCCCTGCCTAAGGTACCTGGCACATCTCCCTGCCCTACAGCGATCCAAGAGACCGAGCCCACATGCAGCTCCTGCCTCTGCTAAGCTGCCACTGGTACACTGAGCTCAGTGTGCAGTAGGGAGGTCTGTGTCAATTCAGCGTTGTGGCAACAAGAAGCCTGACCACTGTCAAGGTGAGAGAAAACAACTTCTCCTGCTCTTTATCTGCCTCTTGTCTTTCAGACTGAGCTAGCTGAGCTGGGGGACGTGCTTTGTATGGCCATGCCCTTGTGAGTGTGTGCTATTGAGGAACAGGCTGGAAACAATGCAGTGATATGATCACCATCAAGAGATGTTAATCAGCATTAGTCCTATTGAATTTACCGGCAAAACACAGACAGCAGCCTGCAAAAAATAAGCACGCAAAGTCTATTTTAGTTCAGTTTGACATTGCTTTTCTCCTTACAGAGTCCCGGGGAGTGCGATGGTCCTAATTGATTTAAGTGACCAGACTTCCACTACTTCCTCTGGGAGATCATTGCCAGACTCTACTTAAAACCTCCTTGCAAGGAAATATTTCCCTTATTTTCCTCCATCATCTCTCATTATATTTCCTTGATGCATTCCGGGTAATGCTTTTTCCTTTTGGAGAAATAGTCGTATTGTCATTAGACTCTCTGCCTTCCCTTTTTTGTTGGTCATTAACAAAAAACTGGCTAATTCAAGGAAAAAAATATTGATTGCTGTCGGATGGGGTAATAAGAAACTGAGAAGACAGTCAGCAATAAATGCTAGCAAAAGAGGCAGCATTATAGATGCAAATAGAGCATTTTTAGCCAAGCATTCTTCTAGTTCTGGGCCCATACTATTCTAAAATTAGGAGGGTTAGCTCGCTTCCACATTGGGAGCACCATCTTTTTGTAAGGGACATCTAGGTCAGAAATTCTATTTTAAACGTAGCTGTACACACACAGGCACCGTGGGAGACGCAGCACTGTGGGTGAACTGGCTCTGGCTCCCCGTTGTATCTGTGTCCTCCATGAGGCCTGGTCAGGCATGCCATGGAGGTCTCTGTGCTGCTCTGAACACACGGGACGTGGCCTCGGAGCACACGCAGAGGGCTGACGGATTTCTGCGGATGGGCCGGACGCAGCGTGCGCCACAGAGTTCATCAGTGCACGCTCATTAGCGAGCTGCCCAGACTTCCAGATGTCTCAAAATCCCAGACAAATAGACAAAATCCTCCAATTCTGCACAGACAGTATTTCTTACAGGGGGGTGGGAGGGAAGGTTATTTCCAAAGGAAACATGGATGTCTGGTAACCCCGCTTGGAATGGCATCTGTATGAAAAGCTGCATCTGGAGCAGGGAAGGTCAACCCCTGCAAAATGCCAGCAAAGTCTGACTTCAATTTAAAGAGGGGAAAAGTGATTAAGGGCAAGAAAAGATCACTGTAAACATGTAGGAATGTAAAACTTGGCAAGGCAGTATCTGAAACGGAGCAAGGGAATGTTTACAGTAATCTGATGCAAACTACCATCAAGAACAGAGAAGAACTGTCTAGTTTGCTACGGGGCGCTATTGGCATTTGCAGTGAAAAGAAATTAAAATGTAGGGTTTTTTCCCCCCAACTCTTAACCTAACAGAGCAATCTTGGAAGGCTTTCCAGGGAAGATGATGGATACTTTATGTCTGAGTACTGCAAAGGAAAATGAACAAAGTGCCACGTTGTTTTGGAGAGCTGGGCTTTAATTTAGTAGACTTTTCCAAAGCTAATTTCTCTGTTAATGAGGGCACGGTGCCAATGATCTGCCAGAAAAGAGCAATAAAGTTTAACAGCAAACGCACATGCAATTGTTCCTTTCCAAATAAAGCATACCTGGGGCACATGCAAAGAACAAGCTCACTGGTGGTGGCGTGAGAGGGCAGAGCCCTCTCCTCCCCCTCTAGGGATACAATGAAATCTGCAGAACATTAGTTGCTAAATCCTACAGAACTGGGGGTAATTTAGGTGGTGAGACCTTCAGACCCACTGAGAATGCACAAGTCCCGACAGAGCAGTCCAGGCGCATGTTATTATCTTTACACATTTGAGTAGACTTGTTAAAACTCAACAGGAGCAGTGATAAGTTTGTTGTGAAGCATACAAGCTGCTTTTAGGTTAATAGTTTATATTTTTAGTATTTTGATTTTTAGGTTAAATTCATCATCAGGCACCTAAGAACAGTTAGAAACCCCTCATCTCTAATTTCCAATCACCGATTCAATTAAGCCATTTTGTGGGTAAGGAAGAAAGGAAGATTGAATCAAACCTCACATGCTGAATATCGAATCTCAAACTAAGTATTATTTAAAACAACTGGATAGAAAAATAGCAGAAATGTGTTTCTTGCAGAACTCCAAATGAATCAGTTATTCATGTGTTGTTTCGTAGCAGGTCTACTGTGGTACCTGTTTTACTGGCCTTTCAGCATTGCCACGGCAGTCTAAAAACATGTGTAGAGCTTTTTAATCCATCTCAGCCCTGACATTGTCTAATATGCCCAAGCATGTAGCCAACAAACCACCAACTTCTCAATCAGCCAGCGGGTTCCCAGCACTAGTTATATAATCAAACACATGCTAGAAAAATAGGAGATAAGATTAGTGACAGTTAACTGCTATTTTTTTTTCCCACAGCCTGAAGAAGGTCTCTGGGATTAAATATTAACTCTAATCTTATTTGCTAAAATTAGCACACAGTGTATTCTTCTTCTACAGCCAATTGCAAGTATAGCACAGAAGTTATTTTCAGAGGGTAATCTGATAACCAAAATCAGTCACCAAAGCTGTTATTCCATTAAGAATTAAGAGACTTCCTGGTTATTTACTTGGTTATTTTTACCTGGGATGGTGAAGCCTGTTTTTTTTCTAGCTTGAGCTTATTTGGTTTTGGAAAACTCTCTGAAAGATTTAAGTATATTACTAGGCTCAAACAGGTCAGTCACATGTGTAAAACCAGTGGTGTTAAGACAGTTTGCTTCTATATATGCACACAAGCATGTTTTGAAACCATGTTCCTTTTACATAAGGTGGGAACATGCAGGAGGCAGGAAAAAATCAGAAGAGATGATAAACAGCAGAGTACTTTTGTAAGGCAATGCCACACCAGTATTTTACTGCATTTCCCCTCTTTTATTTAACAGCTCTTAAATGTTCTCTCACCAGCAGCTTGCAGATGTATTTCCCTTACTTATTTGCTCATAAGGATGTGGAGCTCCTAAAATGAGTGATCAACCTTTCAAAAATTCCACTTGGATGAGAAGCATCAGATGCTGGTATTTGTATTAGGTAAGCTTTTAAACAACAATGGCATGTACAAGTTGCTGATGGAGAAGACCAACAAAGAGAGGCTTTTGTTTTCACTCTAAATACATTGTTTAAATTAAGTAGATACCTTGCCAGCCCCAGTTTAACATTCTGCCTCTTCTGGTAGTGCATACAAATTTTGTGCAGAAGAGTAACCTGAAGTCCAAGAGACAGTCTGGCCTCTCCCAGACAGCATCACACTGCAGGGGTGGGGAGGCCACCACACCATCATCGTGCATTCCCTGGGCATGAACGCACACCATGGGAGCAGAGAAACCGGACACACAGCCCCTCTCCTTAGGAGGCCCATTACCCAATTATTAAAATTATTAAAAGATTTTCCCCCTGGAAAATCTGCCACCTGAGTGGTCTAAGGGGTATCCTGGTATCTTTCCAGTGCATCCTCCACAACAGCCCATTAAGGCTGTCAGACTGAGAGCTTCAAGATGTTTAACTTCCCTTAGTGGTACTTTTACAGAAGATGGCCCACTGGACAAGCTTGTCCGATTTCCAATTTTGTGCTTTCAAAAGAAAAAACTCTACAAGTGCTCCCCTCAGCCTTCCCCCCTGGCATCCCAGCTGTTGGCCAAACAACAACTTTACACTAGAAGCCCTGACTGACTGTGTGAGGCTAGAGGGAAACCAAGTGACTTCTCATTCTCCTCTCTCTGGCATAATGAGCACTTGCAGGGGCAGCACAAGCACTTCAAACGCCTCCCCCTCGGCACCCGAAAGGGAAGGAGAGATCAGTATCCCTCAGAGCATTCCAAGGTGGGAGGCGTGACCGCAGGAGGTGAGAGGGGGAGGAAGGAGAAGTCATTCATGCTAGACTCGCCTGGAGGATGGGAAGCAATAATCACAAACCGCGTCCACTGCTCCGTGAGAAGTGCGTCAGTGCTGACGGCGGGGCAAGTGGCTGGGAATTGATTGCCAAGCGCAAAGATGGTGTAAACAGCCACGGGATCGATGACCGTGTTATTGGTTGTGTCAGCACTCGACCACACATGGCTCACGGGTGGAGTGTAAGAGTTGAGGCACACACATGCTGAGGCTTGTCTGAATCAAATTCACTGTGGCAATGGCCCCAGCTTTGAAGCACCCTCAAAAACCCCAGGCCTTAAGTCTGGGGCCAATAATGTCAGAGGAACCAAAGGGGAAGAGAGAATCAGAAGTTGTCTAGGAAATTAAAAAAAATAACCTAGAGTGTAGTAAAAGTAAAAATAATCTCTGATCCAACTGCAATGCTTATTTTAATCCACAACTTCTAGTTTTATTTCCTCTCAGAGTTACTGAAGCCAAATTGAAATTCTTTCAACCTTTCAAAAGTGAGACTGCTTTCAAATCAAAGAATTTACTTTTGGAAATCATGACAGTATACCCCCACATTTTCAGCGTCTCTGAAAATTCTGCGGAAAAAGCAATTTGTTGAATTTGCCACACCTTTTAGAAAAAACACCATCTATTGAGAAGGAAGCTAGAAATCATAGTCATAAGCCTCAGTACTTTGCTGAAGACGCATCTCAGTGCAGGAATAAGCAGGCCTCTTACCAAAGATCAATGAATACACTTGGAAAACTGAAAGGCTACAGGACAGGAAGATACAGTGCTCTTCCACAGCAGGGATGAACTGCCTGCATCACATCTACTCTAAACATTGGTCACTGCCAGATGTACCCATTGGGCAGCCCTAGGTTTTACCATTCCCAGCAGTCTTCTGAGCAAAAGGGACATTTGCCTGCATGGCTGCTCCTCTGGGCCACAGAGAAACTTAGGCATGAGAAGCTGGAAAGCTCAGGGAGGCAGGTCTGTGCTGCACCTCCCTCTGCCACCTCACAGCAGCACAACACCTTTGGCAAAACAGCTCTTGGACTGGAGGGGGAAACCTCTTAAACCCCTGCAAGCAAACCTGCCACATGATACTTGCCAGAGCCCTTATTTTAAAATCTCACTCTGTAACCTCTTCTGAAGTCAAATACCACTTTATTCTTTTCTTCCTAACTAATTCCATGGCCTGGGGTATGCTGTTGATGTCAGAGGTTGTCCATGGCATAACAAGAACACAGAAAATTCCAAGTTATGGCCAAGAGAGTACTTGAGGCAAGCCTAGGTGAAAAAGGCTTTGGGAGGAGAACTTTGGGGCTGGTAAGGTGAGACTCTGAGTGAAGGTGTTAAAAAGAAAATTGGAGATGAGGATGTTTCAAGGAACCGTCCCTCTAAAGGGACAGCATGGCCACAACGCTACACAATCAACAAAGCACTGGTAAAAACCAGTGGCACTAATTAGCAGTTTAAACACTCAGGCATGAACTGGAAGAGAAAGCAAAGGGAAATATGGCTGTGATACCTGGCTGTTTCAAATACTTTTGTGTTTTCCAGTGCAACGTGCATCTTAAGAAACCTGGAACACAGGAACGAAGTATGACACAAGTAGGTGGCTCAGCAGAAATACTGCCTTCCCTCCCTCCCTGGGTGCCTGTACAAGCCATACTGAAACCAGTGGGGAAGAAACAAGCAGAAATGAACAGATTTTAACTGAAAAGCATCATCAGAATTAAAGTGCAACTGTAATTTAAAATTAAAATTAGTCCCACATTTTTGCAAAAGGAAAATTAAACTGACCCCGAGATTAAAAAAGAAAGAAAAACAAGAGAAAGTGTTAGCAGTAAGGGGGGGTGAGGAAGGAGTGGGAAAGCTTTCACAGAATATAAATTGTGAGAGAGGAGTCTGTGAAAGATCTGTTTAAGTGCATAACATGAGCCAAAGTGGGTAGAAAAAGGAAAAACAAAAGCAGTTTCAGAACTTTTAGAATAAAGAAAGAATCCTAGAAGCCTCCAAATTACATTAGGAAATATCAAAATAGGCAGAAAATGAAGATGTGTGTAGAAATTTGCTAATTCAGAGGGTGCTTAGAGGAGTGGTTCAGAGTTTCTGAAGCTGTAATTAATATACAAGTAAGCACAACAACACTGAAAAATTACCAAGACTTGTAAATTCACCACTACTCCTCTTTCCCAGGCATGGCAGAACGTATTTATGCACATGAACTATGTAATAGTGTATTAAATACACAGTGTATTAAACACATGGTAATTATAAAAACAAGGAGAACTTCACAGCAAGCCACCTCACTCCAAGCCCTACTATTATACTCCAAGCAGTGTAGGAGAGGAAGAAGCTGGCTCTGTCAGATACAATTAAAAAAACCACCAGGTTGCACTCTGAGGAAGAGCACTAACTCAGAAGACAAAGGAGCTGGAGGAGAAGCAGGCTCAGGAGACGGGGCTGGGTAACATCCGAAGCAGCTCACGGATGCTCTGCCGTGGTTTCCATGGGGCTGACGACACCCATGCTTCTGGCACTGCCTGTCACCATGTGCTGGCATGGCACAGCATGCCATGCCAGCACACTGGCATCCTGACACTGGGGCAGCAGACGGTGCTGCCCAGCAAATACCGTAACATTTCAAATCCAGAGACGCTCTTGCTGGGCTGCGGATGGAAATGAATGTAAAAGGCTTTACTACAGGACTTCATGAGGCAACCATTTACCTCACTGCTTAAAAGCAATTACAGCAATTACCTGGTAGGCTGAAATCCTGAAAAAGTGACCCAGCTTCCTACAAGCATCTTATTTTTAAAAGAAAACCTGATAAATGCTGCATTTGTTCCAGTTTTCCTTCTCCTCCCTTGCCTTGCCATTTAATTTCCGGTATTTGGACGTGCAATTCTTCTGCCATCACCTTGTTTTTGTTCTGGCATGGCTACAACAGATCTGAGGATTACGGTGGCTTTTGTTCCACTGCCTGGTGTTCACATTTCATCAATGACGTCTGCTCAGCTCAGCAATGCAGGTTTGCAAGGAGAAGCAGCCACTGCTGAGCTGGCAAAGTTGGTTCCCTCCCATCCTCCACGAGGAGCAGTTAACTCTTCTCTCGGTGGCCCGAAAGGTTAACTAGGCTCCGTAAATCCCACCAGAAAAAATTGTAGGCATTCCCCTTCTTGCTGAGATTTCATGTCCGCTACGAGTAAAAGGTAAATGGCTCTTTTAGTCCCTAAAGGTGTGCAGGCTTAGCAGGAGCAACCCACAGTTAAGAGGTCAAAGGAAGGGAAAGATAGGAAGGTTGGACAACAGCATCCCAGTGCAGCCATGACCTTGTGTCCAGCTCTGGGCTGTCCCCAAGGAAATTACTTTCCCCTTTCTGCTTCATACATGATATTTTTAAGATCTACGCAAAAACTGAGGGGTAGAAAGTGCCATGTACACTAGAAGCCTCAGAAAGACTCTCCACATAGAAAAATTATGGCATTTCCAGCTTGACTTCCTCAGAGGGTAGGTGGGACTTTACAGCTATTTGTGTGTGTGTGTGTGTGTGTGTGTGTGACTACATATGCTCACGTGCACCCACACATGCTAGTGTGAGAAAGAGACTAGATAATGTGAACGTGTGTGAAAGGGATTGAATTAGCCCCATCTGCTCCGATAAGATCGTTTTTTTTCCTTGGATTTCTATTACCATAGTATCATTGCCACACTGGAGTGATTCTAAAAGGCTACAGCTCTGGCAGCCAGCATCATTACAGCTGCTCAGATTATTAACAGCATAAATAAACTCTCGGAGACACTACTAAGAAAATATTAACTACAATTATCACTGTCTGATAAAATAACGAACAGCAAAGTGTTACTCCGCTGCCTCAGTCACCAGTGCGTATTTATGTGTGCTGTGAGCAATGAGAACCAGTTTATGTGCATACTTAAGCACTCTGGAATTGGTTCTTTCTACTTTATTTTGTTCTACTTATATTTTTCTCAGATCAAGCAACACAGGCTGAAGCTCTGTATTCACAGAATTCAGTGTACCCCACCTCCTTTCCTGCTGTATATAATCCCATTAATTCCAAGAGAACAGAAAGCCATGCCTGTAGCCATGCACACATCTCTTGGAGGAGGGAGATGGGCAGTGTGCAAGCTACCAGCAGCAACTCTAAAACCTCTTGATGGATTTTTACTCTTGGCCCTTGCTGGTTTTCTCCCCAAGATGAGGTGCAAGGGCTCACACAATGTCAATGCCGCATTTGCTGCTTGGATACTCCTTGCCTTCATCTTTTCCACTGGCCTGCACCACTTTGGCTTTGTGAGCTTGTTTTTCCTCCCTATTCCCAGTGACACTCTTGAATCCTGTTCTTTCTTGAGTGCACTGGGGAGATCTGGATTGGTTTCTGATTAATAAAAATTATTAATTCCCTGCAAGCACCAGGGAAAAAAGTTCTTAATCGCATAGAGAGCAGGACATGGGAGCAGGAGCCTCTCATGCCATGTCCCCAAGCTGGGCTCCAGCCCCAGCAACACCCTCTTTAGCAGTCATCTTATCTTCTTCACTGCCTGCTGTTTGTTGGAGCTCACCACAAAGAGAAGAAAGAAGCAGCTTGGTCCTGAAACCAATTGTAACTGGGGCAGGCACGGTGCTGAAGCTCCAGCCCAGGCAGGTGGCTCTCACGGCCCCAGGGCAGGAGAGGCTGCCCTCCCCCAAGTGGGACCCTCTGGGGCAGTGCCCATCCTGCCCTCCAACACCTTCCAACCTTCCATGTCTTCTCAGGAAAGAAGGGTGATGGTGGCAGGGTGACAGAGGAAGAACAGGCACACATTGGGACCTTTCTGCCTGAGCATGGGAGGCTGGTCCAGGGTGAGAGCTTCTGTCAGACCCCTGGGGAAAGGGCCACATCCCTGCCACGTATGAAGGAAAATTAGAAAGATGCTGGAAAGGGCAGCTGCAACTAAATACAGCTAGAAAGGAAGGCAAAATCACTGCTGAGTGAGAGAAAAGAGAAGGGGGCATTTTCTAAAACAGCTTCCCTCAATCTAAGCCAAAAAAATCATGCACTGTACCTTTAGTGTTTTTAACCCACTGCCTTTTTTGATCATTTCTGCAGCATCTCATGCTCCCTGCCTGGTTTCCTTTTCTCCTCTGCAAGCCTTTTGTTCCACCAACCCCCACTCCAGTGCTTCCTCCTAGCTTCCAGCAGCCACAGCAGGACCACATTTCCATTTGTGCACCCCAAGGCTCTCCCTGCCTGCATTGGTATGACAGTGACAGATGAAGAAAAGTGGGGTGCAGAGGCAGGAGGAAACATCATCTTCAAGTGTACCCCTCTGCCAGCTGTGAGGGAAGGACAGCAAGGAGGAGTTGACCTTCTCCCTCCTTAGAAATCACTGTGAGAATGAATCTCTGCTCCTCCTTCTTCCTGGGAGGGGAAGAGTTGAGCCACAAACCTCCTCAGTGTTTTCCCTCCAGCATCCTCCCTCTCCTCATTCTCAGCAATTGGCCTCTTCTGGCCACCAAAGCAGGTTAGCTGTGGCTTGCCCTGAATAAGTGACCTACATTAAATTTTCCTCTGTAATTAAAGTTGTTTTCTGAAGTTGTCTTCTGAAACAATTTATAAGAACTTTGGGAAAGAAAACAATGTATTGTTCCATATACATTTTCAAATAAAACTTTTCTCATCAAATGAACATCAAATGAACTTTATCCCCCAAAAAGCCTCCATGGAAGGTAAAACACAGAGAATAGTGAAGGATTTGTTGAAGAAGAACAGAAGTTCATTTTAAATCAGTGTACCATGTACAAATGCTGTCTTACAAATAGGATTATTTAATTTAAACCTTAGATCTGTCAAGTTCCATTACTTCAAATGGAGCCTGTCATTTTTTGACTTCATTATAAATCAGGATTGTATTACAATTTATGTTAGGTAAAGTCTCCGCTTCCACAGGAGATGGTGAAAAAAGAATTACACAGCAGTCAGTAAATAGAGCAAAGTCACCGCACTGTTCTTGAAAGGCAAAAAGTCATCTTGCTAAATGAGGGTCCGAGCTGTCCTGTACCAAGACTGTTTCTAATAAATAAAAGACCTCTGGGAAAAGTGCTGAGCATACGCTGGATCTATTTTCAGCTTGCATCAGCAGCTGCTGCCCCTGGGATCGCATCTTTGCTCATACCCTACACCATATGTAATCACTCCAGCGCTGCAACCAGTAAGATAATGAAAGAGCATGGCATAAATCTATACTTGAGTGGAATGCTAAATGAGAAAAATAATACAAAAAAGGGGGAAATAAACCACATTTTCAAGTCATTAGGAAGAAAGACTTTGACATATGAAGTGTTGCAACCATTAATAGCACTTATCATATAGAGTGGAGACAAAGAGACAAATTAATCAAACTGACAGAACTGGGACATTTTATGCTAATGCAGGCTCCTGGGTTTTCGTTTGTATTCCTCTGTGTCTGGAAAACTGATACCATTACAGGGCAGGAAATTGCATGAATAACATGCAACAGATCATAAAAATTCGCACACCAAGTGCAGAAACACTGCCAAAAGCACTGTAAAAACAAGGCTAGAGACCTCAACAGAGGAGCTCCCAACAGCTAATGAATGCAAATAAGTACAGGAATATTTCCCATCCATGCATAACAATGAGACATAGGCTGTGACTCCAGAGTCTTCAATAGTGTAGGTATAATAAAGCCTGGAGAGCAAACATGCAGATAGCTGGGGGGAACTGCTGGCCAAGCCAGGGTCTGAATGTGTTTGCAGTGTTGCAGCCAGCAGTTTAAAGCCACTGGGGAACTGGCACAGCCAAATGTCACCTCTGTCTGTAAGTATTGCTATGTTAGATTTAATTTAATGTTTCAGGTACAAGAGACAGGGAAGGAGGATGTAAGAGGAAGCAGAACAGTCACAAAACAGCATATAATCACACAAACCAAAAATCCCCCTGCCCCTGTGTAAATGCACTGTACACTGTAAAACCTCCACAGATAGACATTTAAAACATTAGCTTGGGAAATACAGAATGTGCTTGCTGTCCAAAGTCACAGCCATGTTGTAAGAGGCAGGAAATGGTAACAACTACAGGAATGCTGGGCAGGGCATGGTGTAATGTAGGATCTTGCCAAGGTTCCTTCATTTGCTGTAGAGCCTTATCAAGGACCTTTAAAAACCCCTGGCAAATCAGAGCACCGCTGAGGTGCAGAGAACTCATCAGCCATACAAACTCCAAGGGACAAATGCTTTCACTTGACAGGCAGCCATGGCATTTCTCATTGTTGTTTTCTAAAAACGTGGTATTTCCCCCTTGTAGGGGTTTGTGCTACCTCACAAACCTAAAGCAAGGAACAACTCTGAGGAGCAAAAGGAGTAAAGCTGATACCTTTTGGAGCTTTCACCTTCCCCAGAATAGAATGATATGCAGCTGATAGGATTGAGCAAGAGCATTTATGTGCCAGAACTATGTGCATAAAAAGGGTGTGGAAATGCCCAGGGGTTGCTGCTTTCCCAAGTCCCTCCCACATCTGGTGCTGGAGAACCCCATACTCAGAGGTGGCAGGGCAGCAGCTGGTTCACCTCAGCAGGGATGGGCATGGGGAGCACACAACACAGAGCCCAGCTCTCCATCACTCTCCAGCAGATCAACGTGAGGCTTTACAGAGTTTTAGCCATGTCAACAGGGTTTATCCCCAAAACTCTTTCTGTTCCTTTGGTCACTATTAGAGTCCCAACAGGGTACTGGGCATTGTACCAAAAAAAAGGGCATGTGCACACCAAAGCAAAAAAAGCCTTCTGAGGACAATGACAAAGTAACCTTTGTTCTAATGTGAAGAACCAGGCGTTCATCTTGTAAATACACACCCATCTGACAGATGGACAAGAGTTGCACTCTGCAAATGGAATTCCTTTCTCCCTTAAATGTAAAAAATAAAATAATAGCGCAGAAAACTAATTACAGAAAGGCCTCGTGAAAACCTTGGCTTTAAGAGAATAGTAGTATTGGAAGGAAAACAAATTGGTCAAATAGTTATAACCATTCTGATTTCTTCTGATTTTTACAACAGCAAAGACACCTTTGGAGTCTCTTGAGAACACATATGACACCTGACCTTTTCTTTTCCTTTACCCAAATCAGAGAAGTTTTGGAAAAGAAAAGCCTAGATATGAGTAAAATATCCATTCCTGAAAGAGAATATTTAGAGATATCTTTACTACCACCTTATCATTCAACCAAGAGGTTGAAAGCACAAGTGACAAGAAATGACCACAAATTCTCACAGCTTTTTAGCTAAGCAATTCCTGCACAGAAAAGCAGTTATAAAACCAAACTGTAACTTGGTCAAATCAGGTTAAAACCATATCTGAGAACTAAGATGAGAGTGCTAGAGCAGATGATGCAAACAGTCTGGTTCTCCAAGGCTGGGATTGACTTGAAATCCCCTGAAAAGCAGTTTATGAGCCCTACAGAGCTGCCTGCAGAGGCCCAGCACCTCTGGGTCCTGCTAGCATCACCATGGCTGTGTACCACCAGCTGAAGACAAGGGCCAGAATCATAATCAAATGCTTGTCTTTAACATAAATTGTTATGTCCTCTCAGCTGAGTTTTCCAATTGGAGAGTTCATGCATAATAGTGGAATAAAACCTGTAAGGGAAGGATTAGGCTCATCATTGAAAGGGAAGCAAAACTAAACCAAGCCTGAGGTAGCCCTTACTGGGTGTTCTTCTCAGTCCTCCAACTGCAAGATGCACTGAAGACAGGGAAAAAAAAGTAAACGAAGTTAGTCATTTAAAGGCTTCTGCCATTACTGAACACAATTCTTTCTACTTTTTTTAATGCAGTGATGACTTTGTAAATGGGAACAAATTTCTTTCTAGAATGCCCCAGTGCTTATACATCTCAGGGACATCTCTTCATTCTTCATTTCCTTGGACAATGGTATAGATATTATGTGACCTTAATGGCTACTGCTTATACAAACTGGGAAAAATGATAAGGAGAGATGGATCTTACAAAAGAGAGCCAACTCTCCATTTTTTGTGCCTTGCATTTGACAAATCAATTCCAACATTTAAAACATACCCATTAAAATGTGGTTTGATGTGTTCAGTCTCCTGAAAACTAGCAAGCTCAAGGAATAGACAGAAACTTCTTGATTTGGCTTTATGTCCAAACAAAAATGCAATATGCAGAAAGCCATCCATGGTACAAGAAGATCTGCAGACAAAAAGAAGGTTAAAAAAATAGTTGAATTCAACAGACAGATTGAATGGCTGCAGACCTATCCACCTCAAGTCCAGCTTCCCCTTCCAGAAACAGAAATGAGCACTAGTTCTCTATGGAAATCAGAAGGGAAGTTGTCAGGTTTTGTCTCTTCACAGCTTTTTCCTGTCTTGAAAGGTTACTGGCTCCAACATTGTCCTTTGAAGGAAACAGGAAACAACTCGAACTTATTCTGTTTTTACTTGACCAGGAATCCTCTGACAGGCACATTTTCTCTGAAGGCTGCCTATGTATCTGGGGGACAGGTGGCTAGGCATGTTGTACTACTGCTGTGTGGTCAGAGATGGAAAGATATTTTGCTTTCAGAGTTGTTTAAAACTTGTTTCTTATTGGCTGCAGGCCCTTGAAACAGAGAACCACAGGTCTGAATTTCAAAGGTAAGCGAAAACCCAAGACATTTCTCAGAAGCAAAAGCTCTCTTTACACAGTCAGAAATGTAGTCTCGGTCTCCTAGATGACAGCCTCAGAAATCCAGGACCACTTGATCAAAAGTATTTTTCCCAGAAACTAAGAACTATACTGGTAAAGTGTGAATGGACAATCCTTTTTTCTTTTGATCTACTTTCTAAACCTTGAAACATTAACACAGATGGCACTCCCATCCCTTCTGGGAACATAAAGTAAGGGGTACATGCAGAGGTGAGGGAATTTGGTCCCATCACAACTGAAAGCAAGCAAATTTCAAGCAGAGTATTACCATGTGTTTGAAGTACACCACACTGGATGCCCACATGTCTTTGAAATATTAGCCCTGTTCAGGTTCCTTTCTGGGCCAATTAATTTATTTAGATGGCCTCCTTTCTCTTTTACTACCCCCATAAACCCACCTCAGCCTTGTCTTTTGGAAGTACATCTGACACTGCAGGAACAGAAGGAAGCACTGAGAACACAACAGCACCCACAAATCCATCCTGGCAAACACTTGCCAAATCTCTCTGCTATCCTTACAGCAAGTCTGCACGCTCCTGTATCTCTGAAGTGTTGCTCTGAAATGATGAGCAGCTGCTGCAGGGAATGATGCGGACCAGGTGCAATATATACTCAACTAAATATGGTTCCTTCAACACTAAAAGAAAGATGGCCTGTTTTTGATGTCCTGAAAACCTACAGCTCCCATTTGCCAAGAATGATTAGCTCTCTTTGGAAGAGATTAAGTCTTGCTAGGAACCTGCTCACCTGTTGTTTGGGATATATGGGATGGTCTGGTCTGCAACTGCTGTCACTTAAGCAAAATTTCCGAATTAAGCATCCTCAAAGCACCCCAGTCTCCAGGTGAGGGACAGGGAGCCTTTAGCAATTCACAGGCTTGTTTTGATCTGCTCTATGCCTCCAAATCTACTTTCCTCTTGGATGTGGTAGTTTCAGCAGTTATTGTCAATGGCAGTGCACAGGACCTCAGGAGTGATGCAAGAGGACAGAGCAGACCCCATCTGCCACTCAGCACCAGTCACCCAGGTAAGGTGAGCAGTTCCATCCTAATCTGATCATCCTGAGAAATGGAAAAGCTGAAATTGGACTAGCTGCAGCTGCTCCAACAAACTCCTCAGTGCCTTATACAGAGGGAAGAAAATGAGACTAAAACTGGCCGAGGACTGATAAGCTGGAAGCTCTGGGTCAGATATGTGGGCTTGTCTGGGACCAGCAGCTGTGCCAGCTGTGGGTCAGTCTGTTCACCTCCATGTGATGTAATGTGAACCACAGAGAGAGGTAAATATTGCTGAGTTGTTCACACAAGGTGATTTGATCATCACTGACCTGATGCACAGACCTGTGCTGTAATTCCCATCTGATGCATCAACTTCCACTCCAGCATGTGCAGAGACGTGATGACAGTATTTTATTTGGTCACAAGAGACCTCAGAAATCTACTGCTGAAAGTTTAATATTACCACTACTTAACTTCAGAGCTGATATGTCTCAGTTCCAGCTGTTTGGTGACACCTTGTTTACATTTTGGTTTTAGTGAAAGTTTTAGTATTGCTGTTTTGCCATTCTTAGTTCAGTTATGGTTATTTTGTCTGTGGACCCCAGCAAAGAGCAGGGTACCACTTCAATTGCAAGTTAACTTTCTCCACAATGTCTTATAAAGGATTCTAAATTTTTTTTTAAAAATAAAAAAATAATATATATAAATATAAATATATATATATATACAAAAAATTTAACTACTTTTGTGTGCAGGGAAACAGACACAATGAAATGCATACTTTGATGCCATCAACTCTCACAAGGTCAGATTAAAGAAAGAGACAGAAGGGTTGATTAGCAAATCTGATCTATCTTCTTTGAGGATATTGAATTCCACTGAACTACACCAGTGCTCAGCACCAAATTTCTTAAAGGGTTGTCTAAATTTTGTCACTCTCAAAGGCCATTTGCCTTACAGTTATGAAACAATGTGCAGTCACACATATATCATTGGAGAGTTTGTTGCTAAAAACCCATGCCAAATTTTTCTGTTGATTTCAATCCGGCTTCAAAACAATTGCCAGTGGCTCTCTTGATATCTTTCCCCAGTAATTTACAACACACTTCCTAGAGAGATGCCTGATACATTCTTTTCATTTAAGTCTTTAAACAACCACACAAGCCTCCTCTTAAGTGCTTTCAGAGAAATGAAACCTCACATTTTTAAACAAACCAAGCCAGGGCTAGATCTGTAGCTTGACCAGCTACAGCTGCTCCCATTTACTTTATTCAAGTAAATAAAGTGCCCAGGGACAAAGCTTTTAGTAGTGTTAGACTGCACTGGGACTCAGAGGTGTTTGCTGGCTGTCTCTCATCAAAATGGGACAGATGAAAATTCATTACAACACAAAAAATCCTGGAATAAACCAGCCATTTTGCTCATCAGAGTTTGCACCAAATTTAACAGAATGTTTGTGTCTACTTCTTCCTTTAAAAAACCCCAATCCTGTAAAACAAAAAGCATTTCATTCCCAAATCCCAGTACAATTCAATTGCCTTCTGCTCACCTAAAACCCATACTTCACTTCCAAACTGAACCATACCTCCTAGGCTTGATATTTGTTGACTGCTGTAAAGTATCATTTGAATACAGAGTATATTCCACCACATAACATGCTCAATTTCAGTAGTAGCTGAGAAAAACAGTCAGTCTGACAATATTCACCAGGGAATCCTTGTCACAGAAAGTGATGTATGAAGATTAAAATCTTATTTTTTTGGGGTCTTGGGAACAGAACTTGGTGCTGTAATCAGAAAGTACCTTGCAGGTTGTGGTGAATGATGCTGTGAAGCTGACAGGTTACTTCACTGGACATTACCTGTCTGTTTAGTCAAATGCCCAGTCTGTATTTCTGGACTCTAAAAGAGCAGATAGCTGGTTTGAAGTCTTTGAACAAATTGAAAGGCATTTTTAGATAAGACATAAAGCAAAGGTAAGACAATTTTAAGTGGAGGGGGAGGAGAGGGGGAGATCTCAGTCTGCAGGGCCAAAATGCTCAGAGCTGAGGCAGAGACGTGACTCAGCCATCTCATTTTTGTTCATTTATATTTGAACACAGCAGATAAAAACTGAAAACAAACGCACAAAAAAAGACAAAACCCCAAACACAACAAACAAAACCAACTCACCTCCTGTTACATATTCTTATTGCTTCTTCTCATGCCCTTAACATAGGACTTACTATTCAAGATATATTTTACATTTTAGATCATGTTTGTTATATTTGACCAAGAATGTTTCCACACTGCAAACCGCTTTTTCACTAGCAAGTACAATCACAGCCAATCAGCCCAGTGGAACAGTAATGGCAGGCAGGAGTCTAACAAAGGCAACAAAATTGACTCCAGTTGATGAATTCTGTGCTCCCTATCATCTCCCTATCCCCTTTGACAGTACACTTTTACATGCCTACTCAAATAAATAAATAAATTGTACAGATACTGCCAAAGGGAGGGGAAGGAGCTACTGCAAGATCTTCTCTACTTAAGATGCATGTATACATGACTTCTGTTTTGCTTTTTGAAGCCTAGCTCTCACCACAACATAGAAGTATTTTGCTTTTCTCCACCTGAAAAGATCAGAGAACGTTATGAATAGCAAGACAGCCCTCATCAGAAAATAATGGAAGTTACACTATGCAGAATGAATAGTATGTGGCTAGTTTCTTCATCACACTTGAGGCATGAAAAATCAAGCAGTGCTGGAAGCTTTTGCAGCAATACATGGATGGAATTCCATATCACATCTTGAAGACCTCATTTCTGTTCTATTGCTCACTTGCTAGAAACAAAGTACATCATTTGCACCTTGTACTGTGCTACATAAGCAACACACATAAAAAACATCCAATTCTCTCTCACAGTTTCTCCTGAATTAGTGTCCTGTCATGTCAGACTTCTAAGAATATACAAATGCTCAGTTTTACTCTCACTACAGAGCTGCAGCCTCCAGTCATCCCTCTGTGCGGTCAGTATTGGCACTGTGGGGCAGCATGAAAAATAACACATTCCCTGGGAGGAATTTAGAAAACCAAAGACCCAACCATATATCCATATGGACTGATTGAAGTGGCATTACTGAGGTAAGGTTGAGGCATAAGTAAGTCTGAACCCTTTGCCACTGCAAAAAAGCTCTGCAGATGAAGGGAATAATGGCTTTCAGGTTCTTGCCCCCTCCTGAGCCAAAGCAGAAATAATTCTGGCCAGCGTTGCAATCTGTGAGGAACATCAATGGGCAATACAGTCATGTAAAGAGAAAACCACATTACTGCTTTCCATTCTCTAAGACCTAACCTTAGCTACTCCTAATATATCTCCAGGGTGCCACTGAAAAAGGGTCTTTTGTTGTTCCCTACCGTGTTAAACATCCCTCCAGCTGGGAAATAAACTTCTTGCCCTCTTGCTCCTCTTTTCCACATTTATCACCTCTTTCAGTCTATGCTCCTGTGCAGAGCACTCCCAGCTCAGTCCCTAAACTCTTCAAAGATATTATATTTATACATACAAGGAATACAAAGAAAGGAAAAAGACGAAGTAAGAGAACAGTGTTTATTTCTAGAGAGATAAAAAGGAATAGTAAGTGCCTTTAGCCAGCAGGGTATATAATAGTTGACCTCCTGCATGCTGCCTTTGATTTTCTCCTCATCGCAATCATCTCTTGTTGGCTAATTCCCAGCATTTTTCCCTCAGGCTGGCAGGTTGGCATGGATGGTTAGCAGCTGCCAGTATTTCTCCTCCCTGTCAGCTACGAGCCATGCTAATGTTAGATGCCTGGCTCAGTCCCACCCAGAGTGCTGCTGCATGCCTTCGCTTTCCAACATGCTCAGCTTTTGCCAGCCTTGAATCCCACATCCGAGGTCCTGTCCTGCCTTTCTCCCTGCAAAGCTTAACCAACCGTGTGAGGGAGTTAACCCACGCCAGCCGAAGAAGCAGATGACAAATTTCACAGTACTAGACCCTGCAGTGAAAAGGCAGGTTTTGCAGCAGTGAGGGAGAGAGAACGTGGAGGAATTCAGCCTTTGGTGTGTGCTTAGATCTACTTTGAACATCATCATTCTCTCAACAGCAAAGGAAAGAGCTGTGTGGATAAATCCCACAACCTCGTCCTGAAAGAGATGCTGCTTCCTTTTGCCCCTTGGACAACTTGGACACCACAGATAGCTCAGTTTAATCCTTCTGGAAGCAAACATTCCCAGCAGACAGTCCATTGCAATAAACGGTCACCACTCTGAAACAGATTCAAGAAATTCAAGGGCTACAAGTAAAACTAACCAACCTACCGGAGAAGCATGTTTCTAAAAGAACACAAAGGCTGGTATCAGACCAGTGCTAAAGAAAGCTTGGTCTGCTGTGTCAGAAGACCTTTATTTGGCTTCATCTGAGAGGAAGGATTTGGTGCACTCATGGATGGAGAAAGTGTTTTTCAAATGTAAGCCCCTAAGCAAAAAAAAAAATGCAAGTAGGGTTGAGAACCTCTGTTTCTAACCTGTAGGAATCTAATGCCACTGAGGAGTTTTACTTGTTGCTGTTTCTATTTCTGTCTTCTCACCATTTAACTGCACCCTCAGCTTTCAAAAGACCGAGTGAATAAGGTGTTTGCACAGACGATGCTCCACTGCCCTGTGCAGTGCCCAGCTTTCAGCTTGCCCATGCAGACTCGCTGTGCACTTCCATTAGCAGAGTTAGGCAGGTAATAATAGCAAATAAAAAGCCCATTTGATGAAGGACTGGCTCCTTCTCAAGTAAAGTTGAGTACCACTACAGCATGAATGACTCAATCATCTACTCAAGAGCTATTACTTGCAGCGATGAAGCAATGTTAATTGGATAACGGCCTGCTGCCAGCTAATATTGGCATGACCTACAATACCCCTGGCTGACAGCCGTGTCTCTCTCCATCACACCTTTTTTTGTAATCTGGATGGGAAGTGGAAACCATTAAAAAAGCGTCATAAGTGCCATTTAACTTCTTATCATAAATTAAAAACTTAATTAAGTGCCTTGTTAGAGGAAGGAAGACCAGTTTTTGTGATTAAATAAAACAAAACAACAGTTAGGGGTATGGAGTGAATAACCAACTTTACAGCTTCAAACTCAATTCTTTGAAAGTACTAACTCTGGGTTGCATTTAAGAGCACCTGCTAGAGGAAAACAGCATTAATTGCTTAAAAAAAACCCTGGTAAAAGCAGGCAAGGTTCTAGTTGTTTGGCAAAACTGCGCATGAAGAAAAAAGCACAGAAATTAAGAGCTAATGGGGCCCTCTTATTAGCTGTAGGTTAGCTGGAACACTCCATTTCTCTAACTTGCTCTGAGGGCTGATAGCTCACACACCACGGCTACATCTGAGCCCTTGCTATTATGCAGCTGTTCTGTGCAGCTTGTCTACAAACTGAAATATGCTGCCCTAACAAAAGGTGTGGTACAAAATCAAATTACCAAGGCCAGCACGAAAGGGTTTATGGGAACTCTCCAATCAGTGCAGAATCGGCTCCATACTGACTTTGTTTAAGTTGGTCAAGAAAAGGTTTGAACTGAGGCACATTAAGACATGCTTGAACTAACCTGAAATGTCTAACACAAGGGTTTGCAGTGGTTTAAAACCCTCTAAAGCCGACTAGTCCCAATTCTGTGTGTGCACAATGTCTCCCTACTGAAATGACTGGTGTATTGTAAGGACTGCTCTCGCTTGTAACTGGATATAAACAAGAAATAATGTGAAAAACATCTGTTCCCTGTTTAGCTAGACAACAGTTAACAATGTCTGGCTGCCATATTAACAAAATGACCCCAACATGCTATGAAGTAAAAAAAAAGTCTGCAGTTTAGACTTCAGAGGCAGACTTACTGCTTTGAATAATCAAAAATAAGTTCTTTTCTTTGATGTTAAGCTTCCTCACACCAACATAACATGAATGTAAAAGCTTTATATGTAAAGCTTTATCCAGCTCTGACATCAAACCTTTGAGAAATAATAGTAACAACAATGCCCGTTCTCCACAATGTACTTCAGCAGTTTTCAAACTATGCTCGAATTTAACATACAATGTTTGTGTGGTTGACTTAAAAATAGCTCTCTGAATTTATAAGCAATTGTCACCTTTGGAAAAGTTTTGAGCTTCTTTATAGAAGACTGTATTTAAAAATTATTTTCAGTATCTATTTTTCTATAATATTATATACCAAAATAAATTGTCTCTAAGCACGAAAAAAGTAATTGCTCAGGATATTCACTTTCAACTTCAGTTTGAAATTTTTCCACTGGAGAAATAACCCCCTACATGACAGAGTAAGTCAGTTTTCACGGATACCTTAAGAAATAACTCACTGCTGCCAGAGCTCTGCAGACCACAGACTGAAAACAGTAGCCTTGGGAAGCTTCTTTAGCCAGTGAACCAAAGATGACCCTGCTAACTTCTTTAAATGCAATATAACCAAGATGGTGTTTCCTCTGCTTTATCAGCTTTTAAAAACCAGGTCTGTTTCAGTTCCTCTTGCAGGGAGCTCCGGCGCTGTTGGAAGCACTTCCCGTATCTCTGCACAGGCACCACCAAAGCGCCCAGCGCTGTGAAGCTGAGCAACACCAGAAGCAGAGATGTGCATCTTAACCAAGGGCTAACTGAGAAATAGTAAGGTGCATCAGGCAGCTCTCCTTATCCAAGTGACTAGCTTTTGTGAGGAAACTATTTAGCTGAACACCTCACACGTAGCCATTCCAGTAAAGTAGCCACAGAGAAAACTAAGATTCAATGTGTTTAGCAGCAATGAATTTGCACATGGAAAATATCTGTACAAGTAAACATTGGTAACTGTTGTTATCTCTTTTAATAGGTCAAGAGAGTTCCTTTCCAGGATGAGAAAGTCAAAGCCCTGGTACTCTGCTACTAACAGAAGGACAAAGTTGCAAAGTAGCAGTGTTGGTGTTGGGTAAGGCACGACAATTTCAGAGTTCTTGGAAAAACCTTAAGAACTAGATTCACTACTTCTGCAACTCCATGAGCTTCACTGAAGCTGTAAGAGCAGCCAGTGTGTAACCCTATGTCACAAAAATTTTTTGATCTTTCATTGAGATACATTCTAAAATGTAAAACTTCAAGACTTCAGTTATTCAAAGGGGATTCACTTAAATAGAAATAATTTGTGGTTGAACTGGAGGATTTTTTTCTTAGACAGCATCTCATTAAAAAAACTCATAGAAAGACAAACCGTTATATTTTAAATCTTTAGTGTCATATTAACATAGGACCAGGTGACCAAGTGCAGACACATCATGACCCTTCCACTGGCCTGCACCTTAGCACCTCACGTCTGCTAGATTTAGAAATCTTCTAATTTCCAAACTACTTTTACTGAAAGCCAGTTGAAACCAATCAATGCTTGAGCCAACAGTGTCTTTTAGCATTAAAGAGAAATTCCTCCTCAGCTGTTTCAGCTCCTCTGCCAAACTAGAGCTGCAGCACACCTCAGTTGTCACTCCAGCAGTATAAACCTGCCATGGTCCTTTCTTCTCCTTTAGGCCTGGCTCATTCTTCTGAACATCTCTGTCACTCTTCTACATGCTTATTTGAATTTCAATTGCTTTTCTTAACAGGACCTGAATTATACAGAGGTTTCACTAAGGCTACATAGAAGAGCACTGATAGTCTCCTGCCATTTCACACCTGTGCAACCTTGGACATGTTTTGTCACCTCTCTGCTCTTTCCCTTGTTTTGTGATGAGAAAGCCATGCGACACTGACTGAGACTTGATTCTTCCACTGGAAATTATTAGTGGACACTGCAGAATCAAAGTGTGCATCCTAGCACATCCTCTGCGATATCTCTAAACTCCTATGCAAAATGTCTGGGTTCAAGTGTCTTCATGAGTAATATTCAGTGTCAGGACTCATGAAGTCACAGCCAGTGACCTACTTCTAATGCTCTCCAGCTTGTGCTGTGACAACATTACAACAGTGCTGAAGTCTCTGGAGAAACTAAACCAGAGGGGGAAAAATATTGTGTTACACTTTGGGACCTGTCATCATTTAAAAACACACCAAGCCTCTTCAAGGGCACTAAGCAAATGATGGTGAAAAAAGCCTTCCGTATTCCAGAGTGCATTCCCCCTGAGCGACTTCTGTGTTGTGCCCTGGGTACATTGCCACCCTTCTCATGCTACCCTTCCCAGCCAGGGACACCGGGCAGGCAGTGCTGAGGCAGCAGGTGGTGATGGCAGCCCTGGCCATCAGGCACGCACCTCCCCTCTGTGGGCAGCAAATCCACCAGCACGCCCTACAGTAGCTGTGCTGTCACGGCTGTAAGGAAATTACAGTGGGGGTGGAAGCCAGCCAGTGAGATTCTGTGATAAAATAAAGTAAACTTTCCAGTGAGGTATGTGTTTTCTATGTCCCTGGGCCTCATGCTGTGGGAACCACGCTGCATGACAAAACCTCCACTTTCTGACAGACTCTGTTCATGGTTTCTCGGTGGAAAACACAGTTAGATCCCAAACTCTTTATGAGGGGAGCTGTGAGGAAGCCAGTCAGTGAAGGAGAGAGGAAAGAAGTGGAATAAAGATATGAGCTACCAGAGAGGGGTGGACAGCAATGAAACTCCCAACAACATGACAGCTCAAATGATTTTTCAACAATAACCTGCCATGTACCTGTCACATCACTCCTTTCAAATTTCCTGTCTAGAAGAGCAGAGGAATATCAGGGTCCTAATACTGTCCTGAATGAGGCTATGGTAATGAAATATTTGGGTACAATTCCTTCAGCAGCAGTGGCAAAGGCAAGCTGAAGCATCTTACAACTTTGCCTCCATCATAAGGCTGGCATGGTGTGAACATGTCCATCCTTCAGTGATCTGCAACCCACCCAAACAGAAAAAGCACATCCTGAGCAGTGCTGGGGCAACCACTGACACCTGTGCCACCCTCCCTTTGGCCACCCCAGCAGACCACAGAGGTTTTCCTCAGCACGTGGGAGGAAGAAGCACGTTGTTAGGGTGGGGGCACGGTGACATACTGTACCTCCTCCGGCAGGCTGACCACCAGGTCATTTTCCGTCTGCCCAACCAAGGCCTGCAAGAAGTACTCGCTGCAGGCAGCCAGCACAGCCCGGTGGGCGCGGAACTCCTTCCCCTCCACGATCAGCGTCACGTCACAGAGAATGTCCTGCTTCCGCTGGTCATTTAAGCAGAGGAGAATATTGGTACAGTGCACCGTTGACTCATACACATACATGGGGGAGTCAGTCTTCTCATCCACAGACATGCCGTTCACACCCTGCAGGGCACAAGGGAGAAGAAAGCACAAACGTGAGGAGCAGCACGGTCCCTGGGTGAATGAGGTCTGGTGAGAGTCAGCCCAATATCTGGATACCTCAAGACCACAGCCAAGCAGCCCATTAATGCTTAAATCCAAGTTCCTAGGGAAAGATACCATGATTGATACTGGTTTGATGCCACTAGATTTCACCCTGTCATGCTTGGATTACCTACTTGCCCCACCAACTTCCCCCCTCAAAACCAAAATAGGGTTTAGACAGACTGCAAAGTGCTTTTCTTCAACCACCTACTATGCATCTCCAATTTCCAATTTAGTAGTGGCAATAACATGGGGACATTGGAAATTTTAGAAGATTTCAGAAAAAAAAAAAAAAAGCTAGAGTGACTGTTGGGTTTTCTAATGGTGAAAAAAAGGGCTTTGGACTTGCTTCTGGTATTTTCAGATCAAAGGGAAAAACCCTTCAAACCCCTAAGTCTATTCTCCAGCAGACTGGCAGCACTACATAGTCAGACTGATGACCTCGGCTCAAGTAAAAGGCAAGGTGGAAATGTACCTGACAAAGGCAGCCCACTAATTATAGCAACTTAATTTCTCAATCAGAATTTTAAGCCTTAAGAGGGAGAGAAAGGTATTTAGCAGCTCCAGAAGAAATCTGTTGCCATGTATGGCTAAAGCAACATGCCTTCATTAGTGGCTTAGTGACATTTATAGAAGAGTAGATCTTCCTGAAATCCAAACCCACAGACCCAAATAATCTTTTTTGGTACAAAAAAATCCCTTGACCAGAATGGATGTTCATCCTGCCTGCAGGTCTCCTTCTGACAGCAGAGCAGAGGTTGGAATTATGTCTGACACCCCTTACACAGCCATTACTACTATCTGAGTCAGGGAAATTCTCTGCTGATGTTATGCAGTTTCTGACACATGTAGGACTGGCAAAGCCTCTGAACATGGCTGCTGGATTTGCAGTGGTGATGGTGGAGGGAAACAGCTCCCCCCAATACCTCATACTGCATGAACCCCCTTTGCACTTGAACACATTGAAGTAATTAATTTACCCAAAACATTTTGCCCAGCATTAGACTGACTCCTCTTTGCATTATTTTCCCATTTCCACTTCTCCAAGTAGGAAGGTGTAAAAGCCTGTGCTGTGACTGAACAGACTATGTATCCCAAAGCAAACCTGCTTGTTTTCAGGCTTACATGGGGACAAGGATTATTTGTATGTGTTACTCTGTCTGCTGTTGAAGGGAAAGTTGTGCAAACGCACAAACCTGCAGTATTTTTAAGGAATTATTTTTCCTTCTTGAGAACAACTGCCTTCTGAGAGGTAAAATTCAGAGGTATCAAGGGTTAAGGTTAAGATGATGATATTTTGGTACAGTACGGCTGCACTGTAAATATCTGACTACTGTATCAAGTAAAAGCAAAATTCCTCCTCTGCTAACTTTTAATGTGGATCATTGCAGCATTCTCCTTTGCTAGTGCAATATACAGGCACTTCACTAGACACAACTTAAAACTACTTCTCTTGCTGTGAGTTCAAACAAGCTTACCATTTTCCTACAGTGCCCTTTGAAAGACACTAATCATCTAGACAAGAATGGACTTAAGAGGACACACTTCTTACTTATATTGACTAAACTTCTCAATGGTAACTTCATCTTCCCACCTTTATTGTGAGTTATTTCTAAGCCAGTGGCTATGATGACTCTGTACAAAATAGGTATTTTTGCCAACAGCACAAAACTGTAATATTACTGGAAGTCCTAATGGAGTGCTTACAGATTCTCTTTTACTGGTATATTCAATCTTTATGCTGACTCATGCTACACTTTTGAGCACTCAGCTGAAATGCTTATATGAACACAGAAAAAACCACAACCAAGCAACACAAATGAGCCCTTCAACAACTTATCTAGAGAGAAGATACATAGCTGCTAATTGATCTGCATACAGGCAGGGGAGAGAGACACTTCGGGGGGTGAGTTATACCAGCTGGATTTCTTAACCAGAAAAAAAATAAAGAAATTCTCGGTATAAATTGAGACTAATGAGAAGAATTGACAGCAATCATGTTATTAGCACTCCACCAAGGTAAAAGAGAAAATGACATTAGCTCATCTCACAGGTTTCTGTATAACTAAACTCTGATGCTAATGATAGCACTATAATGATGTTCTAAGTGGTCACTCTTGCATGCTATGAAATGAAAGAGTTTACAAGAACAATCTAGTGGGAAAACCTGAGAGTTGCAAATGACAGTGCAAAGGGGAAAGCAGTAAGCTTTTTTTTCCTTTTATTTTCCAGGCATGTCTTATGCCTGTAATATCTCAAATGATGAAAAAAAAGACAAGAAACCCGAAACCTGGCAGATAATGAACAGAACATCAATTATATTTTCAGTGCCTTAGAAAAAACCCACCACACCCCGGCTAGCCCGAAATTGCAATCCTCTCTTACAGTAATAGTGCAATTTATGTGAATCAAACCCTGAATTACTTGGTTACTAATTAGTAATTTCTCACTTTTTAACTACAGCTCTCATCAAGTGTGTTTTTTTTTTAAAAATTGCTGCATGTGCTGTGAAGTGCTGAAAATACCATGGTGTATTTCCCCGCTGGTGAGCAAGCCTGCCTTCTCTGCTAGGAAACCTGACTGGGATAGTCCTGAGGTGCTGGGGCTGTGAACTGCACCATCCTCTCCAGCGGATCCCTACCTGCGCTCCAGGGAAGGACCTCCACCCAGCCTACTGCTGTAGACTCCAGGGGCTTCCTGAAGGTGGATCCACACCATTCGCCTTCCCACAGCCACTGAGAATCCACGTGGATGCCCTGTCCGGCAGCTGCAATCTCAGCCTTCCACAGACTTCCCCCTGAGCGTGCCCCTGGCCGCTCTAGGAAGCACCCCGAGCCCTGCATTGCGCACAGGGAAACCGGGGCTGGGCTACGGCTCAGGACCACCTATTTATCAGCTTTTAATGTTTCAACACAAGTGATTTACAGTCTTTCCTTTTCCACGATCTGACATCGACCACATGACCTCCAGACACGAGGTGTTTCCTCTCCAAGAGGGCTTTATCCTGCAGGAAAGGTGCAAGATGGTGAAACCCTTCACTGGGAAGTATATTGTTCATTTTCGCAGGGAAAGGGTTTAGAGGGCAAAGCAAAAAGGTCACTGTAGGACTTTGGCATGTAGTAGCACGAAAATTAGCAGAATTCAACTCTTTTTTTTCCTCTCTCCTTGGAATAAAAAGACCCAGGGATGTGGTATTATCTCTGAACTCTGAGGCAAGCTGGGCTGCAAGCTGTTTACACAGTGCTAATTCAAACTGCATCATTTTTTGCTGAATTCAGTATTATGCTGAGTTTGCAGAACCTTATTCATGGAAATCATTGCTACACACTTGGTATTTCTTCAAACCAAAAAGGGAATGTCTCAGCAAGCCTTTCTCTGGCTCAAAAGAACATGCTGTGCATTTGTTTGCATATAGGTCACCATGCTGCCAGAAAAAGCCTCTATGAAACAAAAGTTTCCAGAAACTGGCACGGACTATTGTGGGCAAGGAAAGCACCATTGAAACAGAGCCAAAAAAGTCGCTGGTAAAAGCCAGCAACTGCAGTGAAGTGAACTGAAAGGTTGCTTACACGTTCCTTCCATGGTGATGGGTGGAAGATCCCACCAAACCCTTCTGCATGGGCATACATGGAGGAAGCATACAAAACCTCGGAAGACCAAAAATGTTGCTCATGGAACATCCAAATCACTCTGGCTTGCAGCATGTTGTCTGTACTGGCTGGCGCTCATCCAAAACTCTCCAGGAACTCATAAACACGTTGACTGAGCTGCTACCAAAAATACATTACGTATCACAAAAACACAACTCCTGCCTCACAGGACTGGAGCATAGGCAACGTAGTGTCTGTTTTTAAAGGGAAACATGAGGGGAGAAAAAAAATCTTATCAAGACACACCAGAAAGTCCTGCATCAGAACTGGGCTAATTATGTGAAAAGGTAAATCTCTATCATAGCAGAGCTGCAGAGCACTTAACCAGGCAAATTATCATCGTGACAAAACAGCATGGCTTCTGCAGAGGGAAGTCATGTCTCTGATGGGCTCTTTCAGAATTCCTGAAGTGTGTCAAATTAGCAGTGAGGAATACCGGTACCTGTAATTAGTGTTGACTTTCAGAAATTCTTTGACAAAACCTTTAGAAATGGCTGTTAGAGAAACTCAATTGTCATAAGCTGAGAAGTTGCATCAGACTGGAAATCACTTAGGATAAACTGTATTCAACAGAGGAGGAATGCAGGGACAACTTTCAGCAGGTTAGGAGTGAAATTTCTCCAGAAACTGGCTTACACCTGGCTGTGGTCATGCTGTTCAACATGCCCCAACTTCTCTGATCTCTGGAGCTACAGCAAGGTTGGGAACACTTAATTCTTGGATGGCACACTGCCTGGATGTACGTAGAGAATCCTCACAGCAGCCTGGCACTCCTCCTGCAAGGTCAACGACACAGCCAGACACTGGGAACAATTTGAAAAAACAGAGGTTTAGACAATATAAGGAAAATCTGAGGTACAGGTTGCCTGGAGAGGCTGTGATACCTGACCATTGAAATGAAACAAAACAGTACCACATCCTCATAGCAGGATGGTTGTTTATTTTTTCCTTGAGAGATTTCATTGCAATAAACCATATGTACAACTGACCACTGCTGTGTGTCACTGGGCAGAGAATTCACTGCATGTGTAAAAGGATTAGTTACTCCTAATAAAAATATCCAGAGCCACATTAGTGAGAGAGTAAGTTTACATGGGATGAATATTTACATGCTGCAGCATGTATATTCCAGAGACAATATTCCACAGTCCAACTACAAATGTGCTTATATTACTCATCCTTCCTGAGCTACTAACCACTGCAAAATAAAGAAACAAATTATTTGATGGATGAAAACATAGATGAAACCCCGAATCTACTGCTTCCTGGACCTCCTCACCCCCTGTGTCTCCAGCTGCAGGAGACAGCAATGGACATGCCGCCTGGTGCTCCCCTTTCTTGAACAGGAACTGAAGTTGTGCAGGACCAAGTTGTTGAAGACAAGCAGCAGAAAACATTTGTCCAAAGATTACATGTGGTGGGCGCCACCAACACCAGGATATCCCGCTCCCAATGGCTCCAGCAGAGCAGTCGGTTTAGGACGTGAGAAGCCATACAATGCTAAATTCAACTCATAAAAGGTATCAAAACTGCAGCAGAAGCATCTTTGTAGTCTGTCCACGGCAAACCACCAGTAAGGATGGGGAAAAAGAGGGACCTAAAGGCATCATCTCATCCTGCTCCTTGTACCCTAGGCAATGTGAACAGGACATCACACCTACAGCAGTGCATGGAGGACTCCCAACAACTTCACTGCAAAGGCCTAAAAAGGTTTATCAGTATCTCCTCATTATGCTTGTAGTGCTACATTTTAATACAGAAGGCAACAGATAAGAGAGTGATTCCTCATTTAGGAATTGCAGTACTTGACTTGGTATAAAATGAACCACAGGTTTTTCTTGGAAGCATCAGCTGGGGATTACATTTTATGTCCTGCTATGGAAGGTGACTCCCAAATTTCTCCTTATTGTGTTAAGAAACGATCAATACTGAACTGGGAGTATTTTTAGTTCTAGTTCACATTCTCTCAATCAGCTGCATTAACAGCAGAAGAAAGAATCTTAGGAACAATTTGAAGTGGTCAGTTTGAACACATTGAAGACTCTTTGGCCAGCAGTAGCTGGAGTCTGCATTACAGATTTGCACATACATCTCACAGTATTTTTGTTCAATGAGATTCAAGCACAGAATGTGAAAAAATGCTCTTTTGTTCTGAGGTTTTCTGTTATTTTTTTCCCTCCTAACAATTTAGCAAAAGGTACTCAAAAAAAATGGGGAGAATGATGATAAAATAATGAAAAAAAGTTGAGAGCAACTTGTACTTCTGACAATTGGCAGCAGAAGCACATCAGACTTGACAGTTTTTAGAGATAAACATGCACTGTTTTTAAGTGGCAAGTGGGAGGAAAATAATTTTCCAGGCTTCCTTCCCCATCTCCTAATATTTTTTCTATGAAAAGACTAGTTTTGTGTAATCAACACTTTGTTTTTGAAGAAAGTTATCAATAACTGACACTTCAGAGCTCCTAAAATGACCATGCTTGTAATTGGTTATTGCGATCTCTCAATTATAGCTATAACAACAAAGGATATGATTATATTGTCACTGCTTTCCTTTAAAAAGAAACTATTGAAAGGCCTAATGATTAATTCACCATTTTTGAGAGCTCATTGTAATGACAGCAGACTATATACAAAGGTCTCTTCAGTGAGCCCATTATTCAATTAATAAATGCTGAATACTGAGCAGTCACAGTCACATGAAACTCCCAAGAATTGTGTGAATTTTTAACCAATTAATTATCAATTACAACATCATAAAACACCAGCACAAAAATAGAAACAACGAAATTTAATTATAGATTATTCTTCTTAGTTGCCGCAAATACTATACAAGACTGATTTTGATTAATAATTCATACAGCAATAAAGTATCAGGAAAGATAATTATACTGTGCCACAATTCTCACACTGATTTCTATAATTACAGATTACAACAGTGTTAGCAATTTAAAAAGGTTAGGGAGCAGTAGTAATTTGCTATGTCATCCTCAGCAATATTAATGTCTTCTTCTCTGAGCACCCCAGATAATTGAAAATAGACTTGCGGGCCACCAGGCTACATGGACTTTCCTCCTGCCAAACATACTGTGGGTGCCAGGGCCATTAGCAAGATTGTCTTAAGAAATGAACTTTTCACATTGATCAAGTATCTTCTGCTGTAAAGCAGAATATACATGGACAATTGGAAAAGACACTGTAGAGCATTCCTGGACAGCAGCTGAGGATGTGCTGCTCCCGAGAGTGACGGCTGGTGCTCCAGACCAGAGCGCCTTGAAGGACCTTCACTGGGCTCTGAGTGGGAAGGGGGACAGCTGAGGGAAACCCAGGGAGAATTTAACCATGGGGCTTCTAGAGAGGCAGGTCTGGCTGGGCACACAGCAGGGCCCTGCAGACACTTGCTAACGTCTCCTAAAGGCAAGAATTCCTGTTGCTGAGGAGGCCGCATGGCTCCAACACATGGAGCGCCCACAGCCCAGGGAGCACCCTTGGAATTGCTGAACAGCCGTAGTGGTTCAAGGGTCACAAACTAGTCCCCCATGAGTTACACCACAGGCAGTGAGCAGAAGCATCAGTGCCTGGGCTGGCTGCAGGGCTGGGCCATGAGCCCCATTTCTGTATGGCAAGCTTCACATGGATTCCAAATGCAGATGAGAATACTGGAAATTCCTTCCTTAGCTAAACTGACAGGAACAGGGATATATCCTGCAGACTGTGGAATGGCTGTTTATGAACAGATTATTTGTCATCACAGTGTAGAGGCTTTGATGTTGGAAGTAAGTCCCACTGCAAAGTCACTCACTGCTTTCCTTATACTGGTCCTAGACCCTACAGCACAACTGGATAGATACTGTGCAAAAAAACCCAAAACTAAGGACTCTGATCCTGCAGACCCTTAAACAGAATTGCTGTCATTAAATATGACTAATCTGTATTGTTTTGGTTACTCATAATGGTTTTGCTATTGGCAGAATGCACACAATACAAGCAAAAATGTACTACAGCTTCATGTCTACATTGAATCTCTTTCTTTTCTTAAGTTCTGTCAGGATGCCTGTAGTCTCCGTGATGAATGTTTATTTAAACCCCAGGTGTCTACTCTAAAGAAATTGTGCTTCAGGTTGTTCAGAGATTGGTACCATAAGGAAGCAAGGATTCCCAGTGGAGGTTGCTTTGAAGAGGCCAAACAGATTTATGTTCCTTATCGAGATAAAACCTATTTCTTCACTTCAGAGGATTGTGTCATTATTGTTTCTTGAGAGAGTAACCCAGACGAACAAGGTAATGAGAGCTCACATTCTTTAAGGACTTTAGTTAACATGCAAATAATGTTTACACACAGTACATGCATTGACCTATACATTCTATACAGGCCTACTAGACAAAGTATACTCATGAATATTTTTATGACTCAGTAGAAATTATATAATTATGCTACTAATTTTCCTACACTGAGTGAGTCAGGCTTAGTTTAATATGCATTTTCAATGTTCTGTAAATAAACTGATGATGCCCTCAGGAAAGAGGCATGGTAGATGTGTGGGGGAAGACAGATTCATAGAATGGTTTGTGTTGGAAGGGACCTTAAAAAACATCTAGCTCCAAACCGCTGCTGCGGGCAGGGACACCTTCCACATAGACCAGGTAGGAAAACAGGAGGAACAACACAAACTGTCCTCTATCCTTGTTTTTCAGAAGCTACTTAACTGACATATATGAACATGGAAAGCAAGAAGCACAGAACCCTTTCCTGATAAAATCTCCTCTCACAGCTTTCACATTGCTCTTTACAGCAGTTGGCTACAGTGAAGGGGACTGGAACTAAGTCTGCTACTCAAAATAGCTTATTCAAAGCAGAATGGGGAATGCCCAACACTGAAACACTGCCAGGAAACCACCAAGCACAACAAACAACATACTATTTTCTTCTGAAGTAGTTGATGGTTTCAGGTCCTCGGGTAAAAGACAAAACCTTTTGGACTGTTCTTGGGCGAGCTGGATTGCCAGATTAAAGAATCTGAGAGGGAAAAATGAAATTGTGATTGCTTTTTTTATTTTGCCTTCCAGCTTGGTAAGCTCTCTGAAAAAGTTTAAGTTCTCCACACAAACAGGGGCTGGAAATTTTGGCAAAGGCCCATTGTTTTAAATGAGTATTTGGGGGTTTTGCTTGAGGAGTGATACAGTTTTATGGCTTCCCCCTTTTTCCTAAACCTTTAAATTATTTATGTGTACCTGTGTGGGCATATGTGTGTACATATTACTCACACTGCAGAAATGCCATCAGAAATTACGGAACTGCTGAAGTACAAATGGATTGTCAAGTGTCCAGGTCATCTGCCAGGATGACAACACCTCAGGACAGTAAAGAAGGTGACTGTATTTGACATCTCTTTTGTTAATATGACCATGAGAACAAAGGCCCACCTGATATTACCCTATTGCCACCAAAGTTTGGAAGCTACAAATTATGAATAACAGCACTGTGCAGCTCCTTTTAGCAGCCTTTGAATGTCAAAGAATTATGCTAGCAAGTTATTTGAATAAAAGTTATTAATTTCCTTTATGTTCTATTCTCAAGTTTAAAGATCTAGTGGAATTCAGTGCTGAAGCTCTGTACTTGAAATTTTAGTTGCTATAAATGAGCATTGTTTTCACTTAAAAAAAAAAAAGAAAAAAGACAAAGAAAAAAACAACCACCAAAAAAAAAAATACCAAAAAAGCAAATGGAAAGTTCTCTCAAAATTGTTTTTTTCTTTACTAAGCTGTATTAATTACTGCTTTTCCAGCCTATCTGCAGAACTGGTAGAAGCAGTTCTATCTGCTTGAGAGGCTATGGCCAAAACCACTGTGAACTTCTTTGACTATGCAAATTGCAGAAGCTGTGAAAGCAACCCAATCCCATTTTCTCTTGTCATACTGCATAGCTGTTATGGGAAAAATCTGCTCTCTTTGTTTTACCGCCTAAAATGCAAGCTTTTAGTCTTTGCTGCAAGTTAGCAGGTAGTCAAAACATCCTTTATCCTTTCCTGGGACACAAACTGGCATGTCCTTTGGAGTGCGTCTGTTGTGATTAATGTGTGAAGAGCAGGGACGCATGCAGTAGGTCACTGGGTTAAATTTGGGACATACTTGTGCAGGGTGCGACTTTGCACCTTCTGCTCTCGGGAAAGAATACAGGTGTTCCCTTCTCCTTGAAGAGCGGGCCACTGCCTGCCAGTGCAGTGTTTTCCACAGCCAAAGGGATACCAACTATAATGTTCTCCCTTGAAAACTGAAGGAAAAAGAAATGTTTATTTACAGCTAGATCGTAGATTTTTGACTAAGCTAAAACTAAGTAACTAAACAAATAAATAAATATTTTCCAGTGACTATTGCATTAGGATCCACAGATCTACACATACAAATCTCGGAAATACTATCAATACATGCAAAAAAAACCAAACAGTTTTCACATGTTTTTATAATGATCAAATGATCAGAAGATGACTGAAATGACTATTTAGAAACTCAGAGCAAGTGCCAAGGGGATACCTGGATTACACCAGAGGGTTCTGACTGTGGTTTTGACCTTGCAAAGACCCGAGAATTGTCTTTTTGTTATCAGAAGGTTTCAGCAGGAGTTGCAAGCCTTCCCATTATTCTCAGAGTCTGACATACCTAGATGCCTATTTAAAGTCCCTTTATCCATGGACTGGCTCTAATTCTAATTCTGGAACTTGACTGCCTTTCCTGTTGCAGACAGTAAATCATCCCACGGAGGAAGGTGCATGGAAAGCAATCAGTTCTACTGCCAATACCTACCAGACCACAACTAAGGTAAGGAGAGGATGTGAGACAAAAATGCACACTTGGACTCAGTGCAACTGCAGTCTGAAGGAGCCCAGAGAAAAAGAAAAGATTTGCTGTATTTGGGTACTCGTTATGAGGGTACATAAAGCCAACATAGCATCTGCAGCTGTAGTTTCTTACAGGACTGCAAAGCCAGAAGGCAAACACAAGCTTTCCTTCCCCTGTAAGATCCAGAGTAGCTTATGAAATCTTCTTTGCCACTGGTAAAGAACGAGGGATTAAAGCTACAAAGACTGCTATAAGAAGAACTTGGATTTTATCTTTGTTTGAGAATACTTGCATTATTTGCTGAGCTTTTTATGAAGCTTTTTGAAGCTTGTTTTTTTTCTTTACCCCCACAGAACTACAATGTACTCAAACACACTTAAAGCTACAAAAGCCATCAAATCAAATCAAATAGGAGATTAACACCCCAAACCCAAAACTAAGCCACGCTTTATCCCAGGGAAACAGAGTGGCTTGATTATTTCTGTTTGAAACTCTGTCATGGGAGTTTTAATCTCTGGGCATTCCTTATATGGTTCAGAAACCTGAAAGGCAAGAAAGGACCCCATACTCTGGCCTCTTAAAGGCAAATCAAGTGCTGCCTTTATCACACAGACTTGCAATCCTGACAGAGCAAAGAAATCCATCAAGTTTTTTTTGACAGGCTCTCTCTTCAACTGTTACTGGAATTATACCTTTAGCCTCCAAGTTCTCTCTTGACAGACTCTGAAATAGCTGTTCCACTAGTTTGCCCTGGACTGACGTCAAGCTAAACCAGCCATCAGCTCCCCGGGACATCCCTTTTATCTTTTTGAAATATCGGAAATACAGTTGGCAGCCCTCCAATTTTCTGGAATTTCCCATTTCCCAAGATTTATTATAAATTACCAGCCACTTAACAGAGCTTTTCAGCTACTTCCTTTAAAATTCCTGGATGTAAAAGTTAGTAGGATATGAGAATGTTTAATTTCAACCACTCTTGCCTCCCAGATCCTCCTTTGTTATAAGCAGCAAACTTTCTCTTCTTTCCATATTACTGTACAGGATGGACACATCCTCTTCCACTGTTTCAAATACAAAAAACACGTGAGGAACACTTCTGCCTTTTCTATTTTCCCTTTTTGGATATTAAACTAATAAGTGTTTTATCACGACTTGTATTTCTTCATTTAACCAGAATGGCTTCTCATTAGAGTAACTTTTTTGTTATTGATGGCAGTGTAAAATCCTAATTTTGAGAGCTGGCAGAATATTCTTCAACAATTCCCAGTGCGTTCAACGCTTTTTACTTTAAATGCAATGTTATGCCAACACAACAGATTCTAACTTTGGAAAACATCTTTTCCAATTCTGAGTACAGCGCATGCATAAATTCATAATCTCCTAGTAGATGATGTACTCTGATTGCACAAGGTCACTGTACGGGATTTGAGACCCCGTGATTCATGTTATTTAAGACTGTCCACAAATAGTACTGTTTGAAAAATTGCTTCCTTTCTTGCTTCATTTTCTCAGGCAACAAGTCACAAACACGTATTTTCCAGTCCATTTTCAAGAGAACCACTCCAACTGACAATCTTTTGGATTCCTGCTTATGTCCCACTCTCTTCAATGCCTCTCCCATAATGCGAGAAACCTGGCTAATAAAATGTCAAACAATGTGATTCTTGTGCAATCCTAATGGTTTAGACTTACATATACTGGTTTAGAGTTACACCAGACTTACGTAAGGCTGGTTTGTGCGGTTGGGTATCCACTGATGTCACTCTCTCCCCCTATGGTTATTTACAGCCCCTGTCTGCTCATCTGTCTTCAAGGGGAATGTACTGTTGGTAGAGAAAGAGGCCAACAAAACCAGACACTCCCCACAGTCTCTGCAGACCTTAGTTTGGAGACCCACTAAATCCCAAGCCTTGTCCACCCTCAGCAGCATGATGAGTGCCACCTGCTGCTACTTCCTCTCTTTCCACTCAGGAGGGGACACACACTCTAGGACACCTTGGCTGTACCATACCCGAGGACAACACACAGGGAATTAGTGAGGTCCCTGTCTGCACAGTGGCAATCACCACTGCCACACTACCTTCAGGACCGTGCCAGCTCTGCCCAGGGCTGTGTTTTGGGCAGCTGTGACCTACAGAAGCTTTGCCTGGTTGATGGAATGTACACCCATACCTACAGTCTGGACAATCTTTAAGAGAGAATGCTTTTTTTCTTTTCCTGAGAAGAAAAAAGTCTGTATGATTTTTCTGATGTGAACTGAGAAGCTATATTCTCCACAGATTCTGGAGACATGCAATTAAAGACTGTCAAATTTGCATGCACGCAGGATTCAATTGAAGGCTGAGCAGGCGATGTTATAACATTTCTCACTTGACTTGACAACCTCATATTCTTTTAACAGCTTTTGTGCATAATTTCCTTGCTTTAAACAAACTGAAGGTGCCATTGTGTAACCTGACCCCTGAGCTCAGGAGGGTGAGGATGAGGGTAGGAGCCAGGAGATTCCCGCTTCCCAAGGAGAACCAGCTGACCATCACTGGCCTGCAAAATCCCACCTGAGCAGTCTGCAACACCACACCAAACACAGATGGAGCGAGCAGAACACAGGTCTCCCTGTTTTGTCAGAAACCTGACTTTTGAAGAAGAATTGAGCAGAAGCCGCTAGCTTTCCTTAGAAAACTTTCTGGTTGGCCAGATAGATTCCCAGCAATGGCTGCAGTGTGTCCCCAGCCCACTCTCCAGCTGAGATCTCATGTTTTTGCTTCACAGCATGAGGGCACCAGAGCTTTAGAAGAGCTCAAAAAAATAAAGCTGAATGTTGGAAAATCAACACATAATTTCAAGCTTTATTTTCAAGCTTTATTTTCCTTTTTCTTTCCCCCTCAAGCTGTGGTGGTTTCCCACCTCATCATGTGGTGGTTTTCCAATGACAGTTTGAGAGAACATCGCAGCAAGAAAACTCTGACTCTGTGCACCTGGAGTCTGGAAAACCTACTGTGGTTCAAAATAAGGCTTCATAGAGTGAAATTTCATGGAGTGAAATTACAAGACACAAGGCAGCCTGCCCTGTTTCTGCTGCACACGTAGAATAAGAGGCATCAGAAAGTCTTCATGCAACAGGATGTAGCTGGCACATTCCAGCACTTACTTGTGAAGGTGTTGAGTGCCATTAATCCATGCCCTTTAATTAGATTTGAGATCCCTTGCAACAAGAGGGATCAAGCCATAAAAGCATGAGGACAAGGGGATTAAACTACAGATTAATAATTATATAGTATAAACAATCTGGGATAAAAGAAAACTCTTATGCTCCACTGGAGATTGGCATGTTTATGTATAAAGCGGGAGATCTATAAATCTCATTGATTAGTACTTCAAACGAAACTAATCTAAAAGCATTACAAATTATTAACTGAAATATATAATACAAACAGCGTGCTAGGAAACAATCAATAGTTCTCTGTGCTTGCAAACCCCTACAGCAATTTCTGTGCTAAAAAGGGGACCAGCCTAGATGGCAAACTCTAGTGCTTGCCAGGGAGTTTGTCTCATGTAAAAGAGAACAGTCCGCAATGTAAAAACAAGCATGCTTTTTTTTTACTTCTTCCCCCTCAACTTCTGCCTATCCTAAATGTACCTAACCTATATTGCAGACTGCAATAAAAAAATTAAAAATGAAAAAAACACTCCACAAGTCTGTCTAACTAAATCAATGAACTTTGTTTCATGTCATAAGAATGCAAACATTGTTATACAGGACTAAATACACTCTTTTTTAGACAAACTTGACCACATAGAGACATAGCTTCAGGAAAGGAAGAGATAATTTTGAGCTACCAGGCTGAATGAAGATTTTGCCATTAGGACAATTTGAGTCTTGTAGAGAAAGGCTCAGTTAATTTATATTTATCAGAGGTCAAGATCAGGTAAGCCTAGTCACAGATTCATGTCATTACCTCAAGAATTTAAAGTGCGAATAAGGCACAGTTTGGTTATATGCCCAAGGGAATGTTAAAATGCTTTAAATAAATACCTGCTGCTTGATGAAATACAGGACAGCCACCACTGAATTATGAATGGCATGATGCTATTCCATCACAGCATACTCTTCTCACATATAGTGTCCTAAAACCAGACACATATGTGCATGTGCCCTCAGTTATACATGTGTGTCTATACATATATAACCACACATATATATCTACATATATATATATGCACACATATATATACCTGTATCTATATACATGTGCACACTCATGCACAACGTTTAATCACTGTCTCTTAAAAATATATGTATTATCACTGATGTGTGTTTCATGTCACCTGGCACAAGGTTTTCAAACATTTAAAAATGACATCTCTTAATTAAGAGTCCTATCAGCAGAGCAACCCATTCTAATATGAAGGAAGAAATGCTCCTTTTACTCTACAAATTAGGTGTCTCAATGTCACTTGTAGCCATTATTCCACACATTTCTCACCTGAAGTACGTATATTCACATGCATTCTTCTGGGCTACATGTGGCAAGAATTTTTCCAGAAGCAGCACAAGAAAGAGGTGAAATTAAAATCCTGAAAAGATGTTTGTGCAAATGCTTTTAGTAATAATAAAGGAGAAAAGAGATGTGAAAAAAACCTCTCAAATGGGAAAATCCAGAGGCAATGGTGAAAAGCTGAAAGGATGGGGAAGAGCCTGGAGCAACATCCACAAGGACACTAATAATTGCGTTATTATGGATGTGTGGAAGGGTACAAGAAAAAAGAAGGGAAAGGACCAGGGTTACCTTGGAGAAAGAGACTGCTGAAGAGGCATGGGGCTCATGGATCAAGAGCTGCTCTGAAGGAAAGGCAGCAAAGGGACGGCTGGAGAGTTTCCAGGGAGAGAGGTATGTAGTAAGGGGGCAGGAGCCCAATGCTGGTTCCATTGCTTTCAGGGAGGCAGAGGGGCTGGAGTGAGAACAGGGAAATGAACTGTGAGAAAGAGTGGCTATTGTCCAGTGTTTTCAGCAAAAAATAAATTGAAGAAGCTGAAGATAAAGCATCCCATACTACAACGAGTATGTAAGGCTGTTGGGAGGGAGCAGAAAGGAGGGCGCAGGCGGCAGAGAGAGATGTTTCGCTGCCCAGAACAGAGAGGGGAACGGCTGCCAAAGAGCTTGAAAGAGCAGTGGGAATGAAGGCAACGCTGAGAAAGAAGATTTGCGGAAATTGTCTGTTCTCCCTCTGGGAGGTGGGATGATGCTGGGAGGTGAGGAGAGAGAAAAGTCACAGGCACTCAGAGAAGCAAACAGGGAGAAGTGTCAGAGTGGAGAAGAGATGAGAGGGGAGAGGTAATCACTGGTGAGAGGCTAGAGAGTGGGTGAGGACACGGTGCCAAGAGATGATAATCCAGATGATTAGAGAATTAGGCACAAGAGATGTCAAGCAAAAGGCAGAGAACAGAAGAGGCTACGGATGTGGCAAGAAGACCTTGAGCTTAAAATAAAACTGTCAAGCAGTCCAAATACACCAGCCATTCACTTCCCCTCTGCCTGCCCCCTCTCTCCATTGCACCATCAGGGATCAACTACCTTATTACTGAAGGGAACAAACAAAAATCCAGCTGCCCTTAGGCTGATCCTGAAGGAACAACAGAATAGGAATGAGGAGAAATAAAAGCAGGCTGACAGTAGCTGCCCGTGGATAAAAAGGAGACCTTTAGCACAGCTGTGTCTGTATTTGATTTACGAGGGCTTCTTCATGCAAAATGAGGCACAGCAGTGTAAATGGCTTTCTAAAGAAAGCCTCATGGACAGCAATTCCCACACATTGGAAGGAAAGGAAATGAGGATGTCCTGGGCTAGACCAGGATGGCTCGGGACCTGGGGCTCCTGGCTCAGGCACTCAGCACAAAGGCACCGTGTGGTGCCTGGGCAGGAACTTCTACGCTCCACGGCACCAGGACTCATCTACTCCCCCAGCACTCTCTTAGGTGGCTCTCCCTATTCTGATTTTGAGTGTGACATCCCCTTGTAATGAAAAGGCTGGGCTCCTCAGGAAAAGGACTACCAAGCACTGTAAAAATACTGCTCTTTCTGACAAAAATGCCCTCTTCCAATTTAAGGAACAAAATGGAGTCGTCTGGATTGCACACTACACATTTTTGTAAATGTTCTTTTGTAGTAGTAAGTAATTAATCTTGTTGTGTTAGAGCCCAAAAAGTGCCTACGAGTTTTTGAACTTGCAAACAGCTGGAAAATGCCTACTTAGGCTAGTGTGCACATCTTTGAGCAATTCCTATTTGCTAATTACTCTTCCAGAAGCTGCCAACAGCTATTCTAACATTTTGCTAACCAGGGAGGGATATCACATCACATAATTGTGTGAATTAACAACAGGATGGTGGTGAAGAAATGGGATAAAAATCAGGTAGTTGAGCAAGAAATTTAAGCTAATTGTTTTGCACCAAAAAAACCTGCACCAGTAGGTAAACACCATTTCAGAAACAAAGGACATAGCTGGGGAACAAATAAACAAAAGTGAAAGCAGCATTTGCAGAAGTTGTCAGAGTAGATTCCTTCTCTTGGTGACAGATGAGATGAGACTTAAGCCCAGGACCCCTTACAAATGAGAATTGCTAGTACTCCAGTAACCCACTGCAAACAAAGCAATATTCCCCTCTGCAACACAACAGATGTGATTCAAACTGGCAAGCCATGGCACATAAAAGCACGATGCCCTCCCCGGCTCAGCACAGTTTTTTGCAATATTCATTGCAGTGGCCCAGAGGGAATTCCAGCTCACGGTGTGCAGAAAGCTCCCCGATGCTCCTGCACAGCCGAGCAGACCCCCACCATGGCTGAAGGGGCACCAAAGGGCAACAAGCAGTGCTGTTGGAGGAATCACCTCGAGATGGAGCTGCCGATGAGCCGATGGGGCTCCCTTGGGCCTGTGTGGGAGGTGGGGGAGGCAGAGGAGGAAAATCAAAGAGGTACCTTTAGATACGTGTGTGCGCATTTAACTGCAGCAAGCTAATGCAGGATCTGCAATAGGAATGCCTGCTCTGAAAATGGCAAAGGCAAGTTATTACCAGGATGAACATCCTTATTCAGCATCTCAGGGGAAGCTCTGGCCACTTTCAATCAAATGTCTTTTTCTTGGAATGCTGTTAAGCTGTGGTCATCAATTCTATTTAAGGAACGGGAGGAATGGCTTCATATCACCACTTTCCCTCCTCACTTGATGTGACATAAAATACCAGCACATTAGCACAGGCGAAAAAAACAGAGCTTGGCTGATAATGGCTGCACTCATGTATTTATTAAGCAGCCCAGGGAAAGAGGCACCAGGCGCAGAAGGCGCAGCTTCTTCATCGAAAGAGCTGCCTAGAGCAGCAGCTTCCTGCTACAAAGAGGTTTCCTTGAAATCTCTCCAGAATCACTCTGTAACCAAAGTTTAAAAGCAGCCACTTGCTGTGCTCTGATTGCCCACTTGAACTTCTCGAGAAGGTTGTGTGTATTTACCGTCGATCTTCAGCACTGTGTTGCCACCTGACTTTTGGTGGAAAGACCACAAAACCTGATGGTGGCACTTACATGACCCACACACTGCTCTGCCCCTACGCCTCAGAAGGGCATGAAGAGACAAGAACCCTCATGTGCTGGTGGGCCTCAGGCAAACCCCCTGATTTAGGAGCTTGTGCTCTTCACTGCCGGGGCAGCAAGAAGAAATGATTCCACTGACTTGGCTGCTCAACCATATTGGTAAAATCTGTTAAAGGACAAGGTGATTTTCCTGATCATTACAGCCTAGACAGGAGCTGGAATTTGGCTCACATTGGCTGTTCAAATGCTTCACTACTGGGCACTGGTAGTGGATTTAGCATCACTGCCTTCATTATCTCTCCCTGACTTCATCTTGTCTGTGCTGTGTATACATAAGGACACATGGACCATGGGACTCCCAATAAACTCTTGTAATACCAGCTGTCAGCAGCCGCCTCGGAGTCAAGAAGATCACGTCTATAAACATAGCAAAACTAATTATCCCAAGAAAGGTTCCCCTTCCTCTTAAAATTAGCAGTGTATACAGTCAGATAGCTCAATGTAAACACATCACTCTGAATTTCACCAGCTTCACTATCAACCAAGGAAAAGTATGAATACTGTAGGAAGTCTTTGCTATAACAGATACTAAATCTGACATATGAAGAGTTTAATTGTAGTGTTTCTAAAAGAGTGAAAATGGAGAGAAAACACATGAAGCCTAAAACCAGCAACACACCAACGGTTACAAGGGCACTGTTAAATGAGTGCCCCTGTGAGAAATGGAGACGATAGCTGAAGCCCCTCCTGTGACCAAAGCAGTGGACAAACTCCAATTAAGAGTCCAGGAGAGAAAAGAGGGAGGTAGTCATTAGATAGGACATCCTGAGTTTGAGAATAGGAAGGTTTTCCAGAGAAACTGCTCTAGATAGTTTAAGCAATCATTTGTAAACTATAGGACAAGGAAGAGCTCTCAGGACCAGCCGTGATCTGAGGACTATGTAAGCCATATGTCTCAATGAAGGAGCCTGTACAAAAGACATGTCTTCCAGTGACCGCTCCATGACTGGAGATCCCTCCAGCATGAAACAGGAGGGTGGAATGAAGGGCTGAATGAATCACAAGCAAGGAAAAAGGGGTTGTGGCACACCCCCACGCATTCCCATTTCAGGTCTGAAAAATTCGGCTCTGTCGAGGCGATGCTACTGGCACTGCTACTCAGAGAGACAGAAGCAAGCAAGTCTGAATCAATCAGAATCCATCTAAGAACTGAGCAAAATCCAGCAGCACAACATAGGATGGAGAAGTGTAATCATTTACACAGGAATAACAAAGAAAGCCAAGCCCAGCAACCTTACCCTGAGCAAAGGAATCATCAGGAAAGCCTCGCCCAGACTTTTCTCCTGGGAGAAAAAGTCAGGAGAAACACAGCCAGATTTCCAAGCAGAAAATCCACTCCTCTTGCAAGCCCTTTCCACGTCCTTGGGTGCAAAGGCACTGCAAGCTTCTGCAGGGGCAGCCTGCCCTGGAGCCCCATTGGAGCAGAGTGGGGGGACATGACAAGTGCCACAGGCCAGTCTTTCAAGCAAAGGAGCAACAACCACTTAACCAATGCAAAGCGACAGCCTCAAATGCTCGTGCAACAACGAAGCATCAGCAAAAGCCAAATGGAGATGAACAGAAACATGCTCTCGTAGCCACAGCCATCTGTCCCTCTTCGCTCGTTGTTTTACAAATTGACCTACTGTTCCAAATCCCAGATTTTCAGAAATAGCTCTTGCTGAAGGTATTACCAAGAAAAATGATCAGCGTCAGCTAACCAGTGTAGCTGAGGAATTCTTTCCAGGAAGCTGAGGCAGTGATGAGAGAAGCTGGAAAACCAAAATCCCAGAGAGGAGGAAGCATTGGCCACTCAGATACATAGGCAAGGAGCAGCAGGAGCAACACTGAACAGTTCAAGTCATGTTTTCTTCTGCCAAAAGCAGGTGAGAAGTTTAATAAAGACCTGGTGCAAATGATGCATTTCAGAGAACAACCAACCACACTGGCCTTGGAGTAAAGGAGACCAGAAAACCAAGGAGATTCCTAACATCTATTACTGCACCAAATAAACAGCTAGTATTCTCCCATGAACTGAAAATCCCTTCAACTATTCCAAAACAATTACTGCCTCCCTACTCTGTACAAAGATAAATTTATTCTCCAATATAATTTTCAATATCCTAACTAGGCTTCGTAATAACAACCCCGTTAATTTAATATCCTCAGAGATCTTTACCATCTCTCTCTGTTAGGGTTCTCTGAAAGCACTTATCCTCATAATTTTTCATCCTACTAACTTGTAGGATGTAATTTCTGTACTGGCCTGACCAGTTTTATTATGAACTTTCACCAGCAGCAAGTGAATGACCTCCTCACATGGCTTTTGGGGGGGGATTTATCCCCAGCACTGCCAGAGGAGCCACGACTTGCCACGTGTCCTCCCCCACCTCAGCGCTCCCTCTCCCTTTGAAATGGGGAAAGATGAAAACTAGAAAACGCAACAGATGGTCTGAAATCCTCTTCCTGCGAAACCCATCACTACGGCAGCAAGCTTAGGCAATATTTCAAATATTTCCGCATGTGCCAACAGCGGTATCCATGACTAGGAATGATGAGGAGACTGCTTGTGAAACTCCCCCATAGACACTGTTTGCAACAGCCTAGTCCTCTTGTTGAAGGCTCTCTTCCCTACTCTAAACCCAATGAGAAAACTAATCTTCTCCAGATTTAAAGCTGACAGGTGGTACATGCATAATTAAAGATGACCTAACAGAGAATGCTCTCATTTCTGGCATATTATCAGACACTTAAGCAAAGCAATTATCAGTAGGCAATCTTTTCTGTCAACAGAGATTGGATGAAACATTTTGCCAGTCAGGAAGATACTGTTACGATGATACATATGTATTTGCAGATACTCCAACAATATAATATAGACTCAAATCTTTCCAGTCTCAGACAAATGTCTTCATCACCTATGGAGGACCACAGTAACATCTCACATTTGCATGCTCCGCTGTGCCATTTCCACAGACTCACCAGACAAAATACATAGATTCCACCTTGCTCCTACTCATGTCAACCTTTTCCTTCAACCCATCTGCACTGCAAGTCCTGCCATTCCTCTCCACCAAGGGAAGGACAGTCTTACTGTCCTCTCGAGCTCCTGCACTTTTTCCACCCGCACTACCTGGTAGATGGCTGACCTGTGGGCTAGGAAACTTTGTCCTTCTGCCTTTTTTTACCCCAAAAAGTAAGCAAAACCCCAGAAAATGTGTCCTCCCCCTTTCTTACTCAAACACAAACAAAAAAATCAGATCCCCCAAAAGAAGCCAACCAAGTCTCCCCCAAACATCTTCTTCTTCATCCACAGGTAGCAGTCACCCGTAGCACATCAGGGGCTGGGCATTTTATTGCTCTTTTACTCCTTGTCATAGCTTTTGTGACATGAAGAATTAGGGACCTCACACATATCGATGGACTGTGCCTCTTGTGAACAACCATATCTTACTCAGGACCACAAGCTGAGCATCTTTACCTTGGGAGCTGTGACAGAAGAGATGAGTGGCCTTGTTCTCCTCAGCTTGTAGAGGGGGCAAACACAAGTGGAGATCAGTTGGGAATTTTATGTGGAATCGACCCAAAAATCTATACTAGAACTAGGAATATCTTCCCTGCTTTTTGGTTAACAAGCAGATGGTATGGTCTCCCAAAATAGCAGTGTCACCCATGTAGTTTAAAAGAAGCAGAAACTTTTTAACCTAAACTCTTAAAATGCTTCCTTCAAGCAGTGTTTTGCAATGAATCTAGAGAGCGTTCTGTGCCTTTTTTTTTTTTTTTTTAATCTCCTGAGCAGGGATTTTAAAAAAAGAATATTTTGTGAAAGAAAGACAGGGAGAACAAAAAACAATTAGGAAAAGGAAAGCCTAAAAAGGTTAGTGGTTTTCTTAATTTTGGGAAAATTAGGGCTGTAAGAAGTATTATAAACCGCAATTACATACACACATGGGATTGCATTTTACCTTACGAAAGAGCTGCTCTTAGGGTATAAAATTGCTTTAATATTGCACTACGACAAACGTTTTTTTAAATAAGGCTTATGATAATGGATTTTCAAAGCAAAAGTAAAGCTGCTTTTCCCTGAGAACAGGGCTTTAGAGAAGGGAAACTTCACAATGCCAGTGGTGTGCGATTTGCTGCATTTCACAAGATCTCTCATTATTTAAATTCCAATGTATTTATGTCATACATGGATAAATGATCTCATTGTTCAGAACATGTCTTTATATGAACATCTCTGCTGTTAGAACTAGCATTATTTAGCTGCTTTTTTTTTCTCTTTCCTTACCAAGTCAGAACAAAAGTGTCTTTTATTGCAATTTTGTGAACTTCATGCAAATGGCAGTTTTTACACATCAATCGTCAGTTTAATAACACTAATGATAAGAGGGGAATTGAAAATAATAGGCTGAGTTTTTGGCAAGCAAATCGGAATTTATAGAGAAGATTCTACAATGTCAAACTTTATAGCCCTGTGTTATCAAAAGCACGAGGAGTGAGAATTAAGATTAAACCACTGACTCGTTAGCAAGCTACACTTACTAAACCGCAGCTTTCCTGCACCAAGATTGATTATTTAGAAATTCACTGTACAAGATTGGAAGAGATAGTGATAGTCTTCTGGGACTGCAGGGAGCCATTTACACAACAACATACATTTGCCAGGGGATACCAATCTGACTGTGCAGGCTCAATATCTCTCAGTTAAAGCAATACTGGTTAGTCTCCCAGTCTTCCCTAAGGCATAGTTTAGCATTCCTTCTTTCTCCTGCTCTGTCCCACTCTTGTAATCACACTACTTGGCAGCATGTAAATTCCAGTTTTGCACCTATCACTCGCCTGGGTGGCCCTGGTGACTTCACAGGTCCTGGTTATAGACATTCATGCTGCAGGAACAAGTATGGGAAGAGGAAAATGGCCTCATATGAGTAGCTAGGGCTGTGAGAACTAATTGACTTTCTGTGAATTAATGGATGACTATAGAGAACCACATTTTGAAATCACAGCTGGATCATGATCACAGGAATAACACTAAATAGAAGAATATGGTTTTCTAAACCATAGAAAAATGTTTTTTTTGCATGCTTTCCCAACATGCAAAAAACCAGATGTGTCAAAATGCCAGCTTTTGACACAAAATGCCACAGGAGAAGTGAGTGACACCAGATTTTTAATACTACAAGGAACAGGTGCTCAAGCAGGCATAGTAGTTTCCCATGACACGATGGTCTAAGGACGAACTTTACATCTCTAATGTCAAAAATCCCTTTTTTATCCAGACAGACAGACAGACAGACAGAGTCCTACATGCTGGACTACTCCAACCCACTTCTAATGCGGGAGGTATAGACAGAAATTGCACTTTGTTTCCTCCCACTCACCTTTGGCTATGATCAGGACCCACTACTAAATTGCTCTACTATTGCTCTACTATTGAATCCCATCCCACACAAGGCATCTTCTTTTACACAGATGCCTGACTGCTTTTGCACACAGTTTGTGGGTTTGGTGCTTCGGTTTCCAGCTACAGGCTGTAGGGACTGAAACCTTTCCATGGGAGCATTTGAACCTTCCTAGAGTCAGCACTCTTCAGTTTGGCCATATTTCCTGGTTAATGCTCCCACAGCTTGAATCACCCTTTCCATGCAGAGAAGCCTGTTCTATGGACTGCTAAAACTGTGTTGCATGTCCACCCTCCTGCCTTGTGTGAGCTTTGCCAAAAATCAAGTTTTGGAAAGGAGGAATGGAGCCCACTCCCTCTTTATCATTACTTACAGTATGCACTTTCAGCGATATTTTTTATGAGTAAACAAGTGGGAAATTGTGCTTTTAAGAAGGACAAAGACTGCTGAAGTTTTACAAGAAGCCCCAAGACAAGCAGAACTTACTATGCTCCACAGGATGAAATGCAACATCTTTGGGGAACAGATGTTTTACCATCAAGCAGCATTTTGGGAGAACTGTGGGAGCTGGGCTGTCTCACCCATGAGCAAACTAGGAAATTACAGGAGCTTGTAGGTGTTGTCTGTGTGTGAAGTCAGAGACAGAGAAGTAGTTAAACGCATCTCTAAGGTACTGTCCCTGTGCGGGTGGATGTAGCAGGTCATTGCAGAGAATAAAATACTGAGAAATAACTATTCCACTCAACAGTATCACTGTGGCTGGTGTTAGCAGTGGGGTTTGGTGAGCAAAAAGCAGAACAGTGTTTTCTAATGTAATACACTGTGTTACATTAGTGCACACATGCTGAAAGGGTAAATATCTGGATTTTTGCTGCATTGTCACCATGACCATCATGCTCCTACCTGCACACATCATGGACCTCACCACGCCTCTAAAGGAAACCTTAAAGTTTGTGTCCCGTGATCTGCTGCTGCTCACCACAGTCCAGCCACTTACTGCTAGTGAGAACAGTAAGAACCCATCTCTCTCCACAAATCTACGCTACAAATACCCCCACAAGCAAAATCCAGGCCAAAAAGGAAGTCCTTGGTGAAATGAAGCAACGCATTAAAAAACACTGCATGAACTGTGAACACATGATGAGATTTTTCTCAAGTCTGAAGAAGTCCTAATTCCTAATGAAAAAATGGGAGCTGTGCATGCTCACACCTTTTGATTCAGGCTGGTATCCACTCCAAACACCATCTCAAAAAATACTTTTGCTTCATCAATACACTTGTAATTCAACCAAAAAAAGAAATTTAAATAGCACCTGAAAAGCTTTGCATGGTAAACATCAGAAAAACACCGCTTTCCAAGCCTGCAGCCAGTTGTTCTGTAATATCTTCTGCTTTATGCTGACAACCTTTTTTCCCTCCAATCATTCAGACACAATGCCTTCAGGTCTGTCTAAGTAATGTAATTTACTGGAGTGGAATTCCCTTGATACCTTCTGCAGCACTCAGTGACAGTATCATTTATACTCTACACTGTCATGCCATGACACTGATACATTGGCTTTCATCCCTCATTCAGCGCAGAGGGTGCAATTTCACCTTCCATTGTGCCCTTCTGCAGACTGCGCGTACAAATTCCCCCCATTCATTCCTAATTACAAACCTCTGCTGAAATACTCTCATTAGATTTATATTTCTCACTCCAAAGTGTCAATCTTATTTCAAAATTCCAATTTTCTGAGAGATTCATCCATTAGCAGCAACCTCCAAAGCATTCCTTAACCGAGTGCATTAAAAGTGAAGCTGGCAGAGCAGAGACACACTTAAAATACACCATTTACAGCAAATCTCCATTGCTAATGTTTTTGCATTATTTGAGCAATGCAATAAGGAGACTGTGACTGGCCAGCCCTGCTCCTCCAGCAGCGATGGGCAGAAGCCACCAGTCAACTTCTGTGTCCAGCTCTGCTCTCACTGGGAGGCTGCACCACATCCCCAAAGCATCTGCTGCTGCCACCGTCTCACAGTACAGCATGAGGTGGCTGTTCAAAGGACTGCAGAAGCTGATAGCCACAGAAAGAGTTTATGACAACTGTAAAAATGCCCGAGTACAGCTTGTTTTCTGTGGTAAAGTTAAAAAAAAAACAACAAACCAAAAACAAGCTGGGGGTTTCCCAAGGTAGCAGTTCTGCTCTGCAACCCAAATGGTTGTTAAAGATCTTCAGCTGAAAATCTCAACCACATTGCTTGTGTCACTTGCACTAATCCTAATTTAGTGGCCACAGGTAGGACTGTTCCCTTCAAACTGTGTACAGAAAATACAACTTCACAGATTCCCTGGAGCAGCTCTACAAGCAGTTAAAAAAATCAAAAAGAGATCCTTCTACCTCTTCAAGAGAAAGGCAAACACCTTAAAAACCTCATCACCATACAAGGGAAAAAATGAAGAGCTCAGCAGTGGGTACTGATAGTTGCACAATGCACCCAATGTGCCATCTCTAAAAATAGCCTGTGTGGCGATACCCCTGGAAGAGTCCAGCATGTCTCATCCCGCTGGAAAGCGCAGCAGCAGTGATCGGCGCAGGAGTGCCGCTGCCACATGACGCACATGCTGTACTCTCTCCTGTCATTATCTTCAAAGCCATCAGGTTTGAACTTACCTGCAGCAGGCACAGCAGTAGAAAAAGAAGGGTGGGTGGGGAGAAAAAAAAACAAAACACCTCTACAACAGTACTGAAAAAGGGAAAATTCCACAGAAAAATATTACAGCAAATGATTACGCCCCTTGTCAGCATCTGAGCACCTACAGGACTGAGACATGCAGGTTATTAGAACAGAGGTAATGTAATTCCCTGCAGCAGCTACTGTGGGGAAAACTAATAACTGCTCAAGTTTTGCCCCTTTCCATCTGAAATATTTTAAGTCTTGATTACTGTATCAGCTCTCTTGCCATTGCCGGCAAGAGCCGGTCCGATGTGCAGCCACAGATGCAGATGTAAAAGCAGAAAGGAACACTTCAGCAAAAAGGCAAAAGTGAGGCAGCAATGACAGGCACTGAGCTCTCCTAGGAAGAGAGGGAGGACTACACCAAGCTAATTCAAAGGGATTTCATATTGCCTAATGAAAGACTCACCATTGACAGCGTGACTAGTCCATGGAACAAATGCGTGCACCTCTAAGTGCCCCCAGCACCCCACATCCTCTGCACCACGTGGTGTTACTCAGAGGGAAAACCTATTGTCTTACAAAGCCCGATTCTCAGGACCAACACCTCTGCTACCCTGCAAAGCCTGGCAAAGCTGAGAAGAGCACGAAGTGACAAGAAAGCAGTGATACTTAAGCTGCCACACAGCAGAAAGCAAGTTTTCAGGCTCTACCTTGGGTCCTGCAGCTCTTGGATAGCTGCTCTCTCCTCTCATCCATCACAAGAACGACATCAGACCGAGAAGCCTGACACGCACAGGCACACTCATTCTCTGGAAATGCCACAGCTACTTAATGAGTGAAGCTGGGACAGCACCAAAGCTGACACCATGAAGCTACAAATTTCCCCACATACACTGACATCTCTCTTCAATATTTCTCTTGGCCACAAGCTGACATATCAATTAATGTGGTCAGAACACATTTAGTAGTTCAAGATACCGCAACTGGTTTAGTGCATTCCTAACCAGTGCAACTACCTGGAAAAGCATCACACAGTGTATTTCAACAGTCATGCTAAAAGCAAACCAAAAGGATTTTATCTGCCAAAAGTTAACCCTGAGAATTTTTTTCTTGAGCTCAGCAGATTTATATAGATTTCCTTTTTTTTTTTTTTTCTCCTTTGCTTTTTCTTTGCCAGAAGATGAAGTTCTGGATCAACAACTCAAGGTACACCACTGAAGTTTTGAAAGTTTTGACTTTAAAGATCTTTCAGTCCTCTCCAAAGCTGCTTTTTCCAGACAGCAGAACAATTCTGCTTCCAAAATTCTTTCATCACCACCTTTAACTCATGTGCTAAACCTAACTGCTTTTTCTATTTTTTTTCCAGTAAGAAGTTGATGAATTAACATAGCCAGACCACACCACAAGTAAGCTCTGACTCTCCTTCCAACACAGACCCATTTACAAGCATTAAACCCCAGGACTCACCCACCAGACAGAGCTGAAGCTGCAGGCAAGCCAGTCATCAGAGCTCAGAGAAATATTATGCTTGCTCCACAAATGCTGAAGCATTTGAATCTTATTTTTAGTTGTACACAAAGGGCAATAAATGGAAAATCTTATTGTAACCACTGCTTTTTCGTGGCCACCCACACTTCCAACACCTACAGCAAAAGTATATAAGTGTAAAAGCCCCAAAACTCATGGCTCATCTGAACAAGGAATGCAAACTAGCCGCTGTTACTTTTTTTTCCAGTTTATGTCTAGAGTGCCATTATATTCTGTGAAACATTGAAGACAACTTTTCACATGCTGTGCTTTTCTACTGTCCAGGATTTTGCTGGATTTTCATACATTTTTTCCCAGTACCAGTGTCCCTGGTAAAGTCCTTCTCTAAGCTAGCTGACCACTGACTGATTTTCAAATGATGAAGTAGAGAAGGTGCTTCCCCATAACTCTCAGTTTCTTCCCCCACTGCCCAAACTACTGAGGTACAAGGAGTTAATGCTTCACTTACCTGTGAGAAATTATGCTGAATACTCTACCCAGAAACTGGCAATTAAAAAAAAAAATCCCTTTACACTCATAACAGTAGAAGAACTTCAAACAAATTGCTGTCAAGGATGATTTCATTGTGTTTAGATCCACTTTACTTCAAGTCACTTTGTAAATTACTCTTTAATTTTATACCTAAAACTCTCAGGTCTACTATGATGCCAGTTTACTCTCCTGTGTGTCCTGTGTCTGATTCTTTCCACTTATAGAAAGTAACACAAGCATGAACCTAATTATCATCTGAAAACCTGCAGAAAACTAATTCAACTGAGTAAAAAAGAAATAAAGGAAAAAAGGTCTTAAGACCAGACCCAACACGAGGGTGATGCCATGCCTGGAGATGTTTAGCGTTAACAATCTCATGCCATTAATCATTTTGCTGTCGTGGAAAGTGCAGGTTATTATAGCAAGAAAACGATCCAACAGAACGCTTTTATGTCGCAGCTCTTTGTACATCATAACAGGAAACATGTCCTACCAGCTAGCAATCAATATTTAACTAAATGATCGAAGACAAAGTGCTGGCTCCAGAAAAATGTACCTTTACCTGCCCTTGCTCATCAGTTGCCCGCTAGACCCAAAAGCACACCACCTTCCTGCAGCTCCTGACACGGCAGGGGCAGAGCTGGCTGCTCTCCACGCGTGCTGCTGGAATCAGGTGTGTGCTTTTCTGCCGAGGATTTAGGTCGCAGGACCCGTGTGCTGAACGCCGCAGAAGCGCGGGTATCTAAGTATTATGAAAATAAATGGGTCATACACCACTGAGCTAACAACCACACCACCCCCAAGCCGGGCACTGAATGACTGTGCACGGCTCTGCCAGAGGGAGAGGAGAGGTTGAGCCAGCAGTGAAAACAAAACTGATGTGGTGAGATGGATGGATTTTACTTTTCACTGGTTTGGGTTACAGAGAAAGTTGGTCTCACTGTCACCATATCTTGGGCTTTTCTATAAAAAAAAAAATCAAAAAAAAAATCAAGAAAAAGCAGCGGTGTACAGGCTGGTAAGATGTCCTGCGGAGATGGGGAAAGGGGAAGTGCCGCTGCCCCGGGCGGAGGGAGGGCTGTGACTCAGTCCCTTGGGCTGGCGCACACACACACACACACACCCGCGCTGTCACCTGCCACAGCAAGAAATAAAAGTCCTGGCCACAACACGGCGGCCCCACGGGAAACGCCGAGTAAACAGATCAATGACGCCGCGTGCCCACGCAGCCTGTGGCACCGCCGGGGTGATGAACAAACAAACCTGTGGTCAGTGGTAGCTAGGCGAGAGGTAGCCACACCTGCACTCTTCAGGCCATGTATTTGTCCAGATATAAAAGTTATTTAAAAAATCGTACTCATACACACACACACACACACATACATACATATACGTAACTTTTATAAATATGTATGTTTGATTTTTATATATACGCACACATCTGCACTTATAAATAAAATGATATTTAGTCAACAGATGTATTTGTATCACAAGCTGTCCCTGGCCACCAGCCTGGTGAGGTGGAGAGGCACTGACAGTGCTGAGAAGCACCCGATCACACCAAGGGACTGACACAGAGGTGCTGGCAGTGGCCAATGCACAGGATGCCACGGGAAGCTGTCAGGGTCCCTGAGGCAGGAGACGACGGTTCACACACTGGTGGCACAAGGTCCAGAGTCCTCATATGCCAATACCATTAAATGGATAAGAAAGTGCTTTTGCCCCTATGAAAACAGCACTCCAGCAGGAAAATGTACCGGAAAAACATGAAAAGCAGACATGGCCACATCTCTCATCCAGTAAGACAAACCTGTCAATGTCCTCAGGTATGCTCATGGCACTTGGGAAGAAGGTTTGCTACTGATGGCTAGGAGTTTCTGGTAAGTCAATGTCCAAAATGATACAATTTTGCCATCAGAAATCTGCTTTTCTTCTGAATTCTGAATTATCTTACCTTTAAGTGCAGATTTAAAAAAAGTTACATTTTTCACAGGCTGTGGTGGTAGGCGGGTGACAGACATTTAACCACCAATATCTGCATATTTAAAATTTTACGTTATTTACATCTCCCTAGAGATGGGCATAGGATAGATTTTAAGAAATCTTTCTAAATTTTTAAAAAATACTCTGAAGAACTCATACCTAGCAAATATGAAATTTCTGTACAGAACCCTGAGTTTTGGTTGCCTTATTTTTTTATCCCGTGTAAACCAATTATAGGCCCTTGCTGAATTCACAACATTGGATAAGCAGTACAAATCTGGTCTTTTTATGAGAAGGACATTGATTTGGATGCTATTTTTGCTGCTTTTAAAGGAAAACACACCAGGCTAAAACAAAAGGAGAAATGTGAGCAGAGTGTGGAAACTGCTAGGAATAATCACCTGTCTCCACTAGGATGCCAGCAGCCCTGCCCCAGCAGCTGCTCCAAGACACAGCTCTGTACATTCTCTGTCATTTGTGACTGTTTGGGATAACAAATGGACAGAGCCTCTCAGCAGAGAGCACAGCTTCTCCCCGACCGCTGTACTCCCACATTACAATACACTCAGTCTAACCTACCCAGGATTAATTCCCAGAGAACCTGGAGAAATGAGATTTTCTTTACTATCTTGGCACATGCACTGTAACAGGGTTTTGCAATATGTTCCGTCAGAGCAAGCAAGGGACATTCTGCTTTGAACTCACACATCAGTAAGAACTATTTTAATGGAGATTTTATCAATCAGCATCCTAGTAGTCCTATAGAAACAAAATAATAAATGGAAGGGGGGAAGGGTGTACTTGTTTATCCCACTGCACCCTGGGAAAAGCAAACAAGAATGGGGTTGTTAGAGCTGGGTCAACCTTGTGCAACTGCTCTTTCCAGCAGGGCTAATTAACAAGTGAAAGTCTGCTTCTTTCTATGCAAATTGCTATAACGAGGTAATTGTTACAAGCAGAGTCTGTCATCAAAGAACAGCCAGACAATGGGAAACACTGAGAAATCAAATAGGCAACGGGCAGCTTGCCCTCATGTCTACCTGTGCCGGCATGGATCTGCACACATGATGTGTGCAACCCCAGCCAACAGCCTGTGAGGTGATGCATGGGTTTTCGAGGAGCTAGAGTACACACCATGTTTTAAAAATGATGCACAGCTCAAGCACATAACCACAGTCAAAAGAGAAAGAAGAAAGGAAAAGAAAGGAAAGGCACATATTTGATGACGGCTCCTATATCCTCATGCTGGTTTTCAAGTTCATTTGGTCCTCAGACCTGATTTTGTTCCTTGAAAAGGAGATGTCTGATTATTTGTAGCGCAGCTAAAAGCAAGACAAAACTTCCTATGCAATTCTTGGAATGAGAGAGGGTTTTTCTTTCCCATTTTTGTCTGCTTTTTCAAGTCCCCCAACAAGGATGATATTTTTGAAGATAGTTCCTCTGGAAGTGTTTTTAATAGTGAATTTGCAAGATGCCTAATGTTAAGCTTTTCAAACATCATGAGAAAAGCCTGCAAAAAATTGTGAATAAGGCTTGCAAACCTCATGGGAATAGTGCTAAGTAGGACTAATGAAAAACAGAAAAAAAGCTTTTTCTGCCTGCCTAGCTGTTACAACTCATATTTTCAAGTCTTCTTCCCTAAAGACAAGCACTAAAAACAAATTTCAAGCCAGATCCAAAATTTTTCTCCTAGTCAGACGATTCCTGCTAAGGGGGATTTGATTAATAACTGCACCAGAGAATGCCAGACCCTCAAGGAAATGGCAACACTCTCCCTTTTTTGGAAAACTAAATCAAACTCACACCTTGTAAGGCATCTTTGACAGTGAATTCTGTTACTACCCAGACTTTCTCCACTGCCTATGACTTCACCATTGTTTTTGCTGATACCCATCACATCAGAGAAAAAAATTCCTGTCTTTAAAAACTGAATTTCCATATGCATTAAAGAACATTGTCCTCTTTTTGCAGTAGACCTTTCTTGTTTTAAATACATATTTTAGTGTCACATAAGCAAATAAAGTACCGCAAATAAAGGTGTACTTCTAAAGTAAATTCCTCATTCCCTCGTATTTTTCCCTAAAACACTCGTATTTTTTAGAAGTAGTATTACAGATCAGTTCCTAAGATTAAAAATGGTATTAGTAAGCATTCAAGAAAAATTGACCAGTAAGGAATGGTCTGCTTCACTGACCTGTTCTGCCTAAACTGCATCATATGCATTTGTTACTGCAGTGAACAAACACGGGCAGGAACATGCACAGTGCCACACTGTGAACCACGATTCTGTATTACCTCCTTTTGCCAAGCTGCTCTATACCACTGTCCTGAAGATAAAAACCTCTTAACCACAAAGAGTTTTGGTTTTGTTTCAAGAAACAATGAAATTAAGTTGCACTTAATTAAAGCTTCTTCCCAAACTTGTCAGCTCTGGGGTGTCCCACCCTCCACAGAGCACAGACCATCGCATCCATGCCATCCTTAGAGTGGTCCAGAAGCTTCTTCTACCTCAGAAACCAGAATTAGGGCTAGAACTGCTGACAAACTGCAAAGGGCCAAATCTATTTCTCCCCACTGATTTTAAGCCAGGCTGTGCTATGGAGTGTTTCAGAGGAAGACTCAGTCATTGTGGGATCAAGGATGAAATATGTGCACAGGACCATAAGCTGCTCCCCATCTTGGGTGAAATACCCAAGCACAACAAGCACTGGGGAATACTACCCTGTCTGAGAAGTTAGGAAGGGATCTGCAGTCCCCTCAATCTGTCCCTAGTAGATCTATGCAAAACTTTCTTTACCCTCCTACAGTCAGGTGGAGCACTTAATTCCACCTGGAAGAAGCTGGAGGTAGCAATGAAGATACTTCTAATGCTTACAGAGCCTTTTGGGGCAGCAGGCTGAAGGATAAAGCAGCACCAGGGTTCCTCCAAGGGAAATATTCCAGGAACCCAAAAGGTGAAGGATATGGGTTTTATCATGGGAGAAACAGAAGGGTGCCTGCAGTCCTGCTGGGCAGATGATGGCCTCTGAACTCACACAGAGCACGTGCAGCCTTGGCAGAGCACAGCAAGGTAAGTGTACACACAACCAGCCCGTTGCAGAGAAAAACAAAGCGTAGTTAGAGCAACGGGGTGAGTAGAGCTATTTTAAGTACTTCTTGCCATGGTTTACTGTAGTAGCAGAACACTTAGAAAAGCCGTCAAAATGACAATCACTATTTAGGTTAAAAAAGCAAGTAACTACTTCAATAACAATTTATTCACCACCTAATGTTTGCAGTTGAATTACAGCTTTTACAGTGTTTTTCTAAAGTGTGATATTTACTGCCTCTACCTTGCTTCCCCAAGATCTTTTTTTCCTTTCCTTTTTTCTTTTGTTTTTTTCTTTAAATAGAAAGTAATTGGAATCATGACTTACATGTAACTTTTCTAGGTTCTGTGCTGGCTAAAATATTCTCACGATGCAGGGAACAGGATCAGTGGAGAAATTAAGAGGCTGCTGCAATCCATTAAGAAGTGACCCTCAAAAGTTCTGTAGGACAGTGTTCTGGCAGCTCAGATGGAGCAACCTAAAATAAAATGAAGGCAAGAATTAAAAAAAATCAAGCACTGAATCTTCACAAACACCTCTTTGTTTTTCTCCTTCTGATTCTAAAAAATGCACTGGGGCATCTTTTTTCTTAAATATAGAATGTCTTTATGCCAAACATGACAATTAATTTATGTCCACTTCACACTTCCTCAAAGCTTTAAGCTGTAGATACCTTCCTACAAAGACCATGTTTTCCTTCCATTTGTATAGTATGAGGCCCCTGAAAAGAATTACCAAGCAGATAAACTAACATCTTTGTGATTATTCTACCAGATCACACCACAGGTATGTGCATTGTTATGCATACATACTATGGAATTCTGTATGGGTTGGAATGGGTTGGAACCAGGTTAGCTTTAAATCTCAACCAAAATCACCCTACAGTTCTATGAAATCGCACATAATACCAGAAAGAAGTTATAACAAAACCAGCAGATCTAGTGGGCTTTATATAGTAATTAATACTGGCTTTTGTAAAAGCTTTGGATTGATTTTATCAAGGAATTTAAGTTAGGAACACAAAATTTGTTCCTTTGTTTCTCCTTTACTCTGGGGAGCTTCAGAGAAGAAACACCATCAGCATAATTTGGTATCCCTGGGTTGATGCAGTGTATGTCATAATCCTGCAGCCACCCTAAAGCAAAAAGCCACCTGTCACACCAGTCCATGTCAAAAGAAAACTGGAGAGAGAATGAAATGTTCATCTGCCCACAGAAAATTCACTGTGCTGTCACCTCTGTGCCAGGGGCTCAGGGCTCAGTCCCTGGAGGGGAGGCACTCTGGGGTGGGGAAGGCTGCTGAGAGCAGGGCTGAGAGCAGGGGGCTGGAGGTGGGGATGAAACCCCCAGCAGTCAAGTCCCAGAATCACCACACAGCCCAGATCCCACAGTGCCCACAATCCAAATCCCAGACTCCGGAAAAGGCTTCCCCCATCTATCAAGGAAGCGGTCACACTCCGAAGTGGTTGGAGAGGAAATACTTGTGGAAGGAGAAGTAATTAGCTTTAAGCTACAGGGGTTCTCAAGTTTTCAGTGGGTTTTCAGGGATTTTCAAGTTGCCAGTGCCCAACACTTTACTGTTTTCCTGGAAAAAACACTGGAATGCTTAACTACTATTTACTTGAGTGAAGTTGGCAACTGGGAGTGGAAAAGAAGATGGTCTTCTTTTGAACAGAAGGGGACAGCAGCAGTACAAGCAGGGGCATGTATCTGTCTTTACAGGATCACTGCAAAGGCTGTGCCTGCAGAATTACCACAAGCTAAAGCTAGATAAAGAGGGAAGTGAGGAAGAGAAAAATAAACCCCAAAAGTTTAGATTTTTTTTAAAACTACTAATATTTTTTTAAAATGTTGCAAAATCAACTCTTCAGTAAAAAATTCTGGTTTCTCAAGAAATGCCTGCTACATCTGTTTTTGACTAATGCCTGTTTATGACTCCATAAAAAAAGTGTGTGGGGGGGAAAAAATCCCAAAACACAGTGCAAATGAGAGGTATTTGGTTATTTTTCTAAGTATGCTGTTCCTGGTAAAAATGGTTCAATATTTTCTGAGCAGTGATCCTACTGAATTTTACACCAAGTCTTGTGGGGAATTGGTTCACTTACAAAAAGCAAGTTATTTCCTCTGGATGGAACCCTCCTAGATGGTTTACCAACAGATGCTCAAACTCTTGCTACCTCTAAGAATTACCTAATTAGTTACTTGAAAAGAATCACAAGGCTGTGCAAGGAGCACAATGCTTGTATCTCTTTATACAGTTTTCTCCAACTGGGCATAACATTCACCGACAGACTATAAGAGTACCAAATATTTATGGTCACAAATATACATTATCTAAATTGTCTATAAACCTAAAAATATAAACTCTAAATCTGTTTAGTAATAAATCACTGGTAGAACAAAAATAACTGTTGCTTGCTCAATGGCCAAAGGACTAAAACCAGGGAAGCCTCTGTGTTTTCAATGTTAAGTTAGTTTCCCAAGCAAAAATTGCAAATGCCACAGCGTATCAGAAGAAAAAGAGAATAAACAGAAGTTGGGAATAGGGAAACAAGGAAAAAAAAAAGGGGGCGGGAAAGGGAAAGAATTTTAGCACCACTGAAGCTTTTCTGAGAAGGACTGATTGATGTTCACTGCTGTAGAAAGCATGAGGCTGCATCCCAAACATTTCATTCCCTTCTGCAAATGTCTCACTCCATACCTCTCCCCATGTCCCCCAGATATTCTTGCCCTATGCGGGATGATCCAGCCAGCATCAGGTTTTACACATGATCTAAAAGACTAAAGCAGGAATCTCTCTGCCCAGGGGTCAGCTTAGGGTAGAATGAAACTTAACCCCCGCCTACGCTCAGCACGAGGGCTTCTTCATGCTTTCCATTCGACAAAAGACTTTTCCTGAAACAGGCAAATTATTAAAGGCAAAGGTGTTATTACAGCTGCAAACTTAAAGGAATACATAAAACCTGAGTTCATGTGAAGAGCCAATGGTGCACCTACTGCAGAGGAATTTCAGCAGCTTAACAGGCTGATCAGCCAGGTTTATGGCATTAGGAAGAGCTGGATTTTAGGCAGGGTAAGATGTACTCTCTGCTCCAAGGCTTGTTCACATCAAGGTTTCAGCTCTCAGCACAGACCTGCACATGTGGGCCATCAGTTAACAGGGTCATGAGAGGCCACAAAATCACTGTCCTACACCAGCTTGAAGACACAGCCCCTGCAGTCTTGGAGGTTGCAAGAAAAACCTTCTATTTATTCTAAAAAGAATAATCCACCTTAACAGCCTGCAAAGAAATATAGAAAAATAATAATACTTCCAACTGGACTTAATAAATCTGTTTGATTTTTTTTTTTAATTGTTTTATTTAACAACCTCTTGTACATTTTTGAACCAGGTTACGCATTCTTTCCCCCTTTCTGATGGCTTCCAGTACCCTCCTGGTAGCTGAAATTAGCACTGAGGAATGCAAATGTAAAGGAAGACACACCAGACATTTTAACTGGCAGAAGAATGCATGAAGTTAAAAAACCATTTGCTTCAATAAAACACCTTCCAGTTTGGATTTCTGTTATAGAGGGTGTTCAAAGGAGAGGTTTTGTTTTCAATAGGGCTTTAATGTTTAAGAGAAGGAAAACTGGCAAGTTCTTCTATTTGCAACAAACAAACCACGAAAGGTGAATTAAGAAGGGCAGGATGAATGTACCTGGGTACTACTCCACTTATCACAAAAGGTGATTCAGACACAGAAAATTGTGTAGTTCTGCTCAAGAAAATCAGAGGTGCTGGGTGGGCCATGAAGGAAGTAAGTAACAAATGCAACAAATACACAGTGGGTTTTTTATCCTGATGTTCAGCACAGGTGGATAAAGTGAGGGCTAAGTAAAATGACCCACAAGTAGACAAGTTGGTGAGGTTCTGTCAGATGTGCACAGGAGTTAAAAAAATATTTAAGGAAGGCTGAGCACCTGCAAGCTGGGAGAGGTAAGCACAGGTGTGCAAACAGAGTTGGTGTTTTCTGAAGCAATGCCTCACTTGGCGGAGTGCAATGATGCTGCTTTCACAAATATGTGCAGAAATTGATCCCTGTGAAGTCAAGGATCCCGCTTTGCCACATGCAATACTATCACAGATCAGCAAACGTGTTTTCCTTACGTTTTGTATGTAATTTCTTTCTGGTTGAAACAGCTTCATTGGAACATTTGTAGCTTGAAGGGTCGCCTGAGGCTGAGAAGGCATTTGCAGTGCTCCTGACATCTAATGCATGATCTCTCCCTGAAATCTGTAAATTAAACCCAAGATGATATGGATACCTGTGTCACAAAAGAGACACAAGGGTCTGCTTCACCCTCAGTGCACCTCATTTCCTCATAATAACCCGCGTAGCTCTTCCAAAGGGAAAGAACACGCTCATCTATCACTCCTGCTTGTTCCCACGTGCACTGTTTAACCAGGGGCAGCCAAAACAGGAGTCAGAAGGGCTTCTTCCCCAGTGTCCAAAGGCAGAACACCAACACAACCAAGGAGGTGTGGACCACAAACAGGGAGGTACCCACCCATCCCAGTGCTGCGAGTGCATCCCAGAGCTCTGCAGTGCATCCCTATCTGGGTGAGCTGTGTCAACAGCCAGATATGAGATTGAACTATTCCCTCAGGTAATGGCAAGACAATGTGAGGAACCACCCTAGCTAGAAACTATGACTGAAGTCACCAGAAGAGCCTCAAGACAACTGTTGCTGGCTGACTGGCTGCAGGCGAAGGCAGCTGCTGCTGCTGCCCTGGAGTGCTCCAGAGTCTGCAAACTGGATTTTTACCACCTGCACTTAACAAAACCAACCAGGCTTAAACAGAAAACCTTTACAGGAGCAGGGGAATGTACATAGTGAGAATTTTCCACCCTTCCTTGTCCTCTGGTTGCAGTTAAGTCTGTGACACATCAACCAGACAGGGCTAGGAGAAGGCATAAGGCTGTAGTTCAAGAGTATTGCCACAGGAACTTGTAAATCTTTTTATGTAAAACCTGAATGATTTTCACATTGGAATATACTTGACTTAAAGCTACCATCGAAAATATTTTATCTTGGGGTTATGACTCATGAAAGAATGGCTAGGTGTGAAAGGAAAGTTAATATATTCTGTGAGAAAAACCCCCTCCCCAGCAACTTTATCAGATGACACGAGTTGAATATTTATGTCCTGTGCAGTAAAACCAACAGACAGCAAAAGCCACAGCCTAATACTTTGTGTCAGATCTGATGAAAATTCAGATACCTAGCTTATTTCCCCTTAAGGGCTGGAAATTATGGTGAACACACATGCAGACAGGAGAAAATGAGATGGTTCAGTGATGAGGATGAAACTGGGGTCCCTCAGTCTGGCATGTTGGAGGCTGATACCAGACTAGCCAGCGCTGGTTCTCTCGGGTAAGAATGCTTCCCAGGTCATCACAAAATGACACAGCTTGCTGGGTTAATGCTCCAGGACTCCTGACCCAGCACATGTTACCCACAAAAACACACCCCTGCCATGGCAAAAAGATGTTCCCGTGTTGAATGATTATCACAGTCAGACTTTTACTGCTGATTTCTTTTAAAAGTTGCAAATTGAGAAAACAGTTAATATACAGAATGAAAGAACAGGCCACAGTCAACCACAAAAACTTCCCATAAGGTTCAGCATGTGGGAAACAGATAAGTAAATGCTGCGAAAGATGAACAATATTTAAGTATTAACACAAATGTTTGTTTTGGGAAGGTTTATCTGGCATCTCTACCGGTTTTCCTCCAAGCTCTAATACAAAAATAACTACGTCTAACTGCAACTGGGAAGAGATGGCAGCAGCTCAACACTGCTCCCTTTTTTCCCTCTGTATTCAGAAAAAAAAACCCACTACTGTCTTACAGTGTCACACAAACTAATTTTAAGGTGATTTTGGATGAAGTCAGAATACATTTACAAGTTCAGAAAGTTCAGTCAGTGGTCTCCTTTTCATCATCCTGTGGAAGGAGGACATACATGTGCAACATAACGGCAGGAGAAAGAGTTTTTCCTCCAGCTGTACAGCTGGTCCCCCCCGTTACAACATGAAGTGAGGAAATTATCCTTTAGCTCATATAAATCCTGGATGTAATTGTTGCTGCAAACTATGAAGAGGGGAGCACACAATGATGGATGTACACGTCTTGCCTGTGCAAACTGTGGTAGGGCTGAAAGTGGGCAAATTCTGCATCTCCCTTGAAGGAGCTTCTCTGTCTCCATCCTCACTCCAAGCAGGGGAAAGTCAAAAGACCTGAAACTGGGTAATCTTCAGTGGTTGTTAAAAATATAAAAAGAGAAAGGCAGAATGGTGATGGGAAAGAGGTTCAAAAATATGTTCCCTCTTGGGTGAACTCATGTCTTTCTAACAAGAAAAGCCAGAGAGGCCACGCAGAGTAATGCTGAGAAAAAGGAAATGGTACTTCATTTTAGCCAGAGTCATAAATCTTACCAGCGAGCCTCTAACGGCAAAACGGCGAGCAGGGGAATTTTTATACAGAGATAATTAGTTGCGAGCTGATATCGGGTTTACTGTGCTGTGCACTCCGTGTGTGCAACATGTTCTCAACCTGCAAAACCCCTGTGCGAAGCTCTGGCTGCCTTGCTGCCACTGGCTTTGCCAGAAGGCAAGCAGCTGGAACTCACAGAAACCCTTAGGAGAAAAAAAAGGAGAAGATGGAACTGGGTATTTCTGCTCCACAGAAATCCTGTCTGTAGCCCAGAATGATTCTTCCAATGGGGAAAATGCACATGTTTATAAAACCACATCCCTCTGCTACAGGGGAGATGGACCAACAGGACACCTTGCGCCACCATTAGCACCCTCATCTTCTGGGATACAGACAACACTCACAGATCCTACAGAGCAGGCAGGTGGGTCAGGGAAAAGGTTTATCCATTGAAGTGAGAAACAAAATGTGGTTGAGGGAAATTTATCAGCCAGACAAAAACAGTTGTGAAAATGCCTCACAAGGACTGAAGTGAATGGGACCTTCCCTCCACCTGTGCTGGGAACAAGACAGCCCATCCAAAGGTGCCTGTTCCTCGACATCTTGCTCTGTTTCAGAGAACAGCCAGAGACTTGCACTAGTGACTGACACAAGCAAAGACTCCACCACAGCTAATAGTCAGACTGCACTTCCAGTCAAAGAGAAGCCGTGTTTCGGTTTCTAGATGAGAGGGAGCCCAGGAGACATGCCAGCAGCACTCCGGGTGTGCTAGGTGCCAGCAAGCATCCTAGCACTTGTGAAGCTACTTTAAAAGGGATATGTTTGGTCTACATGAGAGAGTCTGGAAGCCTTCATCCCCAAAAGATGCCTAAGTTAGGAAATGGCCCGGAAAGGGCAGCAGCTTGCAAAGGGACAGCTTGATGAGAAGAGAGAGCCCACCCCAGTTTTACGAGGAGCTTTGAGGCTAATGATCTGCACAGGCTACCTTGGTGCTCCCTACAGACTTTCTGCCCATCCCCTATTTTCTTTTTCACCCCCAACCTAGTGCAACAGGACAGATATACCCATTGCTTGATCACACTCATCTGCTGGCCCATAACAGCTGGAGGCAGGTGGGCCTGGGGGCAAACCAGCTTTGTCTGCATTGGGTTAAAGCATCAGGTCTTTTGTCAAAGGCTCAGTTCGCCTGCTACCGTATGTTAAACTGAAAGACCAATCTGTATTTACTGCGCTAAGCTACAATTATGGGGGTTTTTTAATCATTCAGCCTAATGGTACACAGCTGTCACAAGAATCTTTGAACACATCACTGGCACTCTTTGATCTGATTAACCAGATAAGGAACCGCAGCCAAAAGATATGAAAGGATGAGTCCAAATTTCAAACTCTCAGCTGAGCAAAGAATTTCATTCAAAGGAATGTGCAAATAGAGGAGGGAGGAGGTTCACAATGCAAATGAAGGTTTTGTTTACTACTGATACAAGCAGGTGAAATACCTTCCATTGCATGGTTAAAGAATCAATGGACCCCAGCCTCAAAGTGGTGCTGACAGTGGTGTTACATCTGCCACACTAATCTGTGTGGATGCCAATATTTGTATCATCTTTATCCCAGACAGGAACGGAGAGGCTTTCTTCCACGGGGATGCTTTTTAGACTGAAGAAGCCTCCCTGTGATACAGAAGAGCTACGAGGGCATGGCCCCTTCACCCAAACTGCTTCTGTTCAGCATGTTTCTTCAGAGAGAATAGTATTTATTTTTTTCTAATTCAAGACAGCTTTATTTGCTTTTATTTCTAGCATAATGTTTACTATTCCAATCAGAACATTCTGTAATCTCATCTAAATGTTTTATTATTAATTGCTGCACCCCACACCCCACCCTTAATAACTATCCTCGGGAGAGGTAAACATTTCAACACAACTTACTCTAGTTAAAGCCATGAATATGCATTATTTATTTATTTAGGTAAACAGTAATTAAGAAAAATCACCAAACCGCCTTCTCTTTGAAATGAGCTCTACTTTACCAGCCTTGCTGTGGGAATTGCAAGTCCTTTAAACACATCTATTACTTTGTCCTCCTCCACCATGATTTACATTGATGGGCCTCAGACCACACTACAGCTGCCAGAAGAGCAGTCAGTCCCTATGCTGAAGCTGAGTGATAGGTCCAAAGCATCCAGCAAGGATAAGCAAGAGGTACCAAGATGTCAGCAGAGAAGAAAGCTACAGGATGAGGAAATAAATGCTACTATCTATCACTCAATATGATGATTTTTAAGTTTTTTTGCAGGAAGACAACCACTACTAACATGAAAACACTCATGACCCCCTTCTGCCCTCTCCATACAGATGGAGGGCTATGTTCTGGCAAACAGAGGGGCTTGTGACCACTGAAGCCTCTCCATGCTAAGCTGGGGAGCAGCCAGCCCCAAACCAAGGTTGTTTTTGTGCCAGAACAGTCAGATATGTGCTGCATATAAACATACATACATACATATATATATATCTATATATATGTGATTTATGCATTGGGTAATAAGCAGCTAAGTGACTCCACTCAATTCCCTTGGTTTTCTTCCTCAGTGTTAAATTAACTCAAATATTACAACATCCCATCCTGACTTACATTTCCACCAACATTTACCACAAGCCATGACAGAATATGGCAGCACCAGAGGCAATGAAGCCACTAACAGGACACTCAATTTTTTAAACCAAACAAGTCAGACACACCAAGATAGTCCTGACATGGTTGATCATCCAGCCTAAGGATTGCACCAGCTCTACAAGAGAGGAATCAAAATGTATCCCAAAGAGAAAGGGATTTTCACAGATCTAAAACTGTTAGGTAAATAGATAAAATTGCGGCTGGGGCTTTGTTTCAGCTTTCAAAGCTGATTTCCGGGCACCGTTCAGAGAAATGCTTTGCATTTCCATTTCTGACTCACCCGCTTTAACAAGTGCACTCACTGGAATTACTAAGCATGGGATTTCATCAAAACATTTCACTTTCTGAATCAAAGTACTTTTCAATTTTACTGATGTGAACTTATCTATAAAATTTACCATGGTAACAACACTGGCGATATGCAGGTACGAGTGCACAATACGACGTGTCAGAGGACCCTTCTCCCACCAGGCATCCCACCAAGGTACAGGAATGCCTCCCAAATTCTGCCCAATCACTCCAAGCACGCAGACACCAGTCTCTCACATCCCCATCACAAAGTGATACATGCTCCCAGAGACACATTTAAACATCAGGTATGAATGAAAAGCATTCCTGAAAAGAATCGGTTATGAAACCGAAAATCGGAGATCGCCGCAGCACTGTGCCCAAGTTGAGTCATCAGTTCCCTTTACAGCCTAATAATTGACACTGCCTTGATCAGAATGACTGATCCAAATGTAGCTTTGTGTTTGTGTGTTTTTGTTGGTTTCTTTTTAATTAAAAAAAAAAAAAAAGATTTCTTATGTAAACATGCCGTCTGTCATCTTGCAGGAGTGTTTGTATTCTTCAGATCACGGGAAACATCTGTCAAAACCAGACTTCGCTCTCCTCAATCAACTCGATACAGTCTTAATCAGACTGTACTACAAAGAAACGAAAAACTGGTCTTGTTACAGAAAAAACATGCTGCCAACTCTCAGTGGAGGTACTGATTTTATTTCACTTTCTTGGGATTAAGTGCTGCAAAGATTATTAAAAGAGTTCCCTCCTTCCCCTGCGGGATCTCTCCCCCAAAGGAAATCCTGGGAATTTACATGCTGCTTTTCTCCTCTTTGTGCGTGTTTCCAAAATTAACTACCTTCCAGCAAGAGAGAGATGGGAGAAGAATCAAGGTATAGTGAAACTTCAGAGCATGCTGATTTCCCACCTTTTGACATGGGTATTTGGATAACGGAGGGATTCCCCTTCTGATGCTTGCAACAAATAAACACTCCCACGCGTCTGCATCCCACAAGGTCACACCTCCCCAAAATGATTCATTAGGTATTTTCACATCTTCTACATAGGGAAAGATCGAGTGAGGTTGCAACTGCCTCTAGCGGTGTTTTCTGAAGAAAAGGTGACACAAAACTGGGTGGTTGCTACTACCAGGATAAGGGCAATGTTAGACTTGCCATATTGTGAGTCTTCTACCAGGGAATCTGCCCTGGAATAGCAAAATTATTATGACAAAATTAAAAAGAAGCCAATTAGAGAGACAATGTGAGATTATAACGGAAAGAGCAGGCTACTCCATTAGCAACCAAATGAAGAGGAGATGACTGTGGCAGGAGGACCAGGATCAATGGGTACCAGCCAGGTGTCTGAGTTGGGGCTGTATGCAGAACTCTGTTAAGTGGACCAATAATTTATACAATAAGGGGACAGTACTGGTAACATTCAATAGTATATATGGACTTAATTAGACGTACGCCCCTGGAGGGGTGAGAAATTAATGGCCATGTCTGTATTAGCTTTTACCCTTAGACCTAAATGACTCCACTGGAACTGTGCTGCTGATACAGTGCCCAATTTTTGTATTTTATCTGGCAGTAGCTCCAGCCTGGTGCTGCAGACTGAGCACCCACCAGCAGCTGGAGTACATCCCCAGCACTGCTGGAGGCACAACTCTCAGCACATATCAGTAATCCCTGGATTACACATCATGCCACTAATTTTTAAATACAAGGCATGAGATAGGAGGAGAACCTTGGTATGCTTTGGAGAAGACGGAGGAGGACCCATCTAAACACGGGGTACTGAGAGTAATACAACAGCAGACTTTAAAACAAGAAGACAGACTAAATCCAAAGCTGTGAAGGAGAAGAAAAGATAAAACACATGGCATAAAAAGGGAAAAGGAACGATCTACTGGCTGAAGATGATGTTAGATTGTTATTTCCCTAACTGTTGTGGATAGTTGGACATGAAACTAATACCACACATATCTGCAAAAATTGTACTGTTTTGAATGGAGTGGAATTTGGTTTAAATGAAAGTCTTGCTTTAAAAAAATCCTCAGGCAAGTAATTTCTTTGAAGTAAGAAATTACTGCATAGCTACACTTACCAAACAAACCTGTGACAATACTAAACAAGACTAAATCTCAACTGTGTTTGAGAAATAATGTCCAGAAGAATATAAATATAGCTCTGCTCAGCACAGAATCCAATGAGTATCATCAACCTTGCAACATCTTGGGGAATGTTATAATTTTCTAAGCAACACTTATATCGACTTCAGTTATTTTAGAGAGAAATGGACTGCCACATTCCCCAAATGTAGGTGAAACATTATTTTGGCCAGGTTTGAGATGAGACTGGATTTACCACTGGTTTCATCTGCCTGACCTAAGATAACACGTGTTTTCAACTGTGACTTTCATAAACTCTTCAAAGTTTCATTTTACTATTCTAAGTTCCAAGGGTGACAATATGAAGACAGAGGAAGCAAAAAAAGCCTGGATATGAATGAAAAGCACTTTGGACTGTCAAGCCAGCAAGTGTAAGAATTGTATTTGGCTTTGTGAGAGCATTGCCAATACTAACAAGCCATGTGCTGTCTGCTGCTGCATATCAGCAGGTCATGCACAAGCTTCCATTAATACCTTGATGCATGCAAAGTGGACAAATTCTGAAGAGCCCTCTGTATTTGCTTTCAAGTTAATTTTGTTAACTCTTGAATGTCCTGATTAAAAAAAAAAATAAAGGCATGGGAAACAAAGTAAGATAGAGCTTATCACCTCATAAAGTTAACCAGAACAGCAAAGATTGCATTTCAAATGCCTTTCTAGTTCTCCCTGACAGCTCAACTCAAACTGAAAACTTAGGCATGACATGAATTTCTTCTTCAGTTTCATGTCACCTGAAAATGGAAGTTTAATATCAGTATTTTCACCAGCCCAGTTAACAATCACCCAAAGCAGTAGTAAGAACCAGCAATCATTAGCCCACAAGCAAAGCCAATCCATAACCAGAAAAAAAAATTATTATTTTTTTTCAATCTCTCTGCTCTTAAAGTGTGACTGCAGCAGCTTCAGGGACATCCTGCATGATCCATTCTCACTGCTTGTTCCCATAAGAAAGCCTAACTTTCTCAGACAAAAAGAACCTCTCTATAGTTCTTGTGGCTTTTGGAGATAGAGGTCCTTTTTGTTTTGTTTTTAACTTGTACGATGAAACCTACCTGTTCTGCCATTATTATCTTGTTTTATTACTCCCCATAGTCCTGGCATTTGCTCAAAATGATGTAAAAAGTAGGCAGTTGCACAGAGAATGATTAGTACAGCATGTGCTGTAGTAAGCAATATTATGTATTTTATTGCTTATGAAGTCAGAGTACTGGAACCAGCCAAATCTGTTACTTTGGTCTGAAAGTACATCCTTCCTTTCTTGCTTGCAACAGAGTAATTAATAACTGGGAGAAATAATGGAGAAAATAAGTATGGTGTTAGATAAGTACTCCTAATTACACAAACTTATGTTTGGACCAAGGATTGATGTTTGGGATGTCTCTCTACAAGTGAATAACAAAGTTTTCACCTCATATGTGTCACAAGGACGCTTGCCACACTGTCTGTTCTGCCATCATCCCAAATTGCTCACTACCTGTGCTAGTGTCCTCATCCCACTGAAAAGTCTGTACTTTTCCCTAAAGCTCTGCAAGTGAAAAATTAAATCTAATGCTTTCCCATTTGTTCAGAGTAGCTGATGAAAAGCTCATTAATGAATTATTGGGCAAAAAGGCTCTCTACAATCGCAGCACACAGTCATAAAGCCAACGCATGATGGCCAGCAAATGTTTCTGTGTAGCAAGTGGCTTTACACAGCTTCCTACTTGGTAAATAGTGAGAGGAAATACTGGATAAATACTTCTTTTCCCTTGTTTATTTCTTCACTGGGTGAGGCAAGATAAAAGCACTGAACTGACTTCAGGCCTTGTCCTCTGTGAATGACTTGGCCTACAATGTTATAGGGCTTTTAATCTCTCGTACCTCATGGATCCTATTATCATCACCATCATAATGAAACCAGACATCGCTTACTTCCCGTTCCCCCAGCCCAGCCTGACTCTGGCCAGGCACACAGCAATGAGAGCATCACTCACACAGAGCTCACTGGAGGAGGTCACCCGTCATTTCACCTGCTTGGCTTCACCTCCCCATGCCAAATGGTGCCGCCTTAAGCTGCTCCCACCAGTGGGCAGGTCAAGCAGCAGTATAACCTAAACCATAAGGATCAGAAGACATTCAGCTCACCTTGTTCACAGGAAAGGCAGAAAACAATCCCTAGGTGTTTCTATAATTCCTGTTGCTCTCAGCACAATTAGATTTTATTGAACTGTAATCCTAGATAAGTGCATTGAATCTTACAGCTGAAGTCAATTACACTGCGTTAAATAGCCTTCCTGATTTGCAAGACGAAGATCACTTCTGTATAAAACTAAATTAGCTCAATAACTCATTATTTGTAGCTTGGGTGAGGGGTTGAAACAGCAATGGACAACTAAGCAGTTGCTGCGTTTTCAGGCACTAGTCCTTTAGAGCTGCAGGCAGACTGAATTCCCAGTTTCACCAGTGGGGAAAAGGGACAAGCACTGCTGGAAAAGAGAGGATGTCTAGTGTCAACAGCACTGCATCTTAAACCATCTGTGTTTTCTCATGCAAGGGACTCGGAGCTGACCAGCCTTGGAAGGAATGAGACACTGCATTTCATGTACTGAGAAATCCTCACACTTAAAAATTTAACTACCAGCCCAAAGGGTAGACAAAAGGGCACATCAAAAGGCATGTGACACGTTATTTCTGATTCCTTACTCAGAATTAGCATCAGCACTGAGTGAGAGTATATAAAAACCCCTTAAATGAATATTTTTGCTTATCAGTGATTGAGTGGAGGAGCAGAGGGGCTGAAGGCCAGTGGTGGTGATGGGCTATGTGGGCATCTGTAGCAGCCACACTGTGCCAGCACACACCTCAGCAGGAGTCTGTGAGTGTGACGTTCCACTGCCTCGCACCACCTTCCTCGGCTGCTAGCACCACTTTTGGTACCCCTCCAACCAGCTTCAAGCACTCTTTGCTTTCTTCCTTACAAACAACCATATTTACAGGTTAGGAGATCTCCACGTAAGCTGGGAGATGACAGAAGCTGTGTTTCTGATCTCATTGGGTTGTGCCGGGTGCATGTACTGAGCAGACAGGAGTGATTCGAAGCCATAAGCAGACAGACTGAGAGGAGAAAGGTGAGAGACAGGGAATATTCCAAATGCCTGCTGCTGTACCGGGGCAGCCAAATTCCACAAAAAAATAGGCCTGAAAGACTTGGAAAGAAAAAAATCAACCATTTTGAGATCTGGAAATAATTTCCTTTACTCTTTAACACAGAAATGCAAGCAGCACGGGTGACCATCCCCTGTGAGGAAGCACACCCCTTTTGCTCTGGTCTCCAGGATGGCTCTTCCCATCGCAACATCCATGTCTTTCAGCAACACTAGCAGGCTTTGTCCCCACAGTGAATGCAAGGAAGATGGCCTCCAGTGCACAAATGAGGAAGTCAGTCATGGGGCAGATGAAGGAGGTTGCCTGAGCACACACAGGAAACCTGTGACTGAGGCAGGGAACTGAATCCAGACCATGAGTTCCAGTTGGGCGACCAGTCCAAGCTGGGTGGCTGACAGATCACCTCTTCTTCTGGGGCTTTGAAATTTAAGTTTGGCTTTATAATGAACTTTTTTTTTCATTTGTCTAGTCACTACAATTCATTACACTCACACTTCTGCTTTGTGAAAGCTTTAAATCCTACTTCTTTTCTGTTTTGGCTTAAAAAAACCAACACAACTGAACATCAAACAGAATTTACCCTTCACACTTTGGTCTCCTTCCCTACCAACGTCATCATCTCTCTAGTGCTCAGTTCTAAGCATCCTCTCCCTAGTGTTCAGTGTTGTGTCCTTTGTGCACCCCGTGCTCATGAGTGTGGCTTCATCAAAACCCACCAGCAATATTTAGAAGGAGATGTCTTATTCGTAGCTCCACAGAGTTACAGTAACTGCTTATGCCAATAGCAGCACTGAGGCAGTGGAGCAGATCTGGTAGGAAAACCAGAGAAAAGAGATGCACAAAAAAGGTAAGTTCCAAAGTGAATGTTTTGACACTGCTATGCATCATGTAGACATGAGCAATCATCTGAAGAACAGCTACCAGTAAGCCTAGGATGTTTTACTGGCTTGGCTAATGAATCATGGGGAAAATGTGAGCCATGTGCTCACTGCCAGGGTAGTCATCACTGCAGGTGAAAACATTGTCTGTTTCACTATCATCATGACCTGTGGTTTAATTGATATTTCTAATTTTTTTAAGATCTTTCTGCATAAAGCACATAATATGCACTTCTAAGACAAAATTCTTTGGTACTATACTATTTGGAAGGAGGTGCAATGAATCAAACCACTATTTCATGAAATAATTCACACTGGCTGAATCCCTCACAGAATGTCTCAAGATCTTGAAAAGGAAAAAATAACTAATTTCCACATGTGTAATAACTCACAGAGTGAGAAAGAAAAAGACTTCACATTTTTGTGAGAAAATGCTGCAAAACCACAAACTTTTAAAAGTGCCCAATATGCTATTTTCAGCTTATCTGGATGCAGCCCAAGCTCTCCACAGCTAACCAAGGTGCATCAGAAGATTGTAATCATTCCACTCCCACCACAGGCTTTGTGTGCCCACTGTGCATCCAAGGCTGTCAAGCCCTACAAAATAACATAGGACCTTTATGCTTAAAGCAGCCAAGCAGCTGCAAAAATAACTCTGTAAAAATATTGAATACTTGGTCCCACTGAGCAGCTGGAAAAACAATTACTGACTGAAAAATTCAGTGTTTGATATTACTTAATAGTTGGGGAAAAAATATTTGTGAATCATAATTAACGTTTATTTAACTATTTAAAAGCATGCATCTACTGTTTGAGGCTTCACAGAGAGCAAATATGTGGCCTTCTGGCACCATTAACCAGACTAATACAGTTAAACTGGAAGGACATGAGGCAGAAAACCACACTGAACAGTCAATCCTTCAAGGAACTGGTGTAACTGAGATTGCCTCAATAGCATGCACGCTGCAACACCGGGTTTGAATCAAATCAGTAGCAACTACCCTGGTTGGTACAAATTAAATGAATGCATAGCTTTATCTCCTGCTGCCAGAGCAATGCAAACATCATGACATAAACTGGATGAAAATCCATTACAAACAGCGACTGAGAAACTGTTCCCCTTGAAACAGACTCAGGGGTTTAAGGGCAACTCTGTGGTGCCATCAGCCCAGGGCCAAGTGACAGCAGGGCTTCCTGCAAACAAGCACAGCAGAAACCTCTGAGAAAGGACCAGGAGTCCTCATCCAGCCCCCAGAGGAGCCAGAGTCCTGCTTCCCTTGCTGAAAGTGTGGCCAACAGGACTAAGACAGAAATCACCCATCTTTACTCTGCACTGCGGTGAAGCCACACCTCAAATCCCAAGTTCAGGTTTGGGCCCCTCACTATGAGAAGGACGTTGAGGTGCTGGAGCATGTCCAGAGAAGGGCAATGAAACTGGTGAGAGGTCTGGAGCACAAGTCTGATGAGGAGCAGCTGAGGGAGCTGGGTTTGTTTAGCATGGCAAAAAAAGAAGTTCAGGGAGGGCCTTGCCACTTTCTACAACTGCCTGAAAGGAGGCTGTGGCCAGGTGGGGGCTGGCCTCTTCTCCCAAGTGTCGATCAGAGGAAGCCTAGCCTCAAGTTGCTCCAGGAGAGACTTATATTGGACATTGGGAAAAATTCCTTTATGGAAAGGATTGTCAAGCATTGAACAGGCTGCCCAGGGAAGTGGTTGGGTCCCCATCCCTGGAGGTATTTAAAAGCTGTGTAGATGTGGCACTTAAGAACGTGGCTTAGTGGTGGACTTGCCAGTGCTGGGTTAGCAGTTGGATTTGATGATCTTGAACGTACTTTTCAACCTAAACAACTTCGCTTGTATGATTCTTAATGATTTTATGGTTCCATGAAAGCAGTGGTGGCTTACGTCAGGGTTTAAGTTCCAGAAGCAGATGAACCATTTACAGGCTGCTGAAAACAAACATTAGGCCTTGTTTTAAATTTCTAATTGGTAAACTGTTTGATTTCAGACTTTTCAAAGTCCTAATTTGCCCCAAACAATTCCCTCACTTGTTCTCTGCACGTTTGCCATAGCTGAAATGTCCCATCACTGACAGTAACCAGTCCTTTTTTCTTTCCTCTCATTCAACTTCACCCATGCAGAATTGGGCTGAGTGCCTCATGGGTCCAGCAGGCACAGAACAAGAATGAAACAGCAGTTACTGTATCTGGCACATAACTGCAGGCAGAGCTGAGCCAAAGATTCCTGTCCAGCACAACCTCACCTAGAGAGTGACCCAGGTGTGTCAGTTGGCTGTACAGAGTAAAGATTCACAAAACGGAAACCTACTGCAAAAAACTGACTTGACCACTGTGTTTGAAGGACTTTACAACAGGATTAAGATTTTAAAAAATACACATTTTATACCTAGTATATGTACAGCAAATGTCACCTGTGGGGAGTATTCAGCAAGGTGCTGAAGAATGTGAGCATCCCCTATAATAAATATACTTAACTAAGTTATTTCAACTCTAAGTCACCAACTCTCCCACCACTGCTCTCTTAAGCAACCATGTTATCAGAGGCCATTTCAAGGGAAATGCACTTATGTCATAAATACTTCTCATATCATACTTCTCATAACCTGCAGCACCAGGAAAATGAAGGCAATATAAAAATAAATAAAAGTTACAAAATTTTAGGTCACCAACATTCCTGAATGGATTATGCTTTCAAAATGAAATGTATCAATATCATAATAAGGGTTTTTGGTGTACATCTCAAAGTTTTGTAGGATGATATTAATTCTAAATGCAAACACATTCTCAATGCTATATACAATGCAATTGGCTTGTAACCTGAAATAGGGGCCTTTTCACTGCGACTCACTCATCACTAGGATGATCTCAAAAAACTTTGTGGGTCCCTTTCAACTCAGGATATTCTATGATTCCATGATCTCTGAAACAGACAGAGCTGACCAAATTCACCCCCATCCACAGCCTACTGAGGTTCCTTAGCTTTTCCCCCTGCATGGCCAAAGGGACAAAGCAGTGCTCTTTTTGGATAAGATAGGGTAACTATTCATGGATCATTTGACACCGAGTTAGGCAGATCACAGTTTATGAAAACCTCCACAAAGCATTTGATCTAGCAGGGCTACACCACCATAGGTAAACTGCTGAAGAGCAGGCTGGAATGAACACTCAAAAAATATGTATGTCATAGAGTTAATGACAAAAGAGATCATTGTGTACTTGGCCAAATTTCTTTCTAGGCTTCTATATAGCTGCCTGTTCTCAGACGTGTTTAGGTACTATGCTGGAAAGTTCTCGAGCAAGACAGCAAGAAGTCTTGAAAGGGCTTTAGCTTTACGCTATGCACAGATATGGGGGTGCTCCAGCTCCCACATTCACTACTAGTGTCTTACTAGATGTTAGGATAAAACTGTGAAATTATTAGAAACAACCAAAATATCTTGAAATCACCCCAAAACTGGAGAAATCATTTGATGATGCTTTTGTAAAAACACTTACTTACAACGGAGTCCTGGAAGTGATTTCCAAGCAAGCCAGCTGCTGCTCTAGATGGTTTACTGGATGGTGTGGCTCAGCTCTTGCATACAGGCAGCACTTACACTTGTATCTAGATAGGAAATATAACCAAAATTATTTAGGAGCAAATACACAAACAAACTCATCTTTCTCTTTAAAACTATGACCAGGTTAAAACCAGCTTTAGCAGGTCTCAATAGTTCTTGTGACAAGCTTCACTTGTGCCTGCTTACAGGAACAAGCCCAAAGCCACCCTATGGTGTATAAGCCAAGAGTGACTGTGCCTGAGAAAAAAACCCTCTCATTGAGCACATCAAAGTGGCAAACAAACGTGCCCAGCTGTTTTTCTCATCTAGTTCTACTTAAAACATTTGCAGGAAATGCAGGATGAATTAATGCCAAAAAAATGTAGGTGATTTCAGTAAGGCCAGGAATTCCAGGCACCAACTTCTATTTTCTCTCTCTTGAGTGGGTGTTCACTTGTAAATTGTAGACATGTTAGCAATTCAACGACTGAGCCAATTAACATTCGACTTAACAGTCATTGTTAGATTGGAAGGTTATTACTGCTTGTTCTGCTAAAGTGACAGGTTAAAATACGTTTGTATCTGAAAAGTTGTTTTCTACAATACATATTCCCTGTCTTTTCACACCAAATAATTTTCTTCCATCATGTCAAGTCCTATTGTACGAACCATCACTGCCAGCTCCACCACAGCAGCTGGGATAGGCAAGGAGAAACAGCAAGGGGACAGGTGAGGAGGAGAGAGCACTCAGTCACCACCATTTCTGTTTGGGCTGCCATATTAACTTTTTTCCAGGTGTTTCACATGGTTGATTTGAGACTTCTCAGCAAAAGAGCACACTCGCATTTGCAGGATGTCCTGCTTTTAAAGCAACCAAGGCTTTAAACCAAAGGCAAAACCCAACAGCAAAGAGAGGGCTCTACCTCACCAGGTCATGAGCCTGAGAAAGTTGCTTGCTATCAGGCACTGCTTGGGGCACAGAATGGAAAGTTATGATTTCCCAGCCTTGCAGGTGATTATTATTAATGGAAAAAACAAGTTTTCAAGGTTGAGTTGACATACCACAACATGTTGAATTTTGCAGACTCAGATCCATTTTGTACTAGTAAACTAGCTTGCATCCTTCCCTCTGTGCTTTTTTTCCTTCTTTTTTTTTTTTTTTTAGGGTAGCTCACAAGCTGCTGACAACTCACACTGTACTAGGAGCTGTTCACACTGCACAAAGTGTTTACCATTCACAAGTGATGCTAAAAATTAATTTACAGTACCGCTACAGCAAGCTTTGACAAATTGTCATGTGTTGACACAGTCATAAGTTGTTGGTTAAAAAAAGTAACACTTCCCTCTTCTGCCACTTCATGTTTGAGACCAGAGATGGGCACATTATGCAAAGTTTGAGGGTTTGTAAGCTTCACAAATGTTTGGGCTTCACAAAACAAGCTTGGTTGTGAAAGTTTTATCTCTTACAGTTAGGCATGTGTTTATTGCCAAAAAGAGTCTAGTAAGAAAAAAAATACTTTCCCAAGATCTGTGTGTTGTGCAAAACTAGAAGAAAAGGCTGTAAAATAAATAACCTTGCAGGATACTTGTTCTAGATAAGATCACAGCAGTGACAAATAGCCTGTATCAACTCCTTAGAGCTGCAGACACCACCCTCCTGCTGTAGAAAGGAAGGAAAGAAATACAGCTACAAGTAAGAGTTTTAATTGTTCTCAGCTGTCACATGATGTTATCTTAAGCGAACGCATTTATTTCTCGATTCTCATATGTAGCTCTATATGGAAAAGAAAGAATTCCAGCAGTGGCATTCATCAGACAAGGTCCAAATTGATTTCCATGTACTCAAGATAGTAAGAGTTAGTCACCACTCATGCCCACCAGTGGCAGCTCTAAAATTTTTACTCTTTTTCTTCTTCCTCAGGGCAGGACAAATAATCTGTCCAGTTTACACTCTGGAATCAGTAATGGACACAAAGTTGTTGCCAGCAGATAATTTCAGCAGTATTTCAGTGGTGATGCAAACTTGAAACATTAACCCCAAACTAGCCTGAATTGAGGGAGAGAAACAAAGCCAAGCAAAATGAGCACCCACAGCACCTGCCAAAGGGGTTCATGAGGAGCCCTTAAAAAGCACTGCTTCACGTTGTGCATCAGTGACCTGGACATCCAGTGCTTCAGTAGCTTTCTCTAACATCACCAAATCTCAGAGCACAGACCACACAAGAGTACAGAGTAAATTCATTCAGGAAATTAGCTTGGCAGGAATTAGTTTTCTCTTTTTTTCCCCCTTAACACTTGCACAAAGTAGAGGTGCATGGAGCGGTTCAAAGTCCTGAGGGGGGCCAACATTTTACCTTTGTAGCACTGCCCTATGCCTGCATCAGTGCAAGAATCACCCACCTAATTCCTCTACAAAATCATGTTACTTCAAACAAAAAGAGCTCCTGCAAAACATTTAAGGAGGGATGAAATTTCATAGAGACTCTTCACTTGCTCCCACTTCACACATCCTGTATAGAATTTCTTGACCATCTGAGATGTTACTCTGATAGATGGCATACTCTCAGACAGATCTAAGGAGAGCAATGGACATTTACACTGTTATAGTTGGGATGGACATTGCCTTGTGCTGTTGACTGAAAGGAAGTCATCCATGCTTAATCAATGTAGATTGCTGTATATTCAGAAAAGCACTAAAGTGGCAACTCCTACCTTCCTCCCCCAAATAACAAAAATTTATAAATCTTTTCAGTGCATCACATTTAATGCATTATTTAACTGGATTCAGCCCAAGAGTCAACAGGGTTGAATTAAAGACGATTGAACTATTAAGTCAAAAACTTCAGCTGATGAGTTACTTAGAAGGTAAAAACAATTCTCCACCTTGAAAAAAACCTAATAAATCTTAATTTTTACTCTAAGTTATCTCAACTGCCAAAATATGATTTCCCCTGTACCTTTTTAATTTGCTGTACAGAAGGGAACCAATAACTTAAATTCCCTGGGTTCTTACTTTGGGATGGAAAAAGCCCAAGACATCCAAGCCACTAATCTAATTAAGAATACTATGAGGGCAAAGGTGGGACCAGGGTTTTTCTGAAGCATTTTTTGTTTGGTTTTGTTTGTTTGTGAGTATGAAGAAACCACCCCTAAGCAGAAGAGCTGTTCTTGACAAGTCCCTTGTGTGAGTTTGACTTGCTCTACCCAACACAAGGCCAGTGCAGGAAGGTTCAGCATTGGGGAAATGCAGACCCAGGACCTCCTGTGGCCTCTCTGCATCACACCTCAGTGCTCTGCCCTCCATGTTTCACCATGGGGAGGATGGCAGTCTTGGCTGATCCTGGAGCCACACTCCCTTCAAAACTGCTATGTGCAGGGCATCAGAAGAAAGCCATAAAGATGACAATCATCCCAGCAAGCCATCATCAAGATTTCAAAGGCAAAAGGGAACATATGAAGGTGTCCTGCTCCTTGATGATACATGCACACAAGTGAAGGGGTAAATTAATATATTGAATATATATACCAAATATGCAGTGGAAGTCACTGCTTGTATGGGATGCAGACTGTGAAACAAACTCCCCTAACTAGAAATTAAAAAGAAAAGGAGGATTTAAGCTTCCTTATTCCATGGGAAACCCTTTTCCAAAAAGTGAGACAGGACACTAGCCCAGAGGCAAGTGACACCAGTGACTGCCTACACCATGGGCAGTCTTCCTGTCTCTATTCCATGCCTATCTTCACTTTGCTGCCAAGGTCACCATGTCACCTCTGTTACACAGACCTCTGCCACCCATGAGCAACAGGGAAGCAGCTTAACTGGCCAACCTGGCAGGACCTCCTATGAGCATCTGGGGGTGGGAGGAAACCTCCCAGCTCTCCCCTTGTGTGTGTGTGGGCACTTTTAAAAGTGCTTCCAGTTCTTAAACGTTAAGAGATGCTCAAATTGCCTTGAACTAAGAGGATTTCAGTACTGGAATACTGGAGGTCTTTAAAAGACATGTAGAGACGGTGCTTAGGGACATGGTTTTGGGGTGGACTTGGCAGTCCTGAGTTAAGGCTGGACTCGATGATTTTCTAAGTCTAAAGAAACTGTTTCTTTCCTGACTCTCTATCCCCAGTGCAGGAGGGAGCAAAGGGAAGCAGTGTCTCTGCAAGCATGAAACAGTGGAGAAAAAGCATTAGATCTTTGTCTTCACCTGGAGCACACCTTGCATTTCCAGCCCTTTCAAGCAGAGGAAACTTGGTGGCCCTGTGGAGAGTGTAATGACTTGAAAGCCAGCATCTGTGCTGTGCAAAGATCCCTCAGGAGACTGATTGGGAACTGCCTGCCCCTCCCAAACAAGCCTACTTACACACATGTGCATGGGCACTCCTCTCCTCTGCCTTTTTTTTTTTTTAAACTGTGTACACTAGTGTTGTGGTTTTAATATTTTTTATATTTTTCACTACTTTCTTAGCATGACATCCATTGCATGGTATGTAACAATCAATGCCAACATTTACCTATAGCACAGCAATATGTAAGTCACTGAAACAGGACTTTCTTCTTCCCCAGCTTCTCATAGCCAGTTTTGCTATGTAAATCCATCTGACTTCTTTCTTGATTATGATCTACTCAGATTAAACCTTTACTAAAGCCAGAAGCATTTTGTTTTTAACAAATACATTCCCATCCTCCCAAATCAAATATCTGCTTCTAGGTGAGACAATGTCATCCAACTTTTACTGTAGTGTACTACTTCTGAGCATGTGAACTTAAAAATTCAGTTAAATGGCAATGTACAGCTAAAGGGCTCTGAAGGTTTATCTATCACATGGCAAAAATCATTCTTTGTACACCATCTGGGTAAATATCCATAGGATTCTCTGGATATTTTTGAGCCACCTCAGGCCAGAAAGGTTACTAGGTAATGAAGAAAATCATGTCAAGTTTATGAGCAAAATGGCTTAAATTGAGCCATGTTGGCTAATAGGGTCTGGAATCCTCCTCTATATATTCCAAACAGCAGTATCTCATCTGTGCAACCTGGTTACACATCAGGAGAAGGAGACAGCTGAAAACCTTGATTGACCTTTTGATCCACAATGATTTCCACAGGAGAAACCACTGCAGGAAAGGTAGAAGTCAAAGTAGTTAACTAGTAGTGTACACTCCACCTTTAATACCTGCTGATAGTAACAACGCAATGAAAAGATGAACATATTCCCATGTCTTCTGAGGCAATTATTCTTTATGGGGTATTCAAGGAGCCACAACCCTACCTATATACACTTTGCAACTTCACCCAAAATTACAGAAACATCCCAGTTTCAGGAGTTGCTGGGCTGCAGTGAAGACATGTTCAAGGTTCTGTCTGCTCAGCAATGTGGACACCAACACTGGCAATGTAAGCATTGCAGAGGCACGTGGATATATGCAAAAATTTCATTCAGCACAAAGAAAAGCAAAACTAAGACAGAAGAATCCTAAATTAATCCAGTTCCTGTCTTCCCACTGACTTCCCTCACCATTGGAAAGACTTTGGTTTGGATTATAGTCAAGTCTGGTTTACAGTGCCCAACTTTGTGTGTCATGAAAAAACATCGACCCTGCTGGAACGCCTTACTCATTACGCAGCCCTGCAAAAATTATTAGCTACGATACAAGGCATTTCCCTTTGGGGACCAGAAAGGGTGAAGAAAGGGGATGGAGAGTGACAGCTTGTGGTTTCTAATGCAGCAGCAAAAAAAAAAATAAATAAGCAAGAGGAATACAGGATATAATGTGTTTACATTTGTCAAAACAAGTTTCCTGGAGACATGGAGGGTCCACGCTGCTGAGCTGTCAGTTCTGCTTGAAACTGCTGCCTCATGCTATCGAGAGGTCAGTCACTGACCTACTTTCTGATAGGACTGAATTAATTTGCTGCTTCTGTACACAAACCTTTTTTTTTTTTTTTTTTAAAGGAATACTTAACAAACCCAGAAAAAGCTGCCTTTTATCCAACTTGGAGCTTCAACTGGTGCTGTGCAAGGCTATTACATACCCTGGCATGGGGCCCGGTGTGCTTGGGCTGCTTATTCTTTTGGAAAATTCTGTACAGAGTATTTTTAATGAGTTGACGCTGCAAATAACATCTTTCCTTTTTGAACTCCTACACTACACTAATACCAGCGATTTAACCCACTACACACAATAAGGGAGGCCAGCACTCAAATAGGCTGTGCTTTGTCTGGGCTGCTCCTGAAATAGATGCCTACCACTACAGGATTAGTTCCCCAAATAGACAGATGCATGGCACAGTACACTTACAGGATTAAAACATAAAGTTATTAATAGAAAACAAAATGAGTAGGTGAAACTTATGAACTAAACACCTACCAATCCAATCATTCCCTGCACAGAGCCAGCTAACCAGTGCTCACCAGGAGATGCTGGCATGCAAGGAGCCCTTGAACTAAAAAGCATTCTTCCCAGAAAGTGAAGGGGCAGAAGTAGTAGCAAAAGACTTGCCACTTACTTCCCCTCTTTGCTTAATGGCTACCTGCCTGCACAAAATGTCACTACCCAAACTCCTTCACTAAAATAAATCCATGGTGAAGGGTTTCACAGATCTTTCAATTACCTGGACCACCAAAATACTACAAGTCAGCTCTCAAAATCATCCTTAACAATGCCATCCACTGAAAGCTTCATTGCTTGGGTGGACTCCTCTTCCCAGGTCTCTTGTGGGTAGCAGCACTGCTGTTTGGAAGCAGGTCAGCCACGTACTAAGCTGTGAAAGCAGGGCCGTTCTGTGTTAAGGCTCTGGACTAACATTTGGAAGACGAGTCCTCTTCAGCAGCTTGGTCTCATACGCTCACCTCACCCTCCATCTGCTGAGAAGATAAGGATCTTCTCCAAGTGCTTGGCTTGCTTAGTACCAAAACATCGTGGGTGAGACTCACACTTTCCTTTGCATTTCCCCAGGGTCCAATCTAATAATAGAGGAGGTAAGTACTGACTACCGTAATACAAGACGACTATCAGTATCACAACAGATTCATGATCACTTGAGTTCCTGGACTTGATTAGGTTCATGTTGCCAAAGATAACTATGCCAAACCTAGCACTTGCAACTGCAAATTCATTCCTGTCAACCTTTTTAGCTTTCATCTGTGCATATTTACAAGCCCTGAATCTGAAGTTCAAATAAATCCAGCAATTCACTCAAACCCACCAGGATTTGAAAACATTAGGGAAGTGTCAAGATGTCATTGAGCTTGTTCTGCAGAAAAGAGTGCTTTATAGTTTCAGAAAGAAATAGACAAGGGAGCTATTTAACGAGATGGTGGCATATTGAAACATGGATAGATAAGTAATTAATAGCTACCTTCTCTAAGTGAAAACTTTTCTGAGTGAAAAATCAGCTTATGTGAAAAACTACAAGTCAACTGCTGCCATTTTTGGATGGATAAGAACTGTCATGCATGTTAGCATCTCCATTACCATGAAGGATTTTACTCCTTTAAGCAATTCACAAAGACTTTCACATAGAACAGCATGTGGGAAGCAAGGAACTAACAGAAGGAGACACCAAAGAAATGTTGATATTCGCAACTAGAATTCTAATGAAAAAATGTTATCGGGAATACATGAAAACAGGAGAGAACTTCTGTCATGAGACGCTGAAGCTTTAGTCCCTTAGGATCAAGAGTAACTACACAGTTGGATAGGTGCTATCATTAGTGTACAAAATATTGGCCAAATAATCTCTTTATGCTGGTAGCTCAAAATATCTTATTATTTCAAAAGTCCAATATTGAAGCATCAGATCACTTAGTAAAGAACTCTCTAAACAATGATGTGCAGCTTTCTTTAGCAAATTTCTATACAGCTTCAAGGGGAACATATGGCATCTTAAAGTAAACAAAACAGGAGAGGGGAAAAATAGTCATGCTTCAAGAAATAAGAAGTATAAACCTATTAATTAAGCATTTAATTCCTTTTATCCCTCATGTCTATCTTCACAGGCTCTCTCGGCAATCAACCAATTTTGGGATTCACTGCTGTCATGCCAATCGTGGCAGTACTTCAGCTAAAAAGGCACTGTCAAACATAATGAAGTTTCCCTTCAGCTTGTTCCCACACCGGTGCTGTGTACAGCACACACGCTGCCTGGCGAGGGGGGCTGGGGGTAAGCTTTGATCTGCCCTACTTCCAAGACCTGTCCCAGGTGGCAGTGGCACAACTCAATGACACCAATGGTCGACACTATGTGCTATAGAAACCCAACCACACCCTCCTATACAACACACAAATAGCACCAGTGGTGCGTTTTTATCCAACTTAGTGGTGGACTTGGCAATGCTGGGTTAAAAGTTGGACTCAATGATCTTAAGGGTCTTTTCCAATCTCGACAAATCTGACTCTATTCCAACCTGCACGTGCCTGGGACTGAGGACTATAAACATGAAAAAATTTCCTGGAATTTCACTATAACAGCTTAACCTCTCACTTGAATCCATGGACATCATCCCCTCTTCTTCATCCAGTGATGCTGTACACAGAGCACAAGGAAGAGAATATGGCAGAGAGATTCCCTGTTGTGAAGGAGAATATACAGCTCTCTGTTTCTAACAGTTTGCTTTCACAGTGGTCCTGTGTTCCTGTGGGAACTGGTGTTGGCAGAGATCAAACTGTAGGTCATGGCTTATAAGGCTTTGAAATATATAAGGATAGTCACTGACAATGATGCTCTGCTGACTTGGGCCAAAAAGGCACTACTGATGTCCTGACTAAACTGCATTTAAAACACTCTTTTGCCTGCCTCACCTGAATTATCCCTGCTTTCTGTCCCTGGTATGCTCAGGCCTGGCAGCTGATGGTCCCAAGCAGCTTGTGGCAGTGGCCATCTGAAGCCAGTGATCCAGGCTACTGGCTCCTGGGGCAGGGACTGTCATCCTGCTGTCACCCAGCACACAGTGCAGCAGGGCTCTGACCCACTCAGCCTCTGGGAATCACTGCAACATAAATGAGGATAACCTAAATGCCAACGAAGTGCAGATACTCAGCCCTGCAACAACAGCATGCTTTACAGCAGACACCTGGTATACCACAGCTTGAAATAGAAATTTCTGTGACAAAAGCTTCACAATGTGAAAGTCTGTATTAAAAAACTAGCAAGCTGCCCAGTTTGGCATCTTGTATTCCAACCCTTGTGAGAAGTCCAAATAACTCAAATACAAATCTGTAATACTGCTCTCTGAGTAACAGCTATTTAAAACCGATTCTGGCAGACACTAAGAGTCGTAAGCAGGATACCAGCTGTATGGCTCCTTGAGTCCTTTTCCTGCATCCATCCAGCCAGCAGCGGTGACAGAACACCCTCCTGCTCTGCTATCGAGGCTCTGACACCTTCACCTTCCTTCCAGCCCAAGTGTGTTGGGCTCCTGCAGCAGAGAGCTTGTTTTTGCTGCTCCGAGAGGAGTGAGTATTCAAAGAGGAATATCACTAGTAAAAATCACAATCTTCCAAGTTTCAAAAGTTCTCTTTCCACAAAACAAGCCCTAAAAAGTGAATAGACAATGAGCTGCACAACATTTTTACAGGCACTCATTTGAGATGAGATGTAATTAATTCACTTGACCACTTCACATTTCCTAAGTTACAGCAATAAGCCTTACAAAAGCTTTAACAGTCATGCACAATCATGTCTCATTTTTGCTTTACGTATAAAAGTGCCTAGCATAGTTCATTATTTATCAGCAAAAAATTAACATCCCTACACATATACATGGACTGTGATATCAGTTTACAGATACATGAACATCAAACACTTGCTGATGCTGAAGCACTTCCCTTCCCCTCTTTACCCTTCCTAGCAGCCTCCTCTGAAATCTCTCAGTGTTCACCAGCTCTCCAACCAGCAGCCATCCTAGAAGTGTGGCTGGCACACAACTTGGCATTTAACAGTTTCCCTTCCCTGGATCTCCAGGCTATACAAACCTCCCATCCCAGACTCCTATCTGGGACTTCATGATGGGAGGGTAAGATTATGCTTTGTGACCCCAAGTGTGAGCACAAGTTACACTGCATTAAACTAAATATAGCAAAATGTAAGTAAAGATAAGGAAAGGTCTACAATAAGTAAATCCCACTTTTTCAATGCACACCACAGGAACACACCTATCCACAAAAGGGATTAGGTACTATGTCCTTGTTAGATGGAGGGAGGTGGAGAGGCCAAGCCAGAAACCCTGGCAAGTAAAAGCAGAATTATTCAACATAGTGATAGCTCTGCAGAAGGAAGGAATTTTTTTGCATGACTACAGCAAGGCCTGTAGGGACAGGGGGGAAGCAGAGAGGGTGGGAAGGATGATGTTCAAACAGCAGTGCTGGCAGAGCATGAGGTCAGTCAAAGGAGGTCATGTCATTCCAGCAGAAAGCCCTTCTGGAATTATCCTACTGGGCAAGAATGATCGTACTCACAGAAAGACTGCAACGTGCAGTCTTGGCCAAACTAAGTAACCCAGGGCTCCAGCTATGGAAAAACAAATCCCAGGAAGCAAGGCCATTCCCAACAAACTGGACACAGACAGACTGCAGCTGCTGAAACACATAACTGGAGTGACATAATATTAGAACATATTTTTATGCTTACTAAGACAACAACAAACCCAAGCCTGAAGCTGTATTTTGGGCACACTAGCTTAAACTATCTTTAGACGGGAAAAGTGTGTGTGTGTACAGATGTTCCAGCAGGCACAGAGACCAGAGAGCTGGAAAAAGCACTCGCTCACTTCCGAACCTTATAAAAATCGTCTGTTGCAAATAAGGGTGAGGATAAATACACCAGGCAATGCTGAAACAAAATCAAAACAAAAAGCAGGCAAGAAGCCAGTAGGTGGTCAGGGATTGGTGAGGAGTAGTGGCTCCATGCCTTCTCCAGCTTTACTTCTCCCAACAGATGTCTCCAGGTGTTATCCCCTCCTGCAGTCCCCCTGTTATGCTTTACTCCTCCTTCATCCAGCTTTCTAACTATCTCACTTTCACAGCTGCTCTCTTGGAAGCACGATTGAAACTATAAATTCACATCTACACATCTGTAATAAAAATAATTTTTTTAAAAGTTATTCTTCTCCCCTACTGATGGTGACACAAATGATACAGAATCGCTGGCAATTTAGGGGTCTCGCTGCAGCTTTAATCACTGATCAAGACAGAGAGCAATACTCTGTCTCACAAGGAAAACAGGAATAATGAAACATATATATATATATATATATATATATCTTGGAATTATTTCTATTTGTGAAGAGCTGAAAGATACAAGAAGTGGCCTCAAAGCTCTTTTTCCATGGAACAGCTATTATTTTTTAAGTAAAACATCATTATCACCTTGTTCCAGAAAACACATCTACATGCCTCTTCCTTTGCCCTCCTTGGGGCCACAACTGAAGCAAGCAATGCTTCCAGGGTCTCTAAAGTGACTCACATGAGCCAACGGTACAAAAGACTCTGGTCACCTCATAAGCTTCAAATCTTTCTTAATCTTCAGCCTGTGGCAAAGCAGAAACTCCAAAGTTTGTGTTTTGGGCTTGATACAGAAGTGACCATTCCTGCAAACAGTGCTTGTACAAGTAAACTGATATGCATGGAGGCACATCTCCTTTGGGTTCAATTTGCCTTTATGGCACATAAACCAGCCATGGGCAAGCACTGGGTTAATACTGGCAGTGAAAATTCCAGACATGAGGCCCTAGGAGAAAAAGCATACCTTTGGGTGATGGAGACTGGCCACCACTGGAACCAAATAAAGAAACACAAAATTGCACCAACAGGAGCAAAAAGAGATTGCAAAGTGACTGATTTAAAAAGCCAACAGCTAAAGCAGGCAAGTTTGATAAATAGGGACAGTGCTTGTGGAAGAAGCTGATATGTCATTTTTATAACAAAGGCAGGGGAGTAGGAGCAGAGTTCAGCACTGGACCTGGAAGAGTCTGGTCCACCCCAGTGACTGCCTCTGCCTCCAGGAGAGGCTGGGAGCTCTCCTAGCTTGGTGCTATGTGTGACCAGCACAACAGGGCTCTGCTTGGGATGGGTGTGCCATGCCACTGCTACTACAGTGTGACAACAGCTTCTCAATCTAAGGGGATGCCTGTGATTCTAGTGCTGCAGTGGTATTTGCTGCAATTTTTATTACGGTTTTCACAGTTAGCCAAGCCACTATTGTTTTTATTGAAATTCACACATGCACACAGTACTTAAGAGAAAGAAGGGGGGTGAAAATAGAAGCTGAATTGAAAGTTCAGCTTCTTTCAACTTAATTTGTTAGTAGGTTCATCATCATTTTTTGACAGAATAATCCTTCCACGGTGAATTATTTTCACTGGGAAAAAAGAGAAGACCAACAAATTGCTGGATAAAATTTGTGCTTTAAATAATAAAGCAATTAATGGCATTTTATCAAGAATACATTCTTCTCTCCAGAAATAAAGTCCCTATTTCATCTCATCTAAATTGCTTGGTCAGCTTCAAATAAGCGCAATATAAATCTCCTTCCCATACTGCTGCTGTTATCTATGATAAAGGGAAGAGACAGAAGGTAATCCTGTGTTCTGTATTCACTGACACATCATTTTCATGCTACACTACACTGTAATTTATTTCTAATGGGATAAACCTCTTGTAGTCTTCCTGCATTGTTCAGCCACACACGCATCCCCAACTGGTACCAAGATTGTAGGACTGGCAGGTGCAACACACAAGGACCCTTGCTTGGTGGATTTAGGATGTCTGCTGCACATTTCAGCAAAGCTACAGCTGTGAAAATAAACAGAGAGACTGTATAATTAAGGTAGGCTTTTATTCCTTCCCACCCACTGCCTCCTGCAAGCAAAGCAGTCAAAGAGTATGGCACTTTTCAGTACTTCTTGTAATTCCCAACCAAACTTTTCATTTCTTATCTAATCGGTTTGAGATGATGCAAAAAGACATGTGGAGCTGTAAGAGATTAAAGGGAATGAAAACCAGATGGAAATGAAAGTCTTTACGATCTTTATGGCCACAGCAGAGGTATAGTTTCATACAAAGGAAAATATCTTTGAAGCACTTTCTCCTGTCCTCATCAAGAATACAAGAAGTTAACCAATGTATGAAAATCAAGGTGGGGCCATGAACAGCAGCGTTTTTGTTTACAATATTTTCATAGCATTTTGCAGAAGAAGATAAAACCTATGGCTCAAGGCTTATAAAAACTTTCTTCAAATTAAAAGTTTGAACTGAAAATCCAGTTACTCCTGATGCAATCCTGAAAAGGATAGGTGTGAACAGAAGGCTACTTACGATATTCCAGCAGAAATCAATGTATTTTAGAGACCATCCCCATGAATTTGTATAACACTTTTCTCTGTCAAAATGTGCAAGACCACCACTGATATTTAAGCTTCTACCAGTTAATGAACACTATTATCAAGCACTTTGACTTAAAGAGACAAGAATCTCAGTTTTACCGAGCCTTTTCACCCACCTCTCCAGCTCTGCTGACTGCTACACTCACATACAGAGGACATTTTACAAAGTAAAATATTGTCTAATTAGCTAGCTGGCTACTTCTGCAGCCAAATCACTCCAGCCATTTACAAAAGGATTAATTCCATCTGATTCAGATGCAAGGTAGAAACTTGAAGCTGTGACAGTCAGCTCTCCAGATTCCCTTTACCGTCACTGCAAAGTGACAGTCCCTTCCAGGGCACATGCCACACCACTGCAGGAGCCCATCTTTGAGGTGGTGAATGAACCTCTTGCTGCCTAGGGAAGGGGCTAAGAGCTCCACTGTGGCCACCTGGACATGGACAGACTCCAGCTCAAAGGCACCTGGCAGCAGGAGAGGTGTGTCTGGTCTCCTGGGCAAAGGTCACTCACAGCAGCGTTTCAGCTGCTCTGCCATCTCCAGCTGGCCTAGGCTCCTCGGTGCACTGGAGCCCCTGGGAAGGATGGTGAAAGCAACAGCCAGACTGCAGAGAACAGGCAGGAGAAATACAATGCCAGACACCAGCAGCAGGGCTGCAGCTGCTTTACGTTGCTTCTTGCTGCAGATTATGAATGTTAGCTCTGGTTTACCAACAATTCATGCTTCAAAAATCTGATAAAATACCCCAAAGGCTAATTTCTTCTGAACTCCATCCCTGCTGCCACAATCAGTTTGTATTATGACTTTGTTCTGGGGACGTATCTGCAACCACTTATGTGAGGGGCCCAAATTACTTGATCCAGCCCAGCCTAGCAGGCAGTGCTGCTCACGTCCACACTGGGTCATGGGAGAAGGGAAGCGGTCCCAACAAGGCTGTCTACTACTTTAGCAGGGATTCCAGCTGAGATCCTGCGAGTGAAGGTCCCTGCAGAAACCACTGAGCAGCCTTCCCAGATGTTCCAGGGGCTCCACAGAGCACTGGCCAAGGAAGCCCTTGGGCAATCAGATCTGCTCCCACAGCAAGGCCCAAGCTCTGGCAACAGGCTTCTGCTGCATCCCAACATACCTACGGGGTTTGCTGCCAGTCTGTATTTTGATATATCAGTCTGCTGTTGTCAAAATTTCACATACAGCAGATCCTGTGTTCATTTAGGTTCTACTGATCTGAAACTCCCTCTTAAACACAATTCAGATGAGCTCCTTGGTGTGGACAGCGGCCGCCCTTACTGTCTGCAGCCTCACTTAGCAGACTGTTTTCAAAAGGGAGCAGAATAATTTTAGATAGACTGCCTTTCACTGTAGTTGGAAAGGTGAACCTTGATCATGCTCCCAAGGTCATACCCTGCTTTCTGAGCATCCCTGGAGAGGGATGACAGTGTAACTCACACCACCAGCTCAGGAAAGCACTAGGGGTGTCTTTACTGAGCTGCTTGTGTTGCCTACCAGTTCTCAAAGGCAAAATCACAGCTTAGCTCTCCCCAGCAAATGGGTGACTTTGTTCTTTGTCACCTGGCTACAGACACAAACAGATGGTATCATGTGAAGTGTGCAGGTGTGTCTGCACCTACTGTCACGGCTCACCCTGCTGCTGCAGAGAGTGCCAGCTGCATGAAACAGGGTAGGCTGAAAGCACACCCTCTAAAGAGATGCTTGGTCCCAGATTTGTAGTGCCCAGGAGCCACAGCTCTCCTACAAGCCTACAGGGGAAGAATCAAAAGGGCTAAACCTGGCTAGATACCACCTGGTCATGGTAAATGGTAATAAATGCTTTTGAGGCATGTGCAAGTAAAAAAACAAGCTTAAATCTGGGAGAAAGAGATTGGGATTCTCACTCCAAACATGGCACAAAGCTTTGGTCTGGGTACTAGAACAATCTCCCTAGGCACAGGGCTGCGATCTTCTCACCTCAACCTTTCAAAGCTAGGTAGGCTGAATGAGAAATAGTAAGAGTTTGGCTGGAAAAGCATGAGCAGATGATAGAATTAGTCTTTACTGCCTTAAATTTTTAACTCTCTGAAAAATCAGCTCTTACCCAGTAGGCAGGTGACACCACCACTAGGAATAATCATTTGATGGCTGTCCCCCAGTGTAGAAGTCAAAAGAGAAGCAACAGAAGTGAGGTAGCACAACTGGCCTAGCAAGAGGAGTGCAAACTGCTTCAAAGTGCTATAATGCAGTGATAAAAGCAAGAGGAATGAATAGGGTCTGGTAATTTTTCTAAGAAAGAAGGGTTTGCATACAGGAACCAGAATTATAAAGAATGAATAACAGAAGAATCTATTTGTACTATTGATTAAAAACCAGCATGGGATATTATTTTTGTCCCTGTGTTCTATAAACTGGACTAAAATTGAAGAACCTAAATATTTTTTTTTTTACTTTAGTAACTGCCATCATCTAAAACACTAGCTGAACTAAACTCACAAAACTGTATTAAGTATAACATACAAGCACTTTGTGCATACAGTACAAAGCTAAGGGCTACCCCTCACCTCTGAAGACAATCTGTAGCTACTTACACCATGTTAGGGCATTTATAAATAAAGCTACAAGCAACTTCTTTATTCTCAGTGCAGCGTGTTAAACACATGGGGTTTTTTCCATTTCCACAGAAACTTACTTCACCTACTAGCCCCTCAGGACAGCTTGTGAAACTAGAAAAAATAGTGTACTGTCCACTGCTTCTAATTAAAATCTTACAGTCTTGTGGTCAGAGAGCTCTGGAGAACTGGTGAGGTCGCGTGATTTCCTTGAGGTCAGACAGCAAAAGCACACTAGACCAGAGATGACAGATTTCTTGGCTTGTCCATGCAATGCAGCCCTCCGCAGCCAGAGCCAGAAATGTTGTCACTGGGAAGCTCTGGTTCCTCTCAGTAACCTAACTTTAAATAGTCTAGATCTTTAAGGGAGAAAATCCCACATAAGCACACCCTCCCCCCTGCCACTCCCCCGAGGGTACCAAGAGTAACTTTTTCCCCCCAAGCCTTCTTGCACCTGCAGATGTTGCTCTGGGAGCCAATGTGTCTCCAAAGTCTGTGCCAATCTTTAGCCACTCTCTGCAGTTTTTCTGTATCGCTGGGTGCCAGTAAGTGTTCACACTCCAAGCAATATCTGCTCTGACCATTTGCATGTTCCTCCAGCTGCCTGAGAGCCCATCTGCTCAGACAGGATTGCTGGCTCCACTCACTGCAAAAGACCCAATGTTTCCATTGCTTACCACAGAGAACCTGGGGGACACACTGGTGAGAAAGTGACAGATCTTTGCATTTGTGACATTCACTCCGTCTGTTACCTAGTATTTTCCCCAAGTATTTATTTACCGCTGGAGGCATGAGACGCCTTTGCCTCTGGTGAGTTTCCAATACTCACATCCACATGTTAAGATGGAAATAACATCTGAGTGGAAGACTCCTAGTTTGGTCTTTACATTTGTATTTTCAATGACTAATTTTGTTTAAGTTGGTAAACGCAGCTGTTGCATTGCCAGTTGGTGACATTTCCTTTTGGACTTCCCCCCTAGTTGGTGTGTCTCTGCCAAGACATGTAAATTGACTCATTCCTTGTATTCCTTTGCTGTTTTATACAATGCTTCAGTAGGATTTGCAAAAGGTCTCTTGAGATTTGTTTCCCTAAATAATTATTAGGCCCTGCAACGCCAGACAGTCTTTTCTTACATGTTTTTTGAACTGTCACTTAAACATCCCAAGCTCAGGATGCTGGATCTAACTGATGGTAACAGCTCACTATACTACATCCAGCTGTACTTTTTCTTACAGTGACTTGCCCATGTCACCATCCACTCCACAGCAACCTTAAAGTGGTGACAGAACTCATGCTAGTTTTACACCAGCATTATACATGATGAGCCATTAATGCAGCGCTCTACTTGCTTCAATGGCTCAAGCTTGTCAGTGACTTCACAGCCATTATAAATACATATTTGAAAAGAATAGATCAGTCTCCTGAAACAGGTAATAAACATATTCTCACCAAGACCACCAAACAAACAACCGCATCAAACTGGCAGGTGATCTGCCTCAAGACAGGGAGCAGGAGGCTATCCAAAATCTGGACAGCAGAGGCCATCCAAAAATCTGGCCATTGCTTTATCTCCTGAATTGAAATGTCTGAGCTGAAGCTGTAAGAGAAAAAAATTAGAATCTCTGTTTCTCATTTTGGTTTGGGTTTTTTTCATTTTTGATGCTTGTACCAGTGAAAGGAACAAAACTCTTCAATGTTTGCAATCACTTGCATCACCTTTCTGAAATACACAGAAATTACATTTCAGATAAAGTATCAGTTGGATTATGTTAATTTTTTCATATCCTGTATTTCTTGAAGAACTCAGCAACTACTCATTCAACCATTTTTCACCAATAGTCTCTACCTCCAGCTACTCCAAACTGTGGTTTTAGATAGCTTTTCACATCTGCCTTTGTGCCATGAGACAGCATCTCTACCTTGGGATTTTCAGTTCCTTTGGCAAAGTCACAGTTCTCCTCCCAGCATCATCATCCTTCTCCTGTTACTCAATAGCTTCCAGTTGCTAACATCAGACAGGCCTATTGGATAGTAGAACCTGTCTTGTTGAGCAAAGGGAATAACTTTTTCAGGAACTACATCAGCTTCTTGGGCAAGGCTATCTTCTTATTTCTCTTGGTGCCTCTATTCTTGTTCTGAAACTTATTTTCCTGCTGATTTTGCTGGATGCATTTAAATGTCCAATGTCAGTTTTGGGCTTTTCATCCTTGGAAAGCCCACTATCTGGGATTGCTCAGCTGAAAACCAATTACATTTTTAGCAACATATGGCACATTCACTTAAGTAGTAAAACTAATTCACTAATTCTTCTTACTAATTCTGCATTTTTTAATCTTTTTTTTTTCTTTTCTTTTTTGTATTGTCACAAAAAAATAATCACTTCTATTGCATGCTAAGATGTGCTGAAGATAAACATTGTGTTTGTCTCCAATATACTCAGACCACAACAATTCCACCAAGTGCTGTGGAGACACCTTTACACTATGTCCAGGCATCACCAAGGGCCCAGAGAGCAGGCAGAGTTCTGCCAGGCCCTTTTACTGTGGAGACTGGCTCTAACCCCAAGAAAGAAGTCTCCCTTTTAGTAAGCAGATGTCAGCTAAGGAATTTGGTCCAAACCTGCTGACAACTCTCATCACAGTAGTTGTCTGTTGGTAATACTATGTAATTGTCATTTCATGTACTGCGTTTGAAATCTAGTTCAGAGCAATCGACCACTAATTGGTTCCCAGTCTACAAGCTATTTTTCTGCCTTGGAAGTCATAATTAATGCTACTCCCTCCGAGTTATCATCATCGTGCTTCATGAATATATTATAGCTTTGTTTTCATTCTTAAGATTGCTCTTCATCAATTCCTGGTCACAGACAGTTTGCTTACTCAAAGGATTTTACTTACTCTATTCCTCCATCTCCTTCACCTGCACCTCTTTTGTTGTTTCAGCCTTCATTTCACTGTTCCAGAAACCTACTTTCTGTGGTTAGTTTTTTTTCCCAAACCTTTCCCTAAAGAACTCTTCAGAGGCTTGCCTGGCTCACGGCTTTCACCAAAGCAGGTCACGTCATTTCACCCAAGACAGAATCTGCTATTTTCCTGGCACGTACTTTGCTGGAACAGCTACATTGCCATCTTCCTCTAATTTGCCTCTTTTCCAAGGAGATTCTTTGCCTGTAGCTGAACCCCAAACACAGAGTATTGTATCACTGCCTTTTATCACAACCACGATGTTTGGCCAATTCAGTTTGGGCCATGAGACTCTACAACCTTGCCCTTAGCAAGGTCAGTTGATGCCTTGATTTGGTCTCTGTGTTCAAGTGGTAGCCACGTGCTGCCAGCTGCTAAAAGAGTGCAGTTTTCCTGTCACCTACATTCTACTTGATAAGGATGCTGCAAGATGAAGATTCCAGGTAATCACATTTTACAGTAACAGCAGCCATTTTGATACCTGGCTTAAAAAAGAAATCACATCTTACATCTCAGAAATGGCTGTATTCTGTCTCCAGAGCTGATGTAAAGTGTTCATACCTTCTTCTGCATGACATTTTGCATTGCCTCCCTACCTCATCCCCAACAGACCAATATTTTAGTAGTTACCACCACCTGAATCTTATACAGGTTTACATTAGGACTCCCTAAATATGGTGAAACACAGGAACTTAACACCTACCAGAGACAGGAGAAAAAAATTCATAAAATTTTTTTTTTGGCTACTGAACTAGCTTATATTCTTCTACACTTACAGTGCTATTTAGTTCAGCAGATGGAGAATTAAAAGAAAGGTCCCTTCTGCCAACAATTTTTACTACCCCACGTGAGAGATGTTAGCTACGCTTGTGCCCTATGTGACACAGTACTTTTGGACCTGACAATGGGTAAACTGTAATGGAAGAGTAGACTTTGCACTTGAATGAAGGTCAAGCCACTGACCTGAAATATTAACATTCAAAAATCAGGTTCAAGGGAGAGCCAAAATGGTCCAGAAGTGTTGAAAAGAACACTTGCTCATCCTTGCAAAAAGCCCAGGGAGACACACTCCACAGAGAGGAATGAAATTTAACCCAGAGGGCCAGTACCTGGGACTTGCTAAATCACTTTTCCACAGCAAAACTGTAACGGGTAGCTATCAACCAAATTAGAGCTGAAGAAGACAAATAAGGATGTTAGGGACTGCTCTGAAGATCTACAGGATGAACAGGTCAGTGTATGGAGGATGTCTGCACTGAGGATATCATCTTTGGCATTGGCCAAATGGGGTGCAAGATGGGGTGGGGAGAGGGAAGAACAAAGAACCATGGTTTGGGGTAAAAGAGGGTTTTCTGGTTAAAAAAATTAGACAAAAAAAATGCTGCTTCCAAGATACTAGGAAATGAGTGGTAATCTTTTAATCAAAACAGAAGACAGAAACAGGGAAAACAAAGAAGGTATGTTCAGAAGAACATAAAAACCAGAGATGTCTTAATGATATTTGCAGATAACAAGCTCTCAAGTAGTATAAATACAATGTGAGCAAGTGTAACCAATATGTAGCCTGCTTTAAGAAAGACAAACCACCTGCATTTCACCTTTTCATGTTAACACATGGTAATAAACAAACAGCTATGGAAAGCAAACAAGGGACCTGGGCTGTGTTAAAAATTTTCTTGTATAATCCCAACCAACGACTTTGTGCTTCAGCTTACACACACATAAAAGCTGTATATACTACAGCTAGTGTCTGTGAGTGTAATAAAAATTTGGTGGTTGAAGTACTGTTTCAGTGTATAACTTTGAGAAACACTATGCAATACTTGCCATTTATGGTTATCTGGTACATCATTTCTCCTTAGAAAGTACACACTTTTTTTGCATAAAAAAATGATCTGTGTTTCTGAAACAAAAAGAGGCTGGAATCCACTTGCTGAAATCCAGACCTTAAAATGACAGAAGTGACACTCCTAGACAGTCTGGGCTATCACACCGTAGAGTTACCTCCTGCTGAGAAAGAGTGATGGCAGAAGGATACAGGACACGGCCAGTACCTGTCTGCACCAACTCCCTACACCAAGTGTCCAGGAAAGAACTTCCAGTTTTTTACAAGCCAAAGGCAGGTGTCTGAGTAAATACAGGTGTTTGAAAAATCGGTAGCTAGTAGGCTTCAGAGGAAGCAAAGAGAAATTTGAAGGAAGTCTGAAATGACTATTTCAGATTCCCAAGAGGACAGCTAGCTTCTGTTGTCCCAAGTAATAACAATATTGCTTCATTTGCTTTGATTATGAATTTCAATTTTGTGATACCTGATTTCCCTTGCTTCGCCTCTTAATGGACAGTCAACAATTCTGTGCATGACTGTGCTGCAATTTTGTTCCTGTATCCTGATAATTACCCCTCTTTGATGGAGCATGTTTTAATACCATCTGTAGATAAGCTGAGCTGCCGTCAAACCCACCTAGATTGGGTTTGTTCTCAGCTTTTGATTTTATTAAGTGCAGGCATGGAAAGGCATGAACTGAAGCATGAGCTCAAACAGGAATGAGCTCCAACCCCTGTTCCCAAAAGCAAGAACTTTGAGATATGTGGGAACCCCAGGGAGCACACAGGGCCACCTTTGCCTTAGTTAAACTCCTCCACTTCTGTAATTCTCTTGTCTTCTATTTTAGCACCTGTTGAGCTCACAGAAGAAGAAATACTTGGGGGAAAAATGCCAAAGGAAGACTTCCTTGCAGAACATTTTAGTTTCGTTGTTCATTAGCAGGTAGGCGACAGCCGTACATACCAACGTGGGTGAGCACATGGGGCTTTCATGGAAGACAGAGCGCCAACGTTAATTCCCAGGAGTCTCATCTCACTTACGAGACACCCACGTTCACACCGCAATCACAGCTGCACCAGCTACAGTCGTCTTGGAGCCTATGCTCTCAAGATGCTGGTTAAAGATATCCTAAATTGCAATGCCATCTCTCATTATCCCAGCTCCTCTGTCCGTACACTCAGAATCAGGATCCTTTATAACAATGGAGAGATTTACCAACACCTTTATTGCTAATATAATCTGCCAAGAAAGCTCTTTTCATCATCTGTTTTAAAATATATATTCGTCTGATCTCTTACTCCTTATCAACTTCATAAAACAACAGCACTGAAGACCAGCGATACAGGAGCTCCTGATGTTTGCAACTTGCTTACAAGACCCAAATTTAAGAGACAGCAGCACTGCATTTAGAAATGTCACATCCAGGTTTCCAGTAGCTTCAACATTTCCCATTTCATTAAATGAAAGAAGGGGTGGAGAAAGGAGGAAACCGTATTTCTGCTCCACTTACTTGACAAATGCAAGAAACTGCATACAGATCAACTGACACAACCTCTCTGAATCTTGCTGAAACACATAAACAAAGCAAGATCAACTCAGGCAACTAGAATTTGCTGCCATGCTTTGGGCAAATGGTTTAAAAGCCAGAAGGTTTTGGACACCTTGGCTGAATGCTTCCAAATGAATAACTGCACACAAGTACACAGTGAATAGCAGGTTTTAGAATTCAGCGCCTATCCCTCTACACCACGTCGGTGGTTATCAACAGATTAACTTGGTATGACAATTTAGCTACAAGTCTCAGCCTGGAAGCACTTCCCTCCCCCCCTACACCTAAATCACAGTCAGAAATGCTCCGAAGGAGATTAGGTAGACGACTTTGCCAAGCACAAAACGCTGACCTAAATGTGTTCCTCTTTAAGTAGGTGGAGGTCCTAAATTTGACTGAAATGGCAACATTCAGTCCAGCCCTTTTGTGTTTTTCAAGGTTTGTATAAGCTTTAAAAGCCTCTCATTTCTTTTAAAGCAGGTTTTACTATCCCTAGAAATATTTTCTGCTCTTAGCCTTTTTGCTAGAAACATACTGACAAATTGCACATATTCTGCTGAATCTAGAGAAATGACAGGGTTTGTGCTTCACCTGCTACATCTGAAAAAAGCAACAGCTGCAGGTGATGCTCTGGCTTGTCCCAGCACTTGCTAGTGGTGTTCTGGTATACAAGAGGGATAGCTGCTTCATCGAACAATGTGCTCCGTAAGCTTTTACACTGTAAGCAAGGAGATCCCAAAATACAGGCTGCAGCAGTTCTAATTTTCATCCATGCAGCACTGTTAAATCAAAGGGATTTACATGGATTAGCAAAGGACAAAATTAGCCCATTTTAGTAATGGTAAAATGACATTAAGATTATAACCCATCTCACACTCCCAAGATTAATTACTTCCCAACTCAATATATTGAAAGGTTCTTTCTGCCTAACAGAGTAACATCAAATGAAAATAAACCAGTGGTTTGGTTTTTTTTTTTCCCTTTTTTATTTTCTGTTTGAGACATGATGGAAAGAATTAATTGGTTCATTTTCTTTAAAGAGTGAAAAAGGAGCACTATGCTGCTTGGTTAGAAACATCAGACTGTGGCTGCTGACAACTCACTGAACCCTGAACTGTGACATTACAGCTGGCCACAATGTAAGTCTTTTTGGAAGACGGAGCTCTCTTACACACCGGTAAGGTTGCTGTTACCCTCCACCCAGCTTCTCCTGAGATTCTCACACGTGAATAACTGTGCCTGTATGGGAACATTCAGAGAAAATGTCACAGAGGTTTTGAAATGATAACCAGAAAACACACTGTGGTATTAGTTCTGCTTAACTTTTTAAGAGCTTGAATTTAAGTTTTTATTAGCTTCTGCAAGGCTGAATTTCCCAGAATGATGTAACTGCTGTCTCAAAATCATCTGAAAATGTTTTTTTCCTGTCCTCACACTCCAGCTCTACATATCCCTTCTGCTGAGCTACGTCTAGAATAGCTAATGTGGATCAACTCACACATTGGGTTCTAAGGGACACAAATATAAAATGGGCTGAAGGATACCTAGGATGACGCAGAGAAACGTGTTTTGCACACACAGGGACACAACTGCTTCGGCATGGTGTAAGGAATCCTCAGCCACCAAAGGACATGTGGCAGCTGCCTGCCTGCATACTGGTCCCTATGCATGGCCTCTGCAAGCCAGCTGCACCCAGCCCAGCCTCCAGCTGAAAGCGTGGCTCCATTTGTGGCTGCTGACAAACAAAAGAGTTACTCGCTGTTAGTCCAGTGAAGAGGAGTGCTAAAGGCAACAAGTTCTTTACACAGACCCCACAAGGACACTTGTTCAAATATCAGGTGCTGGTTGGGGGCTGTACTTGAGGCTGTGACAAAACCCAGGGCAACTCAGGCTAAGGGGGTCCCGGTCCACACACAGCTTCAGAATCCCAGGGTGGGCAGCTCTGAGATCATTCCGAGCTGAACTCCTGGGAGTCATACATCTAGACATAGCATTTTCCTCCAGCAGGCAGTTTATTCTGGCTGCTTTGCTTGAAGCTGCTTGCACCCATCCCTTCATCAGCAAAGGCAGGGGCTGGTTTACAGCCCCAGTCCTGGGAACTGCATCTCCGCAGGGCTGCATGTGTGCACTACAGTTTAAGTACTTTGGGACTGCTCAGAGTGAAATGCATAAAATGCTAATGTATTACTAGACTCCTACAATATTTTTAAATAGCATCTCTGGTATATAGAACTATTTTACAAGCAAGTCAGTGTTCCATGACACCAAAGATTTTTATTTTATCTTTTAAAGTTTAAATATCAGTGAAAAGTGGGTGTTGATAGGATCTGCCAGCAGCACAAACAAAATGTACGAATCCAGACTAGAAATGAAGCGATCTCTCCACAACAGGGAAAGTAAGGCAGCACAACGGAAAAATATTCCACAACACACAGCACCTTGAAAGTACTGAACAAGCAAGTAGAACAAAGATTTCTAAGCACATTTGGACATGTGCTTCTTCAAGCAACATGTCAAAACCACTACCTTCTCCTCCCCTTCTTCTTGACAGATGGTCTGACTGGGCCCGAAGCCACACCACCAAGCTGTGATCTTGGCAAAACCCACAAGGTAAATAAGGCTGGGCACAAAGTACAACTGGAAGGGAGGCATGTGAGTGATGAAGGATGAGATCCCAGAGATTCAGACAGCAGCACAAGCTCATCTGAAACAATGCTCCGGCACAGTGCCAAGAGTGCTTTAGAGGTAAACACTACATAGCCAGGGCTGTATCCATCTCCAGTTGAGATGTTTAAAAGGTTAAACACTTCAAGTTTCCTGGGAAAATCCCAACTATGTTCATTTTAGTTGAAGCTACTACAAAAAACAAAAAAAAATCATCAAAATCTCTACATTTATTGATTTTTGCTTTCTACTGTGCAGCTACAGTTGTGTGAAGATACAAGAAAGTGCCACCATGCTCTTTTGCAAGACAGGATGTGCTTCATGTGTTCTGAGCCATCTCTATATGGGCTTTTTAAGATCAGCTGATTCCCTCAGATGTAAAAAAACACTGAGGAGATGCCAACTCACATTGTTTGAGCAATTATTTTTTTTAGTGTTGTGTAATGGAAACACCTGAATGAGTAACAATCAGTAATCAAAGCAAATAATGGCCAGATAACAAATCCTTCTGCTTCTGCAGGTTTGAATGTCAAATTACCAGTGCCATTCAAATTCTGGTTTGTTTTTAACTTCTGATCAATGCTAGCTAGCATGGCTAGGAAGACAATGCTTTCTACTCTCCACCTTCCCCCCTCCTCACTGCTCTGAAATCATCTGTCTCAAAGCCAGAAGTCTAAATGGAGTGTAGGGCAAGTTCAAAACAGGGAAGGTTGCTGGGAGTCTACTGCCAATCTCGCTCTGCAGTCACAGACTGCTCCCACAGCTCCATTAGCTGCCTGCAATCAAGGGCAGATGACTCAGTCCTGCTTGCTGTCCAGGTTTAATAGGTTCGGCTAGTTCATGAGCAATGGCTAGATTGCATTCCAAGACTTCACATCATTCATAAAGCAATTAAGTGTACACTTCTGGGGCTCCTCCAAGAGCCCATGAGAAGTGCCTTGTTCTACTGAGAGGATAACTGAAAGGCACGATTTTCAAAACAGAATAGCAAGACACAATGGGAAACTGTCAGAATATTCACCTTCTCCAAGTATCATGCTGAATGCATCATTCCTTTTCCACAAATCTCTCAAAAGCTCACTTACCTGTATACCCCTGGATTATAGATTGCTCTTGCTAGATGAAACCAAGAGCTGTAAACCACAGGGAAGCATCTCAGTGCGTGCTCAGTGCTGACAAAGCAGGCTAAGGAGCCATGGAGTTAACAAAGCAGATCTTTAATTTGAAAGCCACTGCAAAGGCAGGGGTACTCTTTACATATATACTTTTTATATATTCCCACCAGAGAACTGCAAGGCACCTAGCAAACAACAGAACATTTATACCTAGATTTACAAAGCTCAGGAGCTAAGTGACTTGAGCCCTCAGGCATTCCTCACAAAACCAGGACCACATCCCTAGAGAATGAAGCTACCTCGGAAGGCAGAACTGGGGGAGAAGCAAGCATTTCTATTTGACTCACACATGTTCATTCACCCCCCATACTCCTGCACTACTGCTTTAATATATGCACTGCTGCAGTGCCCCCTCTGCATGACTGTGTATTTTTAAACTCTCACTTCCAAGGCAAAGATCCTTTTGTTTGTTAGAGGGAGGCAACTTCTCTGGCAGTACAGAGGATCCTCAGCCTTAAATGGCTGATTCACAGTTGGGCCAAAGCTGGATCTTCCATGGACTTGAAAGGACAATTCTACACCTGTGGGCTGTGTTTTCTATGCTTTTCAGCTGAACCTGAGGGAGAAAGAAGTCCTGCTGGCAAGGACCTGTCTAAAACACATGCTACTTCTATATTACACCAAATGTTGAGAGTCATGACCACAGATCTAGTAAGTAGATGGCAGCCACGCTGCAAGAGCATCCTCCTCCTCCTCCTCCTCATGTATGAGACTTACAAAAGCCTGGATACTTAATGGTTTATAACATCTTTACTAAAAAGGAAAGAACATCAAAAAAATCTCCAAACACTCAAGGTCTCTTCACAACCTATTTCTGCAAAACCAGGAATCAGATTCCATTTCTCTGAGCATATCCACTGTCTAAACTGGAGATAAGTTTCAGGAGGAAAAAAGGAAAAAAACCCACCTCCTTACTCAGTTACCAAAACTTTCACTAAACTTTCAAAAAACGCTTTTGCAACAACACAAGAATTGTCTTTTTATTTTAAATGCAAAACTTTGGTATGGAAAGGAAGCTGAGCTGAAGGGTTATATAAGTCTTTTTCTTCTATTATTCTCCATTTCCTTTGCACATGCCAGTCAAAACTATAAAATACTTGTGGGAGAAATGCAGAAGGCACGGTTTCACATTCCAAAAGATCTATTTCCATGTGCTGCATACGAGCCAGTCGACCACCCAGGAAAGCCAGGCAAACACCCTTTGGCCCACCAGCGCTTCAATTGCTGATTGATGAGCAGTCCTTCTCTATCAGGGCTTTGCTCTGTATTTTCTATAAGAAATAAGTATCACACCTAGCAAGCAGCCAAGCCTGTGGCTGCATCACCTCTAAGTCTGCCCTGAAACAGTACTGATGAGCAGACCTGCACCTTCTCCTCTTGAGAAGTGGTGCCAATTCCTAAAATATTTTTAATAAACTGGCCACAAGAAAGAAAATAAAAAAGGAGTAGATAGCCTTAACACATAAGCCTGTCATACTATCACCTTATTTGTCAAACCCTTCCATCCTTCCCCTTTTCCCTCCATCACAACACTTTCACCTCAGTTTTATTTGAGAAATGAGAGTCAAGTTGGGTCATCAGTAGTCTTGGGAAAGGGTATGACCTACTGTTTTCTCTCCCTAAGCGCCCTGGACAATGTTACTTTCTTTTCATACATCAATCACAGAAAGGTTTGGTAACTGTTTCAGAGTCACTAAAATTAATCAGTCCCTGAGAGGCCAAGCTGGTTGAGAAACTGCAGGCTGGAGCAAGAGAAGTAGGCATGACTTGCCTTCAACAAAGCAGAAGGCATTTGGTTTTATTTAAAGGGGTAAAGGGCAATAAAACTCAGCCAAGTATTTATTTATTGGACTGAAGTGCCTGCAGCAAGAGAGGAGGGTGAGACGGTGTAAAGTTTTTGTAGTCCCAACTTTGGAAGAGAGGTAATTGAACTCTGGTTTCAATGCTGGAATAAGATAGCACAGAAAATCTTTGGTATGTGCTGTAGAAATGATGATTTATAGAAGCAATAGAGTGTCTGTGCACGTAAAACCAAAAAGGATCTAAAAGCCCTAAAGCTTTCCCAAAATGATACCTTTTCTTTGACCTGTTGGCCATTACTTTCTGCCAGTTCAAGACAGGAGCATGGGGAAGCAATAAGCCACTAGTGAGATTGCTGCTTCACAGAATGATGCTTGCAGTTCAGCAGAGCGGAATGCTGACTGGGCGTCACTGAAGCGTACCCTTGGATCTCTCCAGTGCTAAATAAATAAATTTAATAAAAGTTACAAGTATTAATGGAGCTTTACGTAGTCTTGACCCAAACCTCCATGCAATGGTGTGGTTACTTGATAATGTTTCACTACAGGCTAGTATGTGGACCTACCAGCTGCAACTTAGTTGGCTCTCAGTCATGTCCCCCCACTCATGTGAGGGTAATATAATGGGGGGAATGGCCAATTAGAGACCCCCAACTTTGGGTTAATTTCAGCTCTGGTGAACACAACTGACTTTCAGCTCATGGCAGAGCAAAAAAAACCATGGAGGTCCATCTGAGGATGCTGCAGAGGCTCAGGGGATGTGCAGCAGAGAGCAAGAAGAGGAAAAATGGGATGACCTTGCAATGTTTAGCTGGGACTGTCAGGCAACAGTTAATGCTGAGGAATCTTGCAATTCTGTTTATGTTCTTTCAGCACAAGCAGGTGTTGGGAAGCCCAGGATGGGAGGGGCATGCAGATAAAAAAAAGAAAGAGGAACCACTTTTTTTTCTTGTGTGCGTGATCTATTCAGATGAATCTTTTTTACCGACAGGCTCTCTTCCTGGAATCAGCACGGATGACCAAGTGTCACTCTGTGGCTCTCTGATAAACACACAGCATACCACAAATGTCTAGGTTATCTTGCCTGTTTGTAGTGGAGGTTTTGATGGGAGTTCTGGGATTATTAAGGAATTTTTAACAGGCATTATTAAAGCCTCCCAGCTTTTTAAAATTTAGATTTATTTGGTTGAAGTTTTGTTATTTTCATACTATTATAGTTGTGGGCTGCAATGCTTACCATCTGAAAACTGAGACATATAGGACACATACCCATTGACACACATCTCATTTCTTCCCTTGGACACCTTGAATACAGCTGTGCACATGACTTTTACAGTGACAGATTTTGTACAGAGGAATGTTCTGACCTGTAGATTTCCCTCCAAATGCTGCTGTTCTTTGTCCAGTGCCACAGCCACCTCTCTCCCTTTTTCTGCGCCTGTTTTACTGAACATCAGTGTCACTGGCTGGCATGATTAGTGTGGCTGACATTATGCCACTGCTCTAAAGGAAACAGGCAGAGGGCAAAGGAAAAAAACAAACAAAACATCCAACCCAAAACCTCTAGCCATCTTAGGCAAAATAAATCAGGCTCAAAGAGATATAACCAACTTTCCAGTTACAGAGAAGGTCCTTGCACTGCAATAGACACATGTGGCATTTCAATCAGCTACTATGCTTGGAAAACAGGTACACTTCTGCCTGCCCCAACACATCCTGGAGTGCTTCACTTCCCAGACATTGAAGGAAAAAGTGAAATGAATGGAGGGGGGGGAGGAGGAGAGAGGGGGAGGGAGTAGAAAATAAAATGGTTAAAACCACCCAAACAAACCAACACAAACAAAATAAAAACAAATCACCAAAAAATGCAACCCAGCAGCATCAGACAGGAGATAAAGCCTGACCTGTGATTCAGCAGATTCAAATGCTCAGAAGTACAACAGCCTGTGCACTACTGAAAGACAGCAGCAGTCCATTACACGTATGGATTTGCAGCACTTTGTCAGCACTAATGATGTTACCTCATTAAGAGAGATAAATGCCTTACTGTACTACCAAAAGCATCTGCTCCTTCCTTCATCTCGCCTGCTCTCCATCAGGGCGATCAGCAGCAGCGCAGAGAAAAACAAATCAAAATACAACACTAAACTCACTTAGAGCCACTTGATAAGGTTGTTTTGTGTTGTTTTAATGTCAACGTTTTTATGTCATTTTTTTAAATGGGGTTATGCCGTGCTTCCTACCAGATACCTCTTCTCTTGACACTAAATCTGCATATCAAAGAAAACAAAGCCCCGTGAACCACCATGGCCCACCAGCTTTCAAAGGACTTCTCAGAAAATAAACTAATGTCTACCTCGAATAATTCATTCACTGTTGAGTAAAATGATGCAACTTCAATCACAGCAGGTGAATTAGGTAAGGGGGTGACAATGACTTCTGTCTGTTAACACCCTCCAAACATGTTGCCACGCTCAACACAACAGTTTTTTTTCAACAGATTCCTCTCTACATGCAAAGGTAGCAGTTTACAATAATGAATGCTTTATGCATTATTCCTTTGTGTATAGGGTCTCCCAAGCACACATTATTAAAGTCTATTAAACTCCCTATTTAGCAGAATTACCAATGTGCCTTTGGGGAAATTATTACAATGAAGCTGTGCTGGTATTTAAACTCCAGTTGTGTAACAATATTTTCCTAATCACCAATCCAGGTATCAACATTTAAGTGCAGTCAGACTTCTTCCAGCACAGCATAAACCTATGAGCTGCTTATGGAAATTCATTTTAAGAAATTATTATTTCAACATGGCATGTTTCTCATAGTTAGTCTCAGACAGCTTTTGCTTTAAAATAATAGAAACTCCTTCCTGATCCTCTTCACCAAGCAGAGCCCTCCACAGTTAAACTTGGTTACAGAACCAATTAACTCTTTGCAGCCACACCGTTTCTGTCAGCATACCAGTATCTGCAAGATGCCAGCCCATTTAAGGAAAATTTGGCCAACAAGGTCCCATTCTTTACAAATGGCTTTTCTATGAGAAAAAAATCTGCCCTGGGTGCAAGGGATAGAACAGTCAAAAGGCTGCTTAAATCCAGTGTATACCTAGGTCCTTCCTCTGGTCCAGCTACAAGTCAGAGAGCTGAGTATTTAAAGCAGCAACAGTGCAGTTATTAACTGTTGTTTGTGCCCCTCAGACCATTTCCCCTTTTCATTCTGCACAATAGAGCTACAGCTAGCTACTCTCTAAATGTGCCTGTTTTCGTGGCAACAAGTCAAACTCTGTTCCAAATTTGCAACGTGTGTCTGTACCTGCCGTGACAAGAACAAATATTTTTCCAATGGGAAGAGTCTCACGTTCTCAGGGGAAGAGGAAGCAAACTTCACCATACTAGAAATCACAGGATTCAGCTTCCTGGGGTGGGGTAGAAGAGACCTAGGTCTCAACCTTCCAGGTTTCCTCCTTGACCTTCAATAAATCACCGTGTTCCTGCCTTCATTTTTCATCAGTACAAAGTGCTCAGGTTCTATCTGTGGGGCAGTCAGGCTCTCCAGCAAAGACAAAAGATGCCTTGTCCTTGCTACTACATTACACTAACAGTTTTACAACTTCAACAGCAGTTCAATTTTCAGTCACCTTCAGTGATAAAAACCAGCATTAATTTACTGAAAAAACACTGACAACTATCTTACAAAAACAGTGGTCAAAGAAACAGAATATAACTAATGGAGCCAAGCAACAGGGCTTCACATCTTATGAAAATGCAAAATTTAGGCCATCATACGTGCATGTTTTGATATGCCAGAATTCAAAGTTTATATCCAGATATAGATAAAAGAAGGACTGAAATCATCACTGGAAGCTTGTATCTATACTAAAGATTCTTCTGATAAGTATGAGTCAAATATTGTCTGCCCTTTTTAGCTCTAAGGCAGGCCTGCACGATGAAATTGTTTCCACCAGGACCAAAAGTCCTTCAGGGAACAATCCTTGGGAAAAAAGCACAGCAAATAGGAAGGCATATTTTAGCCATACACTAATTTCTCTATGAATCAATGGACAAAAGCTCTTCCTTTCTCCAATTACAACCCCAGAGCTAAATCACCTTCTCTGTTTTACAATCTCATTGACATTGCTCAAGTTACACATGCACCAGAGTAGATTTTGTTCTCAGGGGCACTGGGAGACCAAATCTCCCATAAATAAGAAAGGAAACAATCAGTTCACCTTAACTGCAGTGGGATGAGGAATAGCTCTTTCACCTAATAAAGGAGATGTATGTCTAAGAGACAAAGGGAAAATAACACTAATTTCACTTTTTCAGTTTACCTCTCCATTAGGAAAGACTCTTACATACTTAAAAAGTTTTTCAGTCTTTTAAGGCTGTTTTATGCAACTGCAGACCAGAAGCCCAAAAGTACATCAGCTTTTGGCTTAGAGAACTTGCTGGTGTCTACTTCACTGTCTTCCATCCTGCTTGATAGGGTTGATCACCCTATTGCCTGAATTTGTCAGTCCCTTTTCCTACCACTTACTTCTATACCTCAACACCAGTTTCACAACCATGAGGTGAGATGCTTCTGCTGAGTTGTACAAAGCCCAACCACGTCTTTAGCTTAGTTTGTTGATGACTGGCTTCACCCCATCAAGCAGATTATGGTCAGCTTCATGAGCACCAACACTGGCACAAGAGGGAACGGGGCAAGTCCTGGCCAAGGACAGTGTAGGAAGAGAGAGACAATGAGTGGTCATAACTGGGACTGGCATAGGCTGCCACAAAACGCCTAGTCATGTACCTGACATGTACCAGAAGACATCACACAAAAACACAAGCACATATCGTGGCATTTAACATGGGGCCATTGCAGTATGTGTATCTCATGTTCCCATCCTGTTATGGCATTGTGTTGATCCCACCAGAGGACAGACCTCACAAAAGCACCTGGCAATACAACGTCACGTTTATTACACAGTACTGGGCATAGACCGTCATTTGTTACTGTGACATGTGGACCAGCAGCCACCCCAGCCAAGCTGTCACTTTGTCTCTCCTGCCACCTACTGTACTGAAAACCAAAATATGTGTCACCAACTCACGTGCATTTCCACTTGTGTTCAGAAATACCAACCTTTAGTTCTTCTAGAAGTGCCGCTGCATGCATATAAGAACTCCCTGCTGTCACCACTCCTTCAGCAATGCTATCCACTGTTTCCTGTTGAAGGCTAACTGCAGCACTTGGAGCTCTACTTAACTCACTAATGCTCCAGTTAAAATTAGCATTAAACACTAAAAATTCTCTAGAGTTTAGGGCATGAACCCCTCTCTCCCTTTGCCCCATGGAGAATTAATCACAAAAGATTTATTTTAAACTGTAAACAGGCTATGATAGCCCACAAACCTCTGGCCCTTAATTTTCTGTTGTGTCCAATGACAACACTCACAGGGGGCAAAACCCAGCAGAAAAGTAACTTCCCATTGAGCGTGTGATTGTCAGCCTGTGGGCAGGGGTGAAACTCCTGCTGCACTTGAGCTGCGCAACCAAGTGAGTGTCACCCAAGAACAGACCTGCCACATGCAAGAATCTGTTTCAGACCGTGGTTCACCCTTGTCCTTTTAACCTCTTGTGCTCAAAACACCAGCTGAGCAGGCCTGGCTGTGCCTCCCATACCCTCAGCAGCGCAGTGCTACCCACAACGTCCTCCCCACGCGGTCCTGCTGCCTGCGACATCACCGGCTGCAAAAAGGGCTGATGCTTGCATCCAAGCAGTGCATCCCAGGAGAAGAATTCTTTAATAGGAACTATCTGCGTTCTGCCATCTTTCTGGACACCATTAACCATAGAGAACAGCATGGAGAAGGGCAGCAACAAGTCTTGGCTGGTCCAGACTGGTCCAAGGCCACCACAGGGGCTTCAAACCCTTTCACAGTACTATATAGAAGCCAATTAGCAAGCAACTCAAAACCAAAAAGACAGATATCCCATGTTAATTACTTACGCCTTTCTCCCAGAATGCACAAGAAGTTTATATTTCAGTATTTTATTATTAATTTTGAAAATGTATTCAAACAGAAAACAATAAGCTGAATTTTCTAACAGAAATCTTGTTACTTTCTACGATGAAGCTACCTTGTGGGTGCTAGTTTATTTTCCCATGTATGGTATTCCCTTTTACCTAATCAAGAGCTTGGGGCTCTATGACAGCAGCTAGCTTTGATAAAAGGAGTATTCTGATGAGGGAGGAAAGTATCCAAAACTTGCATGATCCAGTAAGCAATCAAATGTGTTTATTTATGCTGTGACCACAGCAATCAAGAGGTATTAAAATGTGGAACAGAGCATCAGTTAAGTGCATTTTAAATCTGATTTTTTACTGGTTGCAGTAAGGAAATTGTTGACTAGCAGGACTCTTTAGGGTCTTTACAGGCTGCAATTAGTGAAGCAGATACAGAAGATAAATTGCTCCACTCCTGCAAAAGCAAGTCTTACTTTTGCAAGTAATAGTGGGCCCTTCATCTCAGCACTTAGAATTTGATCAAGCGAGGAAAAAACATTAATATAATTCCACTCACTCCCAGATAAACTTCTCTGAAAAATGAGTACATTTCTTCTCCTTAAACAAATATGACAAGGCTATAACTAAAAATATTTTTGTAACACACAGAGTTCAGTACGAACACAGGAAAACAATTGGCAAGAGCAACTGGAGTGTCTAATCCCAGCTATTTAGCCACCAAAATGCTTCAAGAGCTGTGATACATCCACTTAAAGCCAAATATGGCTCACAAATAGCTATTAAACATGAATGAACCTAGCAAGAAACAGCAGTATGTTCCCCTTAATTGTACAAAGGCTGCAAAGAGGTTAAAAAAAAAGGTATTTCTATAGCATCTGATCAGAAGTGGCTTTTGCTGACACCTATTTAATTTATAACAAAATCAAGGAAAAAAAATAAAGGATGACATTAGCAGTTAGTAATGCTAGAGAAGCTATCAGTGAAAAGCTAATGAAATGAACAGAGCCTTAAAACAACTTGGTATTTTTTAACACAGACTTGAAAACCTGCTACTGCAAAGGCACTGTCAGAGTGTGATTGGACATCCATGCTAGAAACTTTCAGACAGCTTTTAAGGTTCCCTAAGAATGCTCCAAGGCAATTCAAGAAGGGAATTTTATACACAAAGTGCTGTCTAGATTGGTGTATCACTTAACCAACCTGCAAAGTTTAATCTTTGAAAGAACTTTTACTTCCACTGTGCTTGACCACACAGAAGGCAAAGAGAATTAAGCTTGTTTCTTCTTGTAAGTCTTCCATGGCCGATGAAGACTTTCTAACAGAAACAGAAACTGGATGATAAACAGGTAATAAGCTACTCCCAGATCTTCCCTTGCTTTGAGAAGAGTGAAGCCACTGTGAGATTTCAGAACAGATTCTACAAACAAGCTGTTAAGAAAAGCCGCTATCCAGAAGGCTCAACAGGAGGAAAAAGGAAGCAGGGAAATCACAGTTAATGGGATTTGGCTGCACCCAGACAACAGCTAGGTTTTGAATACATTACAAACAGTGCTGCACTCCACTATTGCACCAATTCATTGCTGGATGAGAAAAATTTACATAGATTTAGAGTTCCACAGAAACTTAATCTGTTTAGAATAAATCTTGTCTCTTCCCTGAAATGCCTTCTGATGAACACATGACAAAGAAGAAATCGCCACCACTACACCATAACTTTTATAATTTTCTGTTAGGGGGAAGGCAGGCAGGCAGATTTATTTGTTTTGAGGTTACTTCCTAGGTCCCATAAATGAACATTTGCCTCATTTACCTCAAATATCACTATAGAGTACTATAAAGTTTGCCTAAGTTTTCCAAGAATCACTATCCTGTCCCGTCAAAAGGATAATGTGACATCAAACATAGAGGGTTACCTCTCTCCTACCACCTATCTCCTTGGCACAACATAAGAAGGTTGAGCAACCTGAGCAGGAGGTCCTCAGTGCCTCCCTTCCCAAGCCTTGGTGGGGATCTACTGCTCGTCCTCCAACCTAGGATGGAGAGAATTAGTAGTTTAGAGCTACTAATTGAAAGAAAAATTGCCATAGACAATGTCCTCTACCTTTGCAAACTGATGCCAAGCATAGGACATGATTCAACAAGTATGAACTCCACACTCATCCCTCCTCAGATCCCAAAGGAGGCAGCGCCACAGTACGTGCCAGGAGGGAAGAGGCTGGCAGCAGCAGAGAAACTTCTAGTCTAATCATGAGACAGACAGAAGAATGGGAACGACAGGAGAAGTGAGATAAAAGAATTAGGGGGCTGATCGCATCAATACACTTTTAGAAGAAGGAGAGGAAGTTGAGAGGCTGTGAAAGAGGGGGAAGGAAGAGTAAGGCTGATTTTCCCGATAGACAGGTCATAAACAGTTCCCGAAACCTGCCTAGTCGGGCTGGTCGTCTGACGTAAAGATGCAAAAAGCAACACATGTGGCATCTTTGAAGCGGAAAAAGGAGACGTTGAGGACTGGGGCACTCTGTAGGGGAATAAAAAACCTACAAGTCCTCTAAGTGCCATAAATAGAGACAAAGCTAGGGCTTTCAACCAATAATCAATGTGAACAGTTAAAAAAGTTCTGCAGAATTGTCCACTAAGACAAAAACCTTAAAAACTGTCTCTTCACAAATGTCTTTTCTTTTGGAAATCCCACACCCACTGCTGGGAGATTAGCTTCGCAAAGTGAGAATTTAACTGGAATTGCAGCTCTGGGTAACAACAGGAAATGTTGCTCACAGCAACAGAAAATGTAGGATGATTAGGTTTTTGGGGAAAAAGGGAAAGAAAGTCACAGTAACTATGCAAACAGAATAAACAACAATGTTGTCCTTCTCCAGGACCTTTCCAAGGTTCTCTGAGCAATCTACAGCCATTCCCCCTTAAAGGCTGCTGTGCTTATGGCCCACAGCTTAATGCACCATCTAGGTCCCAAGCCTGGCTGTACTCCTCATCTTTATAGTTCTAGCCTTCTGCTGATCCTCACACCAGACATCAGCTGATGGCCAGGGACCCCATGGGGGGGTTTGTGCCCTGCAGGACCCCAGCTGGAACTTGGGGTGTTGCCAAGTGCTCCTTGAACATAAGTAATGAGGCAGCCTCATCAAGAGACAGACAAGACAAAAGGATTCCACCAAGTGAGGACACTCTTAGCGCAGAAGGGAAGGCTCTCCCCACACTGAACGTGCTGTGCTCAGTGGCACAGCCCAGCAGAGCAAGCGGGCTCGGAAAGCCAGCCGTCTTTCAGACAAAAGTGTAAAAAAGCATCGGGAGGAGAAAAAGGGAAAGACAAGGTCAAGTTAGAGGGAGGCAAGCTCCAGACAAACCCTCCCCTCCCCAGAGGAAAGCACCTCAACAGACATTGCTGTGGAGTCAGCAGTGCACAAGATACTACTCAGCAGGGGAACGCATCGTGTTAAAATACAAACCTTTGTTTACATGCTTCCTCAACTGTTCCTCAACTGTTGCTGAGAATTTTAGGAAATACTTTGCATTGGACTTGTTTTATTGCATATTTCCCACCAATTTACAGTTCCAGTTTCTACTTCTATTCTTAATTTTTAATCACCGCTGGGACAAAACAGTAACATTCAGATGCTGCCTCGCTAAGAAAACTGGAGTAACTGGGAGTTATATTAACAATACTTAAATACAGTCTATTTAAAGGTTTGAACGCATCTTGTTAGAACACTGCATAAATTAACCCAACCTAATTCTCTAGGATGTAACAAGATCTGAAAAGCTCCAAGTTTCATGTTCTCTCTTACCACCCACTTAAAAAACCAAAACCCAACATGCTGGGGTTAGCTTAGGTTGCAAACGAAAACAAAATTCACATTCAACTGAATAAAGGCAATTTACTCCTCAATGCAATGAAGATGATGCCACAACCAGCTCAAAATCAAAGCAAGAAGAGGTTCTCTCCATCCCCCTCCATGCATATCCCCCCCTTATTTTTGCTGTTAGTGATGCCCCCCCAGCCTATCTGCTCAGGATTCTTAACCTCTCACTCCATCCCTCCCCAGTGTCCAAAACCATCCCTGGATGGAGCAAAGCGCGCCCTGCTGCTGCTGGGCTCCCAGTCTCCGCCGCACCGCTTGCACTGGCGGCCAGACAAAGCAAACTCCAGTTGCATCACGGAGAAAACTCATTTTCCAGCAACCTCCCAGCCCGGAGTTTACCGCTACTGTAATCCGGTGCTGTCAACAACGCCGCCTTTGTTGCGCGCCCGTGTGCGCCGCCCGCTTGCCGGTTGGGTTTTCGTTTTGGGTTTTTTTATTATTATTATTTTTTATTACTATTATTTATTTTAAGGAGAATTTTTGTTTTAAATGAGTAATCTGTTTTCGAGAGATTTCTCCCCCGTGCTGGCTCCACCCTGTACTGTAAACGAGACATTACCTTATACAAGAATGAATCTGCTGCATTCCTCTGTCTAGCTGCCTCGCAGCACATTTCCTACACTCACAGCAGCCCCGGCAGTGCACGCTCTCCCACCCCTTCCCCCCCACCTTTTTCTCTTTTTTCTTCCCCCCCCCCCTTTTTTTTTCTTTCCTTTTCACTGCCTCGCTGTGTTTTTGTGTAAATGATCTCACATGACTCAACAAATCCATCTGCCTGGAGCAGGCCAAGTTTGGAGCCTTCCCAGGAGGGAGGAGAAGAATTGCTTTGTGGAAAGGACCTGGAGCTTTGCCCTTTCTCTGGCTCAAATTACCCGCCTGTCAGGCCTGACGGATTTGGCTAAAAATAAAAGGAAGCGGGCCGTGAAAAGGAGATGAATGAGCTCAGCAGTTCCTTAGATAACATGGGGTCTGGTGTCGCCCAAAGATCCCAAAGCAGGAACTTCGGATGCCGGACATGTAAGTGTGGTGCTGCAGCCTCAGTGAACTCGGCTGCTTGAGGACCCAAAAAAAAAAGGCACAAAAAAAGGCAAAACCAACCATACGCTGTTGGAAATAAATGGATTAAAGACACTCAGAGCAGGAAAACTGCCTGCTGTAGATTTGGGCTTGTAAATGGGGAGATTTACGGGGTTTCCAGAGGGGAAAGGGGGCGTGGGGGGGTGTGGCAGGAGGCCGTACGTGATGTCAGCCTCCCGCCCTGACCGGGGAGCCTCTGCATCCTTCCTGCAAATGCCTGCCCAGCGCCCGCAGCGGGTATTAAGCACTTAGTTTGGCAATGTAATGACACACTGCAACAATCTGTAATGCAAGGCAGTCAGCAAAGCCCTGGCTCGAAAAGCTCTTTCTCCTAACCATTAACCATATGTTTGGCTCCGCCGCCGCCCAAGCGAGCGGGTGTTCCAGCGCACCATCTGGTTTCTATCCACACAAGCAACTGCAAAGCACAAGAGTATTTCCCTCTGGAGCTGTGTCTTCCTCCCTGGCCCTCGATCCCCACTCGGCTCCCCACTTCTCTGCTCCCCGTCTTCCTCCTTTGCCCCTTTCCAGCAGCAACTTCACCTCCCCGCCCCACTAATGTCTCGAAGCAGTGGAGACCAAGACCACACCACCAAAGATGCACCAGAAGAGCGGGGATCCTGCCTTGTGCTGCCCTCTGTGAGCTCACACCCCTACACACATGTGTACAACACACACACAGAGGGACTGCATCCCTCATCACCAATGCCTGGGGTATTGCATTAAAAAATAAGTGTGTTCTTGAGCAGGCCAGGAGCCGCTGCAGTGTCCATCACATCTCGCTCACGCACACATGCGCACAGGGGGTGCTCAATTTGGATTACATCAACTCTGCGCCGACACTGCAAAAGGACTTTGAGAATGCACCTAACAACAGGAGGACCAATAGCAGTTTTATCTCCTGCTCTCAATTAGGGCTTTCTATGAACATCAGGTGCTGGTCCCCCATACCACCAAAATAAGAACGCTCTGGGGGGGAAAAAAATAAGTAATAAAGGAAAAAGAGAAAGAGAAATGGAATGAGAATGCGCTGAAGAAAAAGGAATGAAAATATTTACTTTTCCTGTGATAACCAAACAAGCTCTTTCTGAAACGATATAAAAAGCTTTCAAGTGTTATATTTTAGAAGGCCTTGTACCATATGTTTGCTTTACAATTTTATGAATTCTAACTACTATTTATGTTTTTAAAGCACTTCCATCATTCCGTTTGTTTCTGAAGTACCTATGGGACATCAGCAGTAATTTTCCCCTCAGGCTGGCCAATTTAAGATTAATCATGACCTATTGCAAGTAAGTATTCAGGGATGCAAGCAATAGGATATTCAGCAAATTCAACACTTGCTCCTTTAAAGTAAGTTTATACTCTGCAATGAGTGACATGTACGGTGTTTATCCAAGTTACCAGTGCTATGAGGAAAAAAAACCCACCCATTACATTTGCAAATACGTACAAATCACAGCTGTAAGCACCCAACTGCTTACACCAGGACTTGTTTCTATGACTGGATATTGATTTTTTTTTTAATAATGTGTCATTATACCAATGTTGATACAGCAGCCAGCTTCCTGGAGTACGCAATTTAATACTAAAAAGAAGCTGGCTTTAGTAAATATCAAATCCACACCCATTCATATACTTTTTAAATGTCCTTCTTGGTCATGACTACAGCAATGCAAAGCGACAGCTGCTTTTTTCCTCACCTTGCACCTAACGAAGAAAATGTACTTGCCAGTTAGAAACAGCTCAGTTTAAGGCAATGAGCTTTGCTGATCTCAATAAAATACTGCAGAATCTCTTCAACTTGCTAGAAACCAAGAATCTACATTGGAAAAAATGATGCATATTTTTCAAACTTCCTCTGTATGAGAAATCAGTGAACGAAAAAGCACACCGTAGGCCCTTATCCCAGAATCAAACAGGCGTGGGGAAAACCATATGCTTGTGAAAAGCCTGATGACTTCACTAGGATTGCCTAAGAAGATTGAGGATAGGATCTGCTCTCAATTACAAATGTAGAGAGTGCAATTAGCACTGTAAATTCCCCCTGCCTTCATTCTGCGCTCCCCTTCAGTGAGGGGAAATAATTAAAATGATTCAAACCGTAAGAGATGCATTTTAGCTAGGAATTTACTTTTCCTACAAAACAGGATCTAAATATGTTAAAGTCCATTACTTTGAGATAATATGTTGCAAACATTAATAGGATGCTTAGACATCACACATTAGGTTTCCTACAACCATGCAATGAGAAATTGTCTTCACTCACACAACAGAAAACAACCAGCAGTAGTTCTCTAAAGCAGTAAAGGTCTAGGTCTGGGTCTTTCCGCAGATAATGATCTGCTCTGATCCAGAAATCCTTTTAAAGGGGGAATTCAAGGGAGATATTCGTAGATTTAGGGTCTCTGAAGGGACCACTAATCATTTGACCTTCTTCCATGAAACAGGCATGGAGCTTCACCTACATCAACACAGCTGTAAGAGGTTGAAGGAGAGAATCTCCTAGGGTTAAAAACTAACTCATTAAAAACCCCCAACAAAACAAAAAAACCCAGTCTCAGATACAACAGCCTGACATAAAGAATGAAGCTACTGCAGCCCAGCATCACTCCCCAGCACTGTGGGAACACCCACACCCTCTCATCTGGTCTGAATGAATTAACAGCCAGCTACTGGGTCTTGTTATACCTTGTCACCTTCCTCTACTCCTCAGGCCCTGACAAAGGGCCACTGGAAGCCTGAAACCCAGCCAGTTTTTAAAACATTATAAAAAGTGGTGTCACATTATTACCTGAATCCACTGAGTCCTCCTGCCAACAATGACGTTCATGCAATCACATTTTTCTGTTTTTAAGAACTTCTCTCTTGCTTCATTGCTCTGTGTGAAAAACAACACAAAACAGAAAATTGATTAACTGCAAGCAATTATCTACTATTTGCATTACAGCACTTTTGTAGTAAACATTCAAGTCTTTTGTTTTCTGCCTCATCTCATAAAAATATTAAACAAGTCCTTTCCCCAAAATCACACATTGATCAAATAGAAGGAACAGACACCAATTTGGAGAGGCAGCTGAGCTACCATAGCCCATCATGTGTAGAGCTACACAGGAGAACGCAGCTCTCCTATGCCCAAATCCTCTGCCCTCTTCCCAGGCCATCCTGCCTGGCAGCACTGGGATCAATGCCAAGCAGACAGTGCCACCAAAAGCAGAAATACAGAGGGAGAGAAAGCTAATTAAATTTCTTTCAGTATCAACAGCAAATACAAGCCACTAATAACCCCAGCAGTGATGTAAATATAATACTTGCAAAATTGCATCAACTGTAGATTACTTAATCATAAAGTTTCCCCATACTCTGTACCTACAACATTATTTAAGTACTGACTCCACTTCAAATTCTCAAAAGGGTCTTTTAGTGTCTGTGTTTACTCCTCGCTTCCCATATTAGCAGCTTCAAGCTTTAGTGTCTAATTCCCTTGCCAATACACTTCATAGAAGACATTTGTACATTTAAGTGAGGAAGAAAAAAGCCCATATGGTAGAAACCCAGCTGAAGACATAACCTCAACCCCCACCCCCAACCTCTCTGAGTGGCCAGAAGACACATGATAAATAAAGGAATCTGGATTTTCAGTACTGGAAATGCCATTAGTGTCAGTATTTCATTGCTTTCTTTGAAAGCAAACAAAACAAACCCCTTCAGTTGAAGAGATGCAGCTCAACCATGTGTACATGATCCTTTGCTTACCTTCACAAAGGCATACAGAATTAAACCCAGACACACAGCACAGGGTGGGGGATATGGCTGCGATACCCTTCCTGCATTTCAGGACTCAGGCACTTGGCATACTCTGTCCACTGCTGACATGGATGACTGACATGAAGTTTTGCTGCAAGATCTTGGTCACAGCAGTCTGACTGAGACATCCACAAAAAAGTGGTTTAGACCAAATTCTGGCAATCTCTAGAACAGAGTTTAAACCTGGGTTTAGCCTGATGCCACATGAAGCAATGAACACAGTGTAGTCCAGGGCAGAGCAGAAGAGAGGTGACTTTTGCCTCTGGCACCTGCTGCCAACCGGGGTAGGGCCACCTCCCCAGCAAGGAGGGTCTCCCGATTCAGGTGACCTCCCTACTACATCCTGGAGTCATCTATGCTCAAAACAGAGCAGCCAAGATCTGGGCTGGCAGGGAAAAACATGTTAAAACATGTTAAAAGAAATTTCACTTAATGGGGACAGAAAATTGGAAGGTAGGATGGGGTGTGGCATGGAGGGCTGCTTGGTGGCTGTGCAGCTGCAGCACTGCCAAAGAATCATGTCCAAGACTCTATGATATATATGTGGATAATGCCATTTGTTCACTTCCTGCAGTGTTCGGTGTAGCACAGGTGTGTTGAAGAGAGAACGCTGATGAGTTCAAGCACTCACCCCTAAAAGGGAGGGAAATGTGGAGGGTGAGTGCTGCCTGCTGCAGCTGCCTTCACTCCTGGCACATGGGATGTACCTGAGCTGTGCATCAGGGCTTCAGGGTAAGAGTGCATGACAACTCTAACAGCTGTTGGCAGCGAGGATGGCAGCCACCCTGACACTCCCTGCCACCCTCTCAGCATCCAGGCAGACGAGCTGTGCCTTGGAGAGTTGCCACGCAACTCCAATGAAGCACTACACCAGTCATCTAAAGTCAGTATCCCTCAAGTGGCCATTAACAGTGAATTCCTAAGCTAACCTGAAAACCTGGCTTCTCTCAACTAAAAGTAATGAACAGTCACAGCAGAAGGGAACTGTATCTCCAGTACACAAAACAGTATGGAGTATGGAGACATTTCAGCAGCAAGGATGTAACATCCTCAGGATCTTTTGTATTCTTGTTTTAAAGTCTCTTCTTGTAAAGAGAAGTGGGATTTCCCAGATCATTTGTCAAATCCTGAAGACTCTGGTAAACAGAGTAAGATTGTGAGGAAATGAAAAACTTCTTCAATAGGATTTGAGTACCATGCCATGAATAAAAATTTGGGCCAAATATGGGACAGCAGGGAAAAAACAAGATGCTGAATAGGGAGTCTGCCCAGGGCTTGCAGCTACAGCTGGCAGCAGGCAGGCAACTTGCAGAAAGAGAAGAGTGTGATGACACAGTCAAAAACTGTCCATGCATTTATTACAAGATCTGCACAAATCCATTTTATATCAGTGTCACTCTGAACTTATAGAATTACAGAATACTCTGGGTTGGAAGGGATCTTAAAGATCAGCTGTAATGTTGCGATGTAGTTGTGTATGAAAATAAAATTAACAGTAAATAGCTGAAACTGCCTTGGATATGACACTACTTTAGACATTCATAGCTTATAATGGAGCACAGGTCTACAGTCAAATGCACAACACAGGAAGACAGACCTTAAAGGTAAATAATTCAGGACTTGAATTCTTTAAGGTAAATAATTCAGGGCTTTAATGAATTTGCTGACTGTAAATAGGGAGTTCCACTGTGAGGAACCCTTCAAATTGCCCTACATCCAATCCTCTGGAGTGCAGAGCAGAAAACTGTCAGCGGAAACATGCCTCAAACATTCCTGGCTATAGCAGCAAGACTCTTAACACAAAAGTCGTCTTGGACAGGAAGAGATAGCTTCACAGACTGGTTCCAGTTCTCCATACTGTTACCATGGGCTGCTGAAAAGGACATGCACTTTCAGAAGCACCACTTGGGCAGACAGTGAGGTGGCTGTGAAGCAAGGAAACTGACCCATGCTGCATCAAATAGAAGCACTGGGAAAACCCTTCAAGGGTAGCCAACAGAGCAGTCTGGTCTAGCAGTACTAAAACCATACAAGACTACAGGTGAAGCTGTAAGCCCTTTATTAAATATGACAGCCTGTAGATGAAAAGAAACCAGACAACCCCCCATATCCTCTTCACATCACAATCTCTCTTCTCTATCCTCTTCGACTGAGTATCACCAAGTGCTTTTATCCAGACCTGGGAATTCCTGTGCATCCATCAAAAAGCATTTCAGCCAACCAAACCCCATCAATAAACCACAGGATAAATCCTCATAAATTCTTAAACTACCAGCAAATACCAATCTTCCCAGCCTGCACCCTCTAGTACCAAGGAGTTGTTTTGCAAGCAGCAACTATTCCTGACCAAGCAAAGAAACTGCACTGAAGTCAAGATGCAGCAAATTGTCAGTTATACAATACTGTTGCTGCAAAACAACCCCAAACAAACCTACCAGGATTTTTATGCTGTCTCATAGTCCAAAAGTAGTATTTAAAACCACCCTAAAGTTGCCTCACACCCTCTTACGAGACCTACACGAAACCAGACTGTGGAATAAAATCCCACCTTTTGCCGCCAGACAAGGGCAGGTCAACAGCAATAACCAAGGTGCTGCAAGGTTGCTGACGAGCCTGGAAACACTGCATGGGAACATGTCAAAAACATTTTCAGCAGTCGAAAACACAAGTGCTGTTCTCACTCCGTGCCCAGCAGAGATAGAGATCTCATCGCCCGCAGAGATCTGGGTCACCACAAGGAAGCTGGAGTTATCCCAGCATCATCATCTTCTAGGTAATGTTCCCGAAAGGGGAAACAAGTATGTGGCAAGGCTTCATCTGACAAGATGCTGGTTGTAAACAAAAACAGCAACTGAGGGTTTCCTTGCTCCTTGGTGATATCATCCGAATGGAAAAAAAAAAAACCCAACGAATTTTGCCTGATGTCTTGTATCCAAAGTGCGTTGCAGAGTGACTTTGCTGCAAATGTGAGGTTCAGATTGTAGTTTCTCAAGGGCTGGCAAATGCACCTCGACTGCCAAGTCTTTCTCCTCCTAAACACCAGGCTAAAAAGCATTCATTTGCCTATCTCGTACTTCAAAACTGAAAACCCAAACCTGGGGAAGAACACTAGAAAGACAACACTAGAAATACAATGTTTAAATTGGAGTATCAACTTTAAACATAAGGTGTTTGTGAAAAACAAATGTTCTGAGTCTCCACACAATCACGTAGCTATACTAGGCACAGAACTTATCTAGGCACAGGACAGAAAACCGGATCAGCTTTCCAATCTCTGCTAACCAAAACTTTTGCAACCTTCCCTTATGCCATTTCCTTGTTTACATCTCACGGTACGGGAGTTCAGCTTTTGGAGAAACATGAATGGTAAACCTAGAAAGTGAAATGTGATATTATTTACAGAATAGGAGAGCACGCCGTTCACAAGAATTCCTAGGCACACACGTCCCAACCCTGTTCCTCAGTTCAACACCCACTCCTGAAATCCTGTACCAACCAGATTAGCCGATGTACACATGCCTGCACTCTTGGAGAAACAATAGTCTCTTTCACTCCATACAATCTTCTGAAGAACCAGGCAAAAACGTCATGGGAGAAGTTAGGAAATATCTGCAGAAAACAGCACACAAGATGAAAGGCAGAACAAGCCTTTTAACTTGCACAAAGTACATAACATGGAGGATAAGCACAGAACTTAGTTACCTAGCCCCACTTCCAAAGGGCTATTTTTATTTCCCCCAGGATGGAAAAGGGGATTGTTGAAACAACTTAGAAAAAAAACAACAAACCCAACCACTATCCACTGGCATAGTAGAACAGCTCCCTTACAGACCATGGCAAGCAAAATTCAGCTCCAGGAGCTGTGGCAGACCTGGGAGAAAATACACGCTGCCCTTACATGCCAGGATCTCCAGCAGACAACAGGGATCCTGGCTGGCACGATGAGCCCTCCCATCCCCAGCGCACAACACTCCTTCCTCCATTCCCCTCCCAAACATTGCTGCTACAGAAGGCACAGAACTATTTTTAATTAATCCAGCACAAAGTTTGAGCTGCCTCAGGGTTAAGCTAAACATTTTCTGTCTTTAACCACTACGGCAGAACCAACTACAGAGAAAAACACTTCACCATAAGGCTAGGGAATTGAGGACAGAAAAGAAATTGCAACAGAGTCACCCCGACCTCTCAAAATTTCGCCTCCAGAGCACGCAAAAATAAGAAACTGAATTTTTAATCAGCTGGGAAACAGGGCAGGGAGACACTCTTGGTAAAATTATTGTTGTGAATATCACATAAAAGGCCTTATGGAGTTTTACCATCCACCTTCTGTTCTAAACTGTAGGCCTCCAAATAACCTATAAGAAAAAATCCAACTACCCACATTTTCAGGAAAGCAATAAGCACTGAGAGACATTTAAAAGGCATGCAGTTCTACAAATCCTTGTTTCTCCACTCGCAAGGGGCTGTAACTCCTGCAGGAAACACATGCTCCTCTAACAAAGCAGTATTCTCTGCATGTACTCACCCTATTATTTTTTTAATCATCTGGTATGCATCTTCCTAGGCATGCTTATGTTAGAGGAAATACTAGCACTAGGTCTGCAAAACTACACTGACTACCTGTTCTGCATAAACACTGTGAAGGTTAATAGTGGAAATCGTGGCTTGAACCCTGCTTCTGCCTTGTGCTGAGCACTCCATACAACCACTGGCAAATTTTTACCACACGTGTGCTTCCCCCTGCAACTCATGCTCACTCCCTGCAGGATTTTACTACACAGTTCATCAGTACAGTGTTTTTCAGACTGCAGGAGCAAGTCAAAGCATATTTTGATGTGTCTGATTGCACAGAGACTGTATGAAAACGTGAAAGTTGATCACATAAGAATACAAGTTGCTTTTTCATTTCACAGCTCCTAGAGTCAGAAAGGGTGAGTAGAACCCTGATACATACCAGATGTTTTAAAGTAAGGTGGAAGAGCTGGTGTCATGAAAGCTTCCTGACAGCTACCAACTGCCCTTGCTATAGTGAGCAGGCTTGCTCTGCCTGTGGAAGATTACAAGCTTAATGGAACAGGAGTATTCACAGCCTTCATGCACATGTATAAATCCTACTCTCTTCTCCTGAAAATAAATTTGACAAGTCCATCACTATGATGTGAAAAAAACCCCTCAAAACTGAATAGTTTTGTTACATATACAAAAAAGTTGGGGCTGGAGGATATCCATGGTTTTGCCGAGCACCACACTTAACCCAAGAAATGAAAGGACAAATCCTTTTCCATTTTTTTCCTAGCAAGTCTTGAGTCAGTTTCCTTTATTTTCTTTTGAATTTGTGTTTGGATATTAAAAAAAAGCAAATAAAAAAGGCTTTCACCTCAGCCACAACCCTCATTGTACTGGGTACTCTTCAAATACATGTGGAGACTTCACATCCTGAAAAGACAAGTTTCACCTTGTTGTTACAAGACTGGAGGTTGTTTTCTATTTCAATAAAAGGGAAATTTCATCATTAAAACAAAAAGAAAACAGGAAGAAGAAAAAAAAAAATCAGCCCTGCAGAAAAGAATCATTTCAGAGTAACAGAAATATGCATCTATCACTTAAATTGGCCCCTTGGGTAAAGCCCATTGCAGAGATCAAAAGTCTTTCCACAGACTTGGGATAAATCGTGGAGAGTTCCAAATACTGATGAGAGTGGACAGCACTGTTCTTTACTGCATGGTGTAGGGGTACATGAAGGCAAAACTCCCACAACTGCCATAATGCTTCCCAGTATGAGAAACCCCAGGGTCTTTAGGTATCTCAAAAGCACACACTCTTGAGAGCATTTCAGACAGCGATACATCTCACTGATGACACAGGGAGACTGATAACATTTCTTGTTGGTGACTCTGCAGCTCCTATTTCCACAGCCCATGCTAGTTCACAAAACACCACAGGACATGCACAATGAAAAAGGGAGTGTATCAGGCCAGGGTCAGATAAATACACACCAAGGTGAAGCTAGATGACAGCTGGGATTGTTAAGGAACACATTCAGTGCAGGGAGATGAGTCTGAAAGCTGCAGGCTGTGCCCTGGGTAGCAGGAGCGCCAGGCAAGAGGCCACAAATTGGTGCCGTGGACCCCTTGCACAACAGAAGGCACAGGGAGCAGAGGTGCCAGCCAGGTGACTGGACACGTGGAGACACGGCAGGAGCCAGAGAATCTGCAGGAAGACCCTAGACTATCTCACACACAGACTGGAAGTGGAGGAAAACCCAGGGTTTCCTTTGTTTCTGTGGGGCTCCTGTTTCTGTGTTCCTGCACCATGACTAAACTGCTTTAAAGATCCAGATGTCTGGGGAAACCTGGCTGAGCTGGTAAGGAAACCTGGTGGGACCGTGTGAGTGTGGTGTGTGTAGGGAGGCATGCAGGGCACTGGTCCTGCCCGCTGCAGAGGTGCTTTGGTCCCAGCAGTGGAAGTCTCTGGTGGTGGGACTGCACCCTGAATGGTCCCTCAGGAATGACCCTCAAGCCACCCATGTCCAACCCAAAGCAACTTCTACACTGAACACCATCTGAATTCTTTTTCTGCATATTGTTTATGGTAATAGAAACAAGTTCTGTAGATTTACCTAGGGCTTGCGAGCTGACAGGATATTTTTCTCACAATACAGTTGAATAGCATTGATATCTGTTGTTTTCTTTTCATGTTCCCTTGTGCACATACACTGGCCCCTTCCTTCAGCCTGGCTTTGCCTGAGGTGTAAGCAGAATTGTCAGCTCCTCCAGCACTAGGAAGAAATCACTGCCTCAGGCTCACACTGAAATCACTCCTTTTCACACAGGACTGTGGAGATAATCCCTTGCCCAATAAATAGCCCACTTTCCTCCTTATTGCTCCAGATGGAAATGAATGAATGAATCACACTTTTTCTGAACACCATCTTCTGCTTTTATTGAGTACTTCAGTCACTGCCAGCTGCACCTCCTTGCTCTATGAGGCATCAGTCAAGGTTGGGTCTGACTTCCAAGTTCCCTGCTATAAGTCTCTTTGAGGGAAAAAAGGTTGGATGTTATTAGCCCTGTGAGAAAACATGCATTTAGTCCGTAACCACGGGCTCCTGAAACACAGCTGTTAAATACAAATCTCAGTTTCTGAAATTTTCTTTCTGCTGCCTCATTATCTTTACTACATGCCAGCAGAAACCAGAGTCCCCGCAGGCTGGGGGAGGAAGTCTTTATCCTTTCAGCTGCACCTAACTTTGGCTAGTCAACCAGATGCAAAATATTGCATCAACCTGATGTTCACTTCAAAGTTTCAAAATTTTCCTCTTACAGCTGGGACTAGGTGCATGTGGTTTCAGCTACCACTGGGGAAATGGAATCTCACAGCCAACACTGCAGATTACTTCCCAACACTGCCTGGCTGCCCTCAAAAGAAAAACAACCAGAAGATGTCAAACACAAAATTACTTAAATCAGACACTTAGAAAATGCTCTGTAGTACACAAAAAGTGCAACTAATTGAAATAAATACTGAAGCTCCCTGTAAATCATCATTTTAATCTTAAGAGTAGGACAGGATGCCTTAAAAGTAGCTCTGGCCACGAAGTTCTGACCACTAAACTAACGCCTGCAGGTGCTGACTTCATACAATTGTTGTCTTCCAGCCAGACTTCCAGTTAAGCAGCCTTCAATATTTTCATCAGAATCTATGGACTGAAACTCCATTTTTTTCAGTAGTCATGCACAGGAAAAAAAAAATTCAACTTGCCAATGAAGAACAAAAATACCAGATCCATGCACATACAGTCTTACAATAAAACTCTAATCCCTCACTTGCTAAGTCTCTTTCAAAGAAATGTTTATGTTGAAATTTAGAGTTGTGTTCAACATTAATCTTAGGGAATTTTAAAACAGAATGTACCAATTTTAAAAGGATTCTACAGCCTTAATGAATTCCTAGAACCCATAGACAGAAATTAAATAGGGGGAACCTACAGTGTTGGCTAGACATATTTCAATATTTGTTACCATAGAAACAAGCCAGTACATTTACGGTTTGGAGTTATCCTTGCTATAAAATATTAAACTTCTTACAGTTTTTGCATATGTATATTATGGCAAGAACACTGTCAATCCTGATAGAGCCCAAAGCATCTTAATTATTTAACAGGATTTTGGCTTTTTTTTTTTTTTTTTACTTTTTCTTAACAGAGTCTCTTTTAATTTATTTTTCTCTTGATAGACTTATTTTAACATCTTCCAATAGGAAACACTTCTGGCTGACAGAATAATATACAGGAAATGAAGATGTGTTTTTCCTCGATGTTGTGGATAAGTGGTAAATAAAAGGAACACACACATAGTCTAGTAAACAAGATTCAACAGCAACTATCAAAATGACACCAGCTAGCACTTGTGATGACTTAACCGGCTAAAAGTACATTAAATGTGATACTTCATTTGAAAGACAGTTCATACGGCAAATATGGTGGTTTTGTTTTCAATCTTAGCAATGGAGAAATGCTCAAGAACAAAATGATTGAGATAACATCTCAATACTTCAACAGTATCAAATACTACTGGCAGATACCTGAGAAACAAAACAAACACATTGTCCTTTCATGCTTCAGAGGAGCATCAACAGCTGCATTCAAGTCACAGTGCCATTGAGCAAAAGGGTCGGCAGTTCCAACAAAGAGGAAGGACAGATGCTTCCTCCAGCAACACTCCTTCAAAAAGTAAGGACAACACACTTGTCTGGACAACTTCACTGGTGGAGGGGACCGACAGCTCAAGATACCACCCATGCAGGAGCTCAGCTGGGAGCAGTGGGGAAGGTCAACACTTGGGCAAGCCCAAGCCCACTGCCCCTGGGACTAGATGTATGCAAGGGATTTCGACCCTGATGATTTCACAGCCAGAACTGGCTCCATGTCACAGCCCTTGCTTTTTGTTTGGATTCAAGAAAATCTGTTTACAGAAGGCTCAACACAGGGAAAAAATGAAAAACTTTGGAGTAAAAGCCATAAACCACACAGTCGTTTCAATACTATATTCCAGCACTGAAGTGGACAAGGAAAAACACCCAAAAAAGCAAAGCAAGCCAGAACAAAGACAAAAACTGAGCAAGACTGAAACACCCTCTTCTTCCAAGAATGAAACAATACTTTTTATGAATTGTAAAGATAAGCAGTGGAACTGCCATTTCCTAATGCTTATGAGGCCAGTCTTCTAGCACAGCTTCTCAAATAGCCAATTAAATGTACACAGTTCTTACACTCACACGCTATCATTTTAAAAAAGCCCTACAGCTCGAAACTCTAAAAAAAATGGAAAAACTTATTCTTGAAGGCCTGCAAGACAACCCTTTAACTAATGGAAAATCTTCAACACTTCAGAAGAGGAAAATGGTAAGATGGCTTAATTTTAAATGAGTAAGAATTTAAATGTCACTTCCTGCATGTGACATCAATTTGAATAACCTTGCATTTTTGTTTTCTTTGGTGTGGTTAACGGTGGAATCTTTGTAGAGTACATTTCTATGGCATTTACAGTTGCATGCTTATGTTCAGCAAATCCTTTGCATAACTCTGAACACAAAAAATGAGAACATAATTTTTCTCCTCTGTAAAGAATTAGAGATATCTGAAAAGTAGCGTGCCACTAGAACTTTCAAAGAAGGAAAGGCTGGAGAAAAATTATCACAAAACTCAAGGGAAAAATGCACAACTTCCTTTAACCGACAGCTGCGGTGAGGTACTATGAATTTATTTTATCTGAGCAGTTACGTACATGTACTAAAGGCAAAGCAACACTATGTACTCTAAAGGAGTTCACACAGGTCCACAAAGGGCACCATTATCAACCTGCACTCGAGAAGCGGGAAGTTATTCACGTCTGAGTAAGTCATGGAATGGTAAGAGATGCTGGCAGCACATGCTGCCAAAAATAAGGCATTGCATGCACGCATTCAAATCCAGGGCTATAAACCCCCTTGTCACACCCTCTTGTAGGCTCTACAGGCCAAGTTTGTTCCATAGGAAGCCCTACTGCACTGGACACAAGAGCCTCAGGTCTTTCCAAGTGATGCTGCAGGTGTCAACACCTCAGCACACCCCCTCATCGTTCTCATAAAGTGTTTCTAGGCCAAGTGCTTAGAAGAGAGAGACATGATGCAACTTTTATAAAGTTTTCTGTAGAATTCATAGATATAAGTAAAATAAAGTCTACATATGTGGTCCAGATGCATCTTGGAACAAAAGAACACTTATTCATAGATCATAGAATGGTTTGGGTTTGAAGAGACCTTAAAGATCACCTAGTTCCAAGTCCCCTGCTACGGACACCTTTCACTAGACCAGGTTGTTCAAAGCCCTATCCACCCTGGCCTTGAACACTCCCAGGGATGGGGCATCCACAGCTTCTCTGGACAACCTGTTCCAGTGCTTCAACAAACTCAGTAAAGAATTTCTTCTCAATATCTAACCTAAACCCATCCTCTTTCAGTATAAAGTCATTACCCTGTGTCCCACCTACATTCAAGAAGGCCACTCAGCTGATATCTCTACCTTGTTTTGTCAAAAAACAAACAAAAAAACCAAACAAGAAATGCATCCATGCAGTGGTGGCCTCTAAGTCATCTGACAAACACCTCTCCAATTTAAGCAGCAGTTTGTGGTGCCAGCAGGGATGGCTTGGGTTGCCCTCCTGTGGTGGCAGGACAGCACAGGACCAGTGTTTGCCCAGCCCATACCTGGGCTCTGAACAGGGGCACTCCAGCAACGGGTCACTCCAGCAATGGGTCACTCCAAAAAAAAAAAAGGAGACACCAAACCTTTGCCCTAGTGCTTCTGAGAGGAAGAAAGGTGTGCTGTGGTTCTGGATAATATGCTCCATTTGGTCTGTTTAAAATACCTGATTCAGAAAATAAACAGGGATGATAAAACAGGAAACTGTTTTTTTATAACTCAAGAAGAAAATTAATTTCACCAAAATATAAATTCACTATGTGTAAAAAAATACTCTATGCAAATGCAATTTACCCAAAAATAATTCATTTCCCTTTATACCAGGCAGGCCAAGAGTCCATCTGGATTAAAATAAGAGAATGGACCTGTGCTTCCCATCTCAGCAAGACACTGGAAAAGGACATGAACACCTCATGTCTCTCCAGTCTTGACCCAATAACTAAGGGGTGAAGATATCACAGGCTGTCAGGACGTTTTATTTGCCATTTGAGGTAGGGCAGGAGTACTGCTCCTTCCTCTGGAGCATCTTGTTCCTGGTCACCCAAACAAAGAGAGGAAATTGGGGTATATGGACAGGGATCTGAACTGGCACAGATATGCATGCATCTCTTCCAATATCGGAAGATTAACGCGTGAGAGAGTTGATGAATGGGAAGGATTAAATATAGAACCAAGAAATAAGCGAAATGATTAATTGCTAGGAAAGGAAACTCATGATTTATAGAAGAAAATAATTAGTAAGGCTTGGGAAACTGAAAGGAATAAGCAGCAAGTGAGCTGCAGGGTGAGACCATCTGGCGCATAGTGGCATGGCAGCACAGGGCACATACCCACAGCTTCAGTGCCCCTCTCACCTTCTCCCAGCCTCACTACATGCAGGGCAGACAAAGCAGAAATAGACAGTGTTTAGAGGTTACTGCATGAAAAGAACTGATTTCAAAAACAAGCTGAAGTTGGTTTTAAATAATATCCTATAATCTGCAAAGAAAATGGTCTCTTAATTAAATGTTTCCATGTGGTCTTGCAGTGGCTGGTAGCTGTCACACTCATGTCCTTGCATTCTAAACTTTCAAGAAATTTCTAAAAATAACTGGAGACTTGTTTAACACTGTTTTCATTTATTTCATGAAGAAATGGAAGGCATTTTTAGCATATTTATTTTTCATTTCTGAGTTATAACATCTCAACAGTAACCCATTCTTTTGGTCCTGTACTTCTTTGTCTTGCAGCTATTAAGATAAACAGACTTTTGCAGTCCAACAGGCATCCCAAAGCAGCATAAATGTGAGGAATAATCCAGCTCCTTAAAGGTTATTATGATCAGTCATTTGTCTTGAATTCACTTGCTTTTGTGGGGAACAACAACATAGAGGAAGAAAACAGATATGCCGTGAAACTGTAAATGCACTACATGTTTTAGCATGGCACCTGTTTGATTTTTTTTTAACTTAATGCCATTTTAAAATAACTTACAAAAATACTTTTTTCAGTTAAAAAAAAGAGTACAACCAACTACATCCTCTCTGGGTTATGCCCATGAATGAGCCACTGTCTGCATTAGAAACAAGCACCTGGACCAACTCATGGGCATCCAGCAAAGTCCACTGGTTTCCTTTCAAAACACTAATTTACAAAAGACAAGTGTCAAATCCCAGCCTTGTTATTAAATACAGTATCTCAAGAGTGGAAGAGATGAGGTGCAGGATGCAGAGGGGCTGCTCAGCACAGTGGAGCCTGAGGCTCTGTCCCAGAGCAGCTGTGAACAGGCAGGAGACCGCTCCCTGCTCTGGACAGGGCATTCAGACACTGAGGCAAATACTTTTCATACTTTTCTGAAGGTCCATTATACTGTACTACAACCTCATTAAGAAACAATTCTGTGCTATCTTTGGGAGATCTTGCATTTCCTCACATAAGTTATGTGTACATCCCCTTTATGCCAAATACTTTCTGTACGGAGTAAAAGACAGGATCTGGATTTGCACAGCCAGACAGCCAGGAAAGAAGTGGTCTGAGACTGTGGGGAAGCATCAGCACCTCTCAGTCCTAGCACAGTTGTCTTATTAAACAAAATACCCCAACATTGCAGCAGGGACTCCTCCTGTCACCTTTTGTTTCATCTGGTCTAGCTCCACACATCCTAGGAAAAAGTTTCCCATCCTTCACTACCCAGAGGGAAAGGTCATGCTTGGAAGAGCCGTCACTCTGTCACCAACAGATCCAAGGGGAATTCAAGCTTTTGCGAGAGGGTTGAGATAAAATTCATCACCATATATGCAGCTTTCTTTGCCAATCACGCCCTTCTCACTGCCCTGCAACTTCTGAACTTTGCACCATCCTCTTTCCCCAGCATCTTCCAAGAGTTGTCTTTGGGACAAGGACACCCAGAAGCATTTCAGAAGGACTCCAGCAGCTCCCCCTTCCACTGAAGAAAGAGCCACATAAACTTCAGAGTCAGGGACATGTTACCTTGATGCAAGTTTCTTGATGACGTCCAGTTCCCCTCAATAGCCTTTTGAAGGAGCACCTTTTCATACAAAATGAAGACAATATGAAGAGATTCTGTACCCTTTTCCCTACACAGAGGGAATAGCACATGTCATTTGCTGTGGTGAAATTCTGCATGAAGAACGGTAATAAAATTTTTTGAGAATCTGATAAATATATATAAAAAAAACAATCAACACACAAACTTCTATTTTCAAAAACCACACATTTCTCAGTTTCTGCTGCAGGCTACAACAGTCTGTTTTACAGTCAGCAATGCAACACAGCCTCCCTATTAACTAAATTCCTGTATTTCATTCAGTGGGAATCTGTTGTTCTAAACAAAATATATAAGGCAAGAAGATTTACTTAAAATGCCAAGTATTTAAATGAAACTGACAAGAAAAATAGGAACAGGCATCACACATTTCACAAAAGGGCAGCTATAACAATAATTTACGCTGAAGTGGCCAAAAGATGAAGCAATAGAAAATTGGAAGCAATTAACATGTAACATTCAAGAAATATTAAATACATACTGAAGACTCAACACAGCATTCACACAAAAAGATGTAGTGATGAAAAGCAGATACTTTGCATAATAAGCAACAAGACATTTCAAATGTGGCCTTAAAAACAGAGGAGACTTGTAATGCCACACTGAGAAGAGCTGTCTGCAGAACTGCATGCTGATAACATAAGTAGGGAGGGAAGGGGCCCACCCTCACCATCAGAAGAGGAGGTAACAGCCCTACAGCCCTACTCAAGCCCCAGCAGCATCTTCTTGCTGTCAGCCCAGTGGGTATTTATGGCTTTGCTAAGTCCTGTTCCTCTCAAGGAACAGCTCTGGGTAAAACCAGGAGAACCACAACCTGTGCAACCAGGAGAATCACAGCACTTGATCCATGCCCACTCCTGCGGCCCTTGGAAGCCAACTTCACCCTCTAGGTCTGTCATGACCCAAGTAGGTATCAAAACTGGTGTCTCTTCTGGCACCTCCTGAGGTGATGCTCTCCAGTGGCTTCCCTCCAAACAGGACACCACAATGCAATCTCCCTCCCTCCACAGATCAGCACCATCCTCTCAGGCTGCCAGCAGGTTTAAGCATACAAATGTTTAGCCAGAGTTCAGACCTAACTCCATGTCCACAAGTTTAGTTTGTCCAAGGCACAGAAGAGGGATTCAGGCATATGACTGGATTTTATGTAGGTTCTAGAAATCAACTTTTACTTCAGTGAGTACAAGACTTATGCATAGCCAGGCAAATCAGCAGTTCTCTACATGCTCTACCTTTTCTTTCAGCTGATGCAGAGGAGGAGACAGTAAGCACTCTAAGGGCATTATTTGCTTGTCCAGAATCACAGTGCTCATTCTCTTTATCAGGAACAGACACCATCTACCCTTCAAGCCCTGCTCCTTGCTGCAACAAGCCCCCAGGCCTAAGTGAGCCCATTTATAACAGAATCACACCTCAGCTCCTCTCTGCCCTTATGCAACTCCTTGTGCGTTCTCCCAGGACCTCCGAGAGCTGGAGGTTCTCTGCTCATGCTACATGGGGAAAGTCAGGAGCCTGCCAACCGCTTCAAAAGGATACAGCAAGAAGCCTATAATGATAATGAAGTGCCAGGTTTTCTGTTGCAAGTTTAGGTAGAACTTCAAAATGACAAAGGAATTATCCACCCATTGCAGATGCAGATGCCAAGAGAGGCTTTTCCTTTGTTTTTCTCCTATGCTAATATTTCAAGAGGATGACATTATTTAGTTGTTTTTTTTAAACTGAACTGTCGTGGTCTTTGAAGTACCACCACACTTACAGTGTGAGGCCTGGCAAACTCAGATGAAAATGGATAATGAATTTCAGATTTTTTGTTTTGTTGCTCTTGTGTTTGATGTTGAAACCTAAAAATGTTGGAATATGATTGTTATTCTTGAATGATAAAGGCTGTTTCTATCACAGCCCTGAAATACTGCAGGGGTTACACACAAAATGCAGAATTCTATTACTTTATCATATCAAGACCATGAAGTTGTTACCTGCAGAAAATCAATTCCTACACAGTAGTTATTACAGACCATTAATTTGTACAAGGAGAAGTGTGTTCTCCCTGGATTTATAAAATTTTCTTCTAATATTATAGCCTTTTGTCTACTTGGGAGGAATGAGGAATATTAAAAAAAAAACCCAAAACACAAAGCTGAGTTAATGTGAGAAGCAAGCTGATTTTTAACATACAGATCTGAAGTCCTCTGGAAGGCAGGGATGCACTTGGGCATCCCTTTGTTCTGCACAGTGTGGGAGTTCATTGCACCCCAGTTTCAGACACTGCTTTATCTGCTGGGGATTATCCAGCCCAACTACATAGAGTTGAATCCCCACGGATGCTGAAGGGAATGGGCAGGAAGGAGAAGCAGTCATGGCAGGGGAGTAAAAGCTACCAAGGCCCTTAAGCAGATGATGGGGAAGCTACTGATGGGGAGAGCAAGTGACAAGGAGCTGCATCCCCTCAGCAGAGCTCTCCCGTTCTTGGCACCGGTGAGGCCATGCCTTGAGAGATGTGTCCATTTCTCAGCCCCTCATGACAAGACAGATATTGAGGAGCAGAAGGAGGTCCAGAGAAGGGCAACAAAGCTGGTGAAGAATCTGGAGTGCAAGTCCTACGAGGAGTGGCTGAGAGAGCTCAAATTGTTTAGCTTGGAGGAAAGGAGCCTGACCTTATCACTCTCTAAATGGCCTGAAAGGAGACTGCAGCTGGGTGGGGGTCAGTCTCTTCTCCCAGGCAACCAGGGACAGGATGAGAGGATGTAGTCTTAAACTGTGCCAGGGGACGGCTGGGTTAGATATTATGATGAAATTCTTCACAGAAAGGGTAATTAGATACTGGAATGGGCTGCCCAGGGACGTGGTGAAGTCACCATTCCTGAAGGTATTTAAGGAAAGACTTGAATGTGGTACTTAGTACCATGGTTGGGTTGACTTGGTGGTGTTTGGTCACAGGTTAGACTCAGTATCGGATGTCTTTTCCAACCAAACTGATTCTGTGAACACAGGGACTAACAGGAATGGCAGAGCTCACAAGGAGAGAAACACACTCAGCTGAGTGGGGAGAGGCAGGTGAACATTTGCTCTCCTAGTTCGGCCACATGAGGTTAACTTGTCATGAACTAAGTTTTGACTTAGTCAAGCAGAGCCTGAGCATGGTTTTCCAGGTAAACACCAAACTTGTGCTGGATCACAACAAGTGATGAAGCTTTCCTTTCCTGGTATGCTTTCTGGGGAAGGCCTGGGGCAGGGTGATGGAGCCTGAAGGCAGCAGCCCTCAGCCCAGGGAAGGTGCAGGGACCTGCACACAGCCATGCCAGAACCTGAGCTCACCCAGCAAGCCCAGCACGTGCAGGTCCCAGGTACAGTTCATTTTGCATAAGCTGATTAAATCCAACAGGTTTGTGCTCGTAAGTACCCAAACACTGTGGGTATTTTGCCTCTGCCTGTCTCACTCTGCTTGCTTTAAAGAGCAGCCTGCATATGTCCCAGCAAGGCCAGACAGCCCCAAGCAGCTCCAGTGTCCCTGTGGCCACTAGTGGCCTTCCCTTCACCCCCATGTGCCCACGCAGGGACTCTCCTGACCTTGTCCTCACCGGCTGATGCTCCTCCCTCTCCAGGAGCACCCCGGTGCCTTTCTGTCCCCATTTCCACCAGAGCAGTCATACGTCACACCGCCCTGCTTAGTGCTTCTCCTCTCCGAAGCCGGCTGTAAGGAGTAAATAATCCTCTCTAAGCCCGGGGAAGGCAGGCAGCAGTCTCCATTTTACACATATAGAAACGGAAGAAGGGGTGAAGAGGTTCAGCCTGTTTCTATCAGTAGATCCCCTGAAGATCAAGCACACCACGGGTAAGCGTTTTAACTTAAGCTCTTAGGCAACACAGGGTAACCTAACAAACAAACCTAACAAGCAGGCGCTGAATGTTTATGATCTGTTTGTTTACGTGACACACAAAAAATTTACTCTGGGCAATTTCTCTGGGTATGTTCATTGTTCTGGAAGCTTGTGTGTGCACGTTTGTGGCTGTATCCTCTCCTCTAATCTTCAAGCTAATTTCAGCCAAAGAATTGACTGGAGGCAACAGGAACAATCCATGAAACATTTGCGTGGACTGCACAAGCCGTATTTCCTATTCTCCCAGCCTAACTGCTATACAAGAAATGCATGAGGACATATGAAAGCTGAAAAAACCACAAGGTAGTCAGTTGCAAACCTCTTCAGCACAAGAAGTTGCCAACCCACTGCCAGCACATTGGACATCCCACAGATTACCCACCCTTTGGGTTTCTCACGTGCGTGGTTATTATGTAAGGTCATATGGTCTGACACATGTGTTCCTCGAAGTGATGGGCTTCCCGGACTCCATCCAGAGGATCAATGAGGATTCTGTGATCAACAAGAGCTTTCAGAGAACACTGCTGTTCAGTCTGCTGAACCCCGCTTGCACAGTTAAAGGGGATGACTCTACTTTTCTAGGAGGTTTGAGGCCTCAGTGGAATTAATTAACGTGGTGGAGCTCCACACCTGCATTACATGCTACAGACTGATCTCCAGTACCAACACTGATAGACATTACCCAGATGGAATATAAAAGTCGCTTTAAAAAGACAAGAGCCTCTTAAAACCACTTCATAATGTTAAGATTTTTAAGTCACTGAAATAAATGCTATCCACTAACAACATTTAAAGTGGGCGGCAATCCTGGTTCCAGCATACTTAAGCTTTGCATCAGAACAAAACTATCATAAATTAGTTAAAAACCACAGTAATACGCAGTTGACACCCACGTATGTTATACTGGCTCCCAAGAACAAATGATATGTGTATAATAACGCAGTATGGTCCATGTGTTATTGCTGTTAAGAATAATGCAAAGTACTTAAAATCTAAAAAAAAGTATAATGCAGTTGGAAGAAATAATACATATTCCTCTACATTCTCTATCAAATCAATATTGTTTACTAAAGCAGTGTTTGTACAGCTAGCAAAAGATCAACAAGAGATCAAAGAGCAGTATATAAATAAAAGAATAGTTTTAACTATGATGTCTCCAGTCCTTTCCCCTGTACAGTCTTATTGTAATACACATGCTAAAAATTAAATTATTTATAATTATCATACACAGATATAAAAATGCCACCTGAAACACAAAGTATGAGGCTGACAGAAGTGGTCTCTGTGTAACAGTGATTCCTTTGGATATTCCACACAATTGCAGTAACAGGAAATCAGCTAACAAAACCACCTTGGTCCGGACCTACTGTCCTAAATGGCACTAAATACCACTAATGTGAAAGAGTGGTACACCATATAAATCTTCCCTCTATTTTTACAAAGAATGAAGTGCTGTCTGATTCCTCACCTGGAGCTCCACAATACGGTTATTCTTAGGGACAAACTCATCTGATTTCCAATCCGAAGTTTGCTTTATCTCGGTCTGAGGAACCAAACAGATGCTTCTCCCATGAAAAATGACATCCAGCCTGCTGCTGACACTTCTCTAGTAATTCCAAAAGCTAGAACTATGGACTCGCTGCAGTTTAAAAAAAAATGCTGCTTTTCTTCTAAAACCCAAACATTGGTTCTGACTAAGTCCTACGTGCAATCATCCACCCTGCTCAAGGAAGAGATGCTCTGCAGGCTTTACCCAGCCCACACCCCAACAGAGCAGCTGAGCAGCTGCTTACCTGCTGGTGCAGGGAATCTGCTCAGGAAAGGGTTCCCTGCTTTCCCAGCTCTTACCTGCCTGCCAAGAGCTGGCACAACATCACTTGCTTCCTTCAGTACTGGAGAACAGCCTCTCAGCAGAAGGTGCAAATAAACCCTAAACCCCCTTCATTATTTGTTTTTCTTTTGTAAAACGCACTCCAGCAGGTGATGCTGCCACAAGATTTCTCAGGATTTGAATTATCTGAAAACACATTAGTAAAATAAATGAAGGTGAAATGGCATTTCAAACACCGGTTTCCCTGGGTTTTATTCTGCCACAGAGGAAAATTTCACTAAGGAAAAAAAAAAGTCTGCATCCGTTTTGGAACTAAGCATTTGGACTAAGGCTTGATAATAAACTTGGACATGAAAAACCATTTTTTTTTCATTTATGAAAGGAATTGATTATTAGCTTGCATAATCCCAAATTCTCCTCTGGCTAAACAAGACATTAAAGACAGAGCACAGACAAAAACTAGATACCTACATGGATAAATAAAAAATACAGGCAAGAAAAAGAACCTTTTAGGAAGACCATATTAAATGTATACAATCCCATTTTCTCAAAGCCTAACACTTACTTCCCCTGCATTTATTTTCCCACACTTCACAGATAATTTCCCTAACACCCCTGAAAATACCAACACTGATTCTAGGCATTATTAATGAGCACAGGCTACATCTCCTAACTGCAATAATTCTAGGCTGAACTTCATGTAGTAAACATTGCATTCCACAGACTGATGAGCCAGCTCTCAGATAAACACGCTTGCTTAAGTATCAAGTATTAACACCCTATGGCAATCTGAGCCCATGCACAGTGACTCAGTGCAATTATTCCGAGTGTAACAATAAGTGGGCAGTCATGCGGATTTGTAACTTATTGGTTTAAGCACGAAATTAAACAAGCAGGAAAAATTAATGAAAACTATTCAATTTTAGACCAGACTGGGGACAAAATATGAGTAAGTATTATAAACATGACATAATCTCATTTAAGGAGACTGTGTAACACATAGGTTTTACAAATAGTTACAGACATTAATCTTGTTAAGTTTATTTCCAGAGTTTTATTCAGTAACAGGATTGATTGGCTAGAGGAACACGGGCTCAGACAAAAAACTAGCTGAAAGCTCTATTTTTGTCAGAGTGACAGATTCTTTTCTTAAGTAACTTGTTTTGTTGTCTTTTGTTCCAGGACTATAAACATTATTAGCAATTCTCCAACTGGCAAGAGAGGCTGAGATGTTTTGTCTTCACCATTCTGGGTCGCTTTTTGTTCTCTTACACAATCCAAGAGCTGGGAAGAGGCAACAATTTTGATTTCCCTTCCCTGTAAGATCAACCTTCTTTTGCTCACAATTGGCTCCTTCTGCTGAAGCAGTGAGGGAAGAACTGCTCCACAGCTTGCCCTTGCTCTGGGAAGAGATGGGTTGCAGATCCTGATAAGCAGAGCTATTGCAACCTATGAGCTTACATATCTGACAACCAACATTACCATCCAGTTCCCTGTCGTTAATTTGCTTCCTATCATCACTGACTTCCCACAGCCAAGCCTTGCATGGCTTTCATGTGGCTGCAGCTATTTCTGTCTGCACCAAGAGGTCATTTCATATGTTGCTAGCAGAAGGGATACTGCTTTCTTCTGTGACTTCAGGCAGCTTTTAGGAAACAAAGATTTCCTGCCCCCTTTCCAACTAGAGGCAAAGGTCAGGGAGTCTAACAATGAAGCACAGTGTTGCAGCTTGATATTTTAGTGCTAAAAAATTTACCCACAAAAGCAAAGGGGACAATTGCTACATAAAACTCCATGCACAAACATGTCCCATCCAAAACACGTCTGTAGCCCAAGCAAGGATTTGTGCCCACTAAAACAATATTGTTCTGTATACATATCCTGAGAAAGATAGCATGTTACTACACAAAGGTCCAACACTTTAAAAGTGGTACATCTGGGGTTTTATAAGAAATGAAAAGTACAATCCATGAGTACAAAACAGGATACATTCCTTGCTAGACTCAATTGCTAATGGTCACATTCACACTTTACTTCCATGCTGTGACCAGTTCCAGAGTCTCTGCCATCCCACTGACCTTCTGAAAGCATTTACACCCAAGGGGTGACTTCTTTAAATCAACATTATCTTCCACTTCTCACTAACAAGGCTACATCTGATCTACCATCATATTCCTCATATTCAGGATCCAAGAGGAAACATATTGGAACAGCTTTGCCATACATTTTTCAGAGCAATCTAATAGTGCCCAGAGCATCAAGGCCTCACTACATATTTATGAGCTCTGATTTTCAAACAACACCCTTCCCAGGCAAAGGAAACAATCACCAAAAGTTCACAGTGAAAACTGTTCCATTATCTGGATCACAGCCTGTAAGCATGGTCTTTGTTGTCCCATGCACAGAATGGCTACTTTTGCGTTTATGTTCACAATAGCTTTTCTACTCCATTTGGAGAAGATGGGACCCTAAACCAGCACAGGTCAGTGCAGTGTCTCCCATCCCTGTATCTATTTCACTAGATACTGCATAGTGGTCTGCTGGATGTGATACACTGCATTTAGCTTCGCTTATTTTCATTTCTGCAGAAGCTAAGTGTTCCCCACAGAGTAGTACTTTTTGTTTACATTTTTTTACAGGACTCCCAAATGCATCATTCAGAGGAAATACTGTCAATATAATAGTTTATACTGTACACAAGAAAATGCTTTCTTAGATCACATTCATCATCCAGCCCACCATCAGCTTCAGGAAGAAAAGCTACAGAAGCTTCAGGGCAAGGTGCAAAAAGACAAACACTAATCAAACACAGGAAAAACTACCCTGTCCTGTCTCTTCCATTCCCTTGCTGGAAACCAAGCTCCGAGGAGGATGCCTTTGCCCCAAAGAATAAGGTGGTCCACTAGCAACTTTTTCCAACAGCTTCTATCCTGGAAAGCCTCACTCTTTTGGGTTATTCACCAGGATGGAGAAAGAGCTCTTTCAAACCTCTAAGCTGCCTCCACAAAAAATTAAGTCGAGCCACCTTCTCTGCCCCAGACACTCAGGCACACTTTCCTCTGCAGCCTCTGCAATGATCATCCAACCACTCATGCAGGTTACAGAATTCACCATGGAAGGTGCTCATCACAGCACTTCCCAAACTAGTCAAGCATGGGATGGAATAAGGACATATGCAGAACAGAAATCCAGCTGCTTTTCCTGAATGGTTTCAAAGAAATTAAAATCCTCCATCTACTTGCTGACTTTCTCCATTTAAGACAATTAGTTAAATCAACACATATCTACCACTGTAAAACACAGGTGTGTTGTATCCAGGGTTTGGAGAAAGACAAAAAAAATATTTACTATGTAGATAGACTAACTGTATATGAGCAAAACAAACTGAACTCCCTCACGCATCAACAGCCAAGAAAAAAAAGATAACTTATGGCTGCCTCTTCAGCTGGGCAGAAGCAACAAGCAGGGCTTCTGACAGGTTGTTCAGGTGACTTCTTTTTTAGCTACTCTCTGAGTAGGAGAAAGGCAGGAAAGACAGTCTAAGTCCTACTGACAGAGAAGCAAAAGCATGCTCTTCTCATGCTCCAGTCCCTGAAGACCTATTGCCTGACCTGCAGTACCCTTATTTTTCAGTAGTCCTCCATATCCCTGCTCTCAATCTAAAGAGACTCATGCTTCAGCCCTGTGACCCCACATTTCTTGCTCATGCCCTCCACACCTTGGTCAAAGTAGCAGAGGAAACAACATGGATGGTTTCAGAATGGCTGTAAAGCACATGGCACTTATTCAGCAGGACCTGACAAACAGGAGTCCCTTCTCCAGCTCAGGTGAGCCACCACAGAGTAGTAGCACGGGTTCCCTGAACTACTGGAGGGCCTGCCAAAGTCAACCTCTGCTCCAGCACAACATTCCTGTGCCCAAGGGAAATCATTTCCCCTACAGTGATGCACTGATTTACAGCCGGTTAGATGCTACCCCCACCTCCTTGGTGAATGCAACATACACAAGCACATGGTCTGCAGCTGCAGAGACAAACCCCAGGGGAAGCAGTGATTGATGTGCCATATACAGCCTGCCACCAGTTGAGAAAGTTCCCATCTGAAAGGATAAATTGCTTATCTTCAGTGTCAGAAGCTCCTCACACTGTCTCAGATGATCAGTCCCATGTCTACGCCAAACCCTTTCCTATCAATAAAATTCACAAAGATCCATAGAGGAAAAGCTCGTTTCTCATGTGAGGACACAGCAAGGTGGTTGATGGGAGCTTTTTCCTACGGCCAGTGTTTCAGTGTGGGACAGGTCTACACTGCCATCCCAGCAGCTGCAGTGACTGGGACCACCAGTCTGCTGTGCACGGGGGCCAGCCTGGGTGCAAACCTGACCCCCCTGAGTAGTAAATATTGTGGCCAGACTCCTGGTACCCAAATTAACCTCTTCTCGGTTAGGCCAAAAATTCCAGAATAATGCTGCTCCCCATCTTAAGCAGATTCCGTTTTCAAGCTGAGGATGATGGCTTTATGTGTTACAGGAATTGTTTTGTACCAAAGCAGAGAACAAAATGATTGATGGTAGGAATGGGACAGAAAAGCTACAGGAGTGGCGGAGTGCATTCTTGCAGCCAAGGAGAGATGGGCTGGTTGAGGATAGATTCTTCTTGCATCTCAGGAGAGACTACTGATAAGAATGCCAACAAGACAGAAATGAAGTAAAAAGCCAGGTCACTGAGACTACTAAATGCCAAGAGGCACAAAAAAACATATGCAGAAAAGCTCATTAATCATAAAAGACCCTCCTGTGCCTTGCACTGGGGATCCAAAATAAACACTGGGAGTTTTAAACTCTTTTCAATAAATTACACCAAACAACATGAATTGTGGATGTGTCCACGTTTGGGTTTCTAGGCAATAAGACTAAAGTATAACTCTATTCCATGCCAGGTACTAGTTTTAAAATGAAAGTCAGACCTCCTTGACATGTGATGGTGGGAGGTCTGAGATACTGCACATGACCAAATAAGTCTACTTCTCTGAAGACACTGTGGGATTCCCCCCCACACTTATATGAGAAGCAGCTGCTTCTTTTTGGTGGTGGTGTTTGTGTGTTTTTAATGTAAACGCATTTCCCCTTCTCCAGAAAATGTTCCCAGGGTATTGTGGCACCCTGAGGGTAAGTCTTGCGTGGCATCTTGCTTGAAGGGAGAACTGACATTTTCTCCTGCAGAGACCTGAGGAGATTCCACAGCCAGGGTCCTCCCAGAGGAGAGGAGCAACACATTGCCAGAGGAAAGCAGAAGCCAGGAGCTCAGGACTGACCTCAGGATTTCCAATTTTCTTACCTGGTAACAATGCTACACTAGCACAATACACGTCTGCGGGTTTGAGATGTGAAAACAAGGCCCCTGCAACTAAAGTAAGCTATGGTGAACAATCTGAAAATGAGGACCCAATTATATCAGACTTTTGGAAAACTGCTCAACAAGGACAGTTCATTACTGGTCCAATTTTAGGAATGACTATCATATAAGGGTGTAAGAACAGTTTTCTCTTTCACTTTTGCCATTAATGGAGACTCCATGTGAAAAGTCATTTTTGCTGAGGACCAAATGACCTTGCTGCAGACTGAGAAGAGTAAACAAAACTGGAGGGTGGAGACCCTACTGTGTGTACCTGCAGCAACTCCAGCTCAACACATGTCCATCTTCCTCTGACTCAACCTCTTTGATATTCTCTACTGCAGTACACTGAGCCCTTACTTTTACTTACTTTATGTTATGAGAAACACAGCTAAATGACTGAGTTTGAAACATCTTGGAAGGAAGTGGTCATTTATTTTTCTCTAACCTGAACATTTAATTGGCAGGGGTTTTACTGGAATCATGGAATTGCTTAGGTTGAGAAAGACCTCTGAGATGATCAAGCCCAAACATTAACCCAGCACTGACAAATCCAACAGTAAATAATCATGTCTCCAAATACTACACACACACGTCTTTCAAATACCTCAAGGAATAGAGCACACCACTGTCCTGGGCAGCCTGTTCCAATGCTTGGCAGCCCTTTCCATGAAGAATTTTTTTTTAATATCCAATCTACACCTTCTCTGATGCAATTTGAGGCCATTTCCTCTTGTCTTATTGCTTTTTACTTGGGAGAACAGACTGACCCCCACCTGTCTGCAATCTCCTTCCAAGTAGGTGCAGACAGCAATAATGTCCTTCCTGAGCCTCCAGGCTGAACAACCTCAGCTGCTCCTCCTAAGCCATGTACTTCAGAGCCGCTTCATTGCCCTTCTGTGGACACACTTCAGCAGCTCAAACAAGTCCTTCTTGTCATGAGGGGCCCAAAACTAAATGCAGTATTCGCGGTGTGGCCTCAGCAGTACCAAGCACAGGGAGACAATCACTTCCCCAGACCTCCCTTTAACAGCTCTTCTGATGCAAGTGGATGTACAGTAAATGGCTGCAGAGAGGAGAGGATAAGCCAGGAGCTTTGAGATGAAAACTTGGCAGTCCTCTGGAGAGGCCCCATGTGAATCCATACTTTCAGCTCAAGTTGCCAGCTATACATGACTGCAGAGCCATGAGATTTTGGCTCAGCCAGACGGGAATACGGCTGCCCTATTTATTGCTTTACAGCAGCAAGAATGATGGTGACACAGTCTAACACAAGGTGTGCCACAGTGCCAGCAGAAGAGCAATGTGAGTGATGCTCTTCCCTCCACATGCTGGGCAAAGTATGGACCAAAGAAGCACAGTGCAAAAAGGTGGAAGGGCTTTACTTTCCTTGCTGGAAACCTATCAGAACAATAACCACCTCACAAAGGGCACCACAGAACTTAGCATGCTCATTGCTGATGTCTGTAGTGCCACAGTTCTGGTTCCTAGTGCCTTGTCCATGTGGTATTTCAGATCGGGCAAGGGAAATGCCCTCAAGTGATTAATTCAGTTATCGTAACAGGAATGTTCTATGATCACCAGAAATCTCCTTTGTATCTGGTGAATGCATCTGCAAGGAGAGGGAGTAAAGGGAGGAAGATATTCTGCATTTATGTTTCCATTAATTCAGCATAAGAAACAGATCAAATGTTCATTTATTCCATGTTCCAGGACACTTCTTCCAGACACTATAGTTTCTCAGATACAAGCATCTCCCTCACCTACATATTCACACTAATCCATATAAAACTATGAGTCATTACACAAAGTTCCATCCAGAAGAGTAAGCCATTCATCCTTTGGGGGAGGAGGAGGAGAGGGAAAATTAAGAGCTGTTTCCAATTTAATTGGCAGACTTTACATTTTTGTTCTGCTTCCATTGGAAAGTGTGGTGCTAATTTTTCTACCACAGCTTGCAACCACGGTGAAATCTCAATCTGCTTCATTTATGTCTACCAGCAGGACTGCTAAAAAAATAAAATAAACCAGAACTGTATTTGCCGTGCCTCTGGTCAGTGTGCAAGTTCTATGTGCTGAACTAATGCTTGCACTGTTTCAGGGAGTCAAATGTTTTAAAGCTCCTTGCAACTGCTAAGTGCCTTTTTCAACTGCTCAAACCTTGGTGTGGTCTTCTTGAGAGCACAATAACTTCTAAAGTAATTCTGAAAAAGAAAAGTACTATGGATTAACTCACAGTGCTCTGCAGCATACTCTTGACTGACTTTTATACCATAAAGCACATTTATGCCCCACCCTGTCTTTTTACTGTACCTTCTAGTTGAAAACATGGTTTCCTGTAAGCAAGCAGCTCTTTTTGGGGCTAATTTTGAAGTGAGGATACTTAGGAAGCAGCTAATTAAAACAGGTATGTGGTTTTTTCAAATGGTTTCTTCAAAATGGATTTTTCAAATCCATTTTGACATAGGAGTTTTAATTATGTGCTTCCCCTTTTCCACTGTGACAGAGTACTGGACTTCAACTGTCTTCTCATTTTTACTCTTTGCATAATTCCTGATTTTTTCTCAGTTGCTTCTTGGCTTTGCACCTTTTTCTCCCTCATTTTCTAATCCAACGATTCCCGCCTGGCAGCTGCACATAACATTTATGACTATTTCAACTCAACCTCCCTCATCTTGTTCCTTTTTGCACACAGCCCTTAAATCATGTGTTTTCCCTCATGAGCAATTCAGGGGCCATTCCCACTGACTGTATTACCCCAGAGGTGTGAGTGGTCCACTGGTGCAGGGACTGTCGTTCCGATTGGGAACGGCTGAAAGGAACGACACAGACTCTCGAGGGAGTCAGAACAAGAGGATCCCTTAGTTTATTGCTTGCAGGCCTGCTTTATAGACAGATACGTTGAAAGTACAGAAAGGAAACTCTTATTGGTTAGTAAACTGCTACATTACCATCATTGGTCAGTGGGGTACACCACCCCCCTGACTTTCTCCTGCAAGGAAAACAAGGAACACATAACAACGCCTGCAAGGTTGTTTTGTGTTCCTGAGGATTGTTTTAATTCTTTCCTATGTCTTTCCCAGACTGTTTTCTCAGGACCAGCCTGAGAAGCTGTACGGCCTGTAATATGTACAGACACTGTCAGAATTTAGCATCCATACAGGGACCATCCATCAACCTGGTGCACAGTCTTGGGTTAATTCTGCATTGGGCTCTGCTGAGCTCCCAGGACCATTGGCAGGTAGCACTCAGCAGCAAATCCTCTGGTGGAGGACAGGAACCATATACTTGAGCTGCTCCTGGAGCTCCTGCAGTGCTCATGGAGGGACATTTGGGATACCTGATCTATACATGGATTTCGGTAAGTGGATTTCAGGTCGAGAAAGAATGGCAAACGGCAAAGAATTGCCACCTGAAGTACAAAGCAAATAATACAAAATAATACAAAAGACACCAAATCAGCACTCTTTCTGCAGGAGATAAGCTAAAGCCAAATTACCATGAGACTTTCAGCACCTTTTCGCAAATTAGATCAGTTTAATTCTGTGTGACTTTGCTAATGATTCACGGATCTTGCTACACCTTTGTGGAACATTAGATTACCCTGCACTTAGCCCCTTTCAGAACACATATCAAGCCTTAAGGCTTCCACAATGGTTGTGCATCAACATTTTCTGAAGTGTCAAACACACAGAGGAGAATTATTGTTGGGCCCTGCAGTAGCCATCTCATTTGACAAGGAGGTAGGAGGTGCCACAAACATCAGAAAGACTGCTCTGCACCTCTGATACCTAATAGCTACAATTGACAGTTCAACTTGCTCAAGCTCCCCTGGAGCAAAGTATCTGAAGCTCCTGTCAACCGAGCAGATGCCAAATATTCCAGATACCCTCATGGGAAAAACACACTTTTCTTCATTAAAAAAAAAAAAAAAAAAAAAAAGAGGAATATGTAAACTATATCCTGCTCCATGGCAGTTCAGGATATGAAGGGGAAAAAAAAAAAAAGAGAAAAAAAATGAATCACAGGCACGAAAGCAGTGCAACCTGCTAAGAAAGAAGTGTTACATCAAGCAAGGTGCACAGGTGTTGGTCTGCTCCCTTCCATTTCCACCTCCTTCCTAACCTAGCATGTGCAGTTTTATCCAGTGTAGCTCGCTGGGATATAGCATTTCATCTGAAATCGAAGGGAATACAAGCCACATGCAAGACATTCAACAAAAATTCAAGGCATTTAGAGGCACCTGAATAGTTCAGGAAAATTACAAGCCCTAGAGTAAAGACTTTGAAATCACAAGGAAACAAATCTGTACTTGCAAATGTTAACACCAAGCTTCCTGAGCTGGTAAAGCTGCAGAGGAAAGGCATCTCATCTACAGAGAAAATGCTTCCTCACAAACTCCAGGTACTCAAGCTTCCTTTTTATTTTGTTTTAAGGCTCTCCAAGAGTTTGTATTAGGTATTTAATACTTACAAGCCATGAAATTATTTAGTCTCAAAAAGCGATCCTTGAAAGGCAAAAATGCGTACTTTTAGCTGATGAGTAATCAGGGAAAACTTTCTATTCTCTTTTAAATATGAACTTATGCTTCTTGCCCTCTAAAAATTACGGAAACTTCTAAAGGCAGAAAATGCCATGAAGGACAAAAAAAAAAAAAAAAAAAAAAAAAAAGAAATGCAACACTAGATAATTTTAAACCCTTTGCATACCGAATAAGGGCATATTAAACCACAACCTTAGTCACAAACCTCCAGCAAGCGCAAAGACAAAGTACCGCGGGCGCGACACGCAGCCGCTTGGCTGCCAGCTAGGCAGCGGCTCGGAGCGCACCACACACGCCAAAGGAAACGGGTGTCGTACCTCGCCTGCCTCCAGCATCTCCTCCTCCACCCTCCCGACCACCTGTAGCAGCCTCAGAGGAAGCAGACAAGCTCCCACATACTTTCCAGCTATGCTGTGCCAGCCGCAAAGTACGCACGCTGCCAGCAACACGTGTGAAAATACATACGTGCAGTACCAGCGTCGGGTCTCTCTGCAGTGATTAACCTCATCTGCAAGCAAGCCAGAATTACTTTCACATTTCTTAATTTAAAAAGCAAACCAGAAAAGCGGCCCAAAGAACAAAACAGAACCCCTCCATCGCATTCGTACCCTTTCTTCCCCGCACACACACACCTACACTGCACTGGAAAAAGGCTGTAAGCATGGCATTACCACTGTTGTGTCCTGGGTACAGGGAGCGGTGGTTTTGAGATTAAACACCCAGTAAAGAAATTTTACCCTTTTGACCAGAACTTTCCATAAATGATTGAACACCGGTTAGGAAAATAAAATAGAGAAATGTCTAAATTTCCTCCCATGCTCAGATGCGGCTATATGGTTGAGATCACTTCCCCGTGATAACAGAAAATTAGGGCGAAAAGGATACACACCAACTGCCTAAGAGAAGATGCCTGAAGATGATGCCTGGTCATGGGGACCTGGGAACTGGTGCCAGGGCAGCATGACCTGGTTTGGGGGCTCTCCTTGCAGGTGCCAGGACACCCTGCCTCTACCAACTTCAAATACAGTGCTACAGGTATCTTTTCATCAGTGGTCAGTCATTAAGGGAAAGGAAAAAAAAAACGAACTGAGGGGGAAAAAAAATAAAATCACGTGACACCCCCACTCCCCTGAAAAATCCAGCAGCCACAGAAAAAGAAGTTTTATCCTTGTAAATCTCAAAGAAGAAAGGAGCAGAAAAAATATGCAGGGAAAGCAACTCATTTTCCAAAGGTCCACTGGAAACTCTTGGGGTGTTTTGCCTATTCTACAACAACGATCTTTTCTCTTTGAGACATTTCATCTCTGCTGATACCCTGGAGGAGGGAACCATGGGTGGGGAGAGAGTTAAAAATAAAAACAAACACTGAAAAGCTATTTGTAAACTGTTTCACCCCAGCGAACCCTTCAACTCGCGGTTTCTCTAACCGACTGCACAGCACACCTGCAGAGCGAGTCGGGGCAGGAGACACCCCTCCATAAATACCCGGGAGATCCCTCGCTGGCTGCGCCTCCTCAGGCACCACTCTGCACAGGATGATGGCAACAGGTGCCCATCTCCCCGGGAATAGCCTAAACTTTACAGTAAGGTAACAAATGGAGGTAGGCAGGGGACAAAACCACATAAATATATATATATATATGTATATTTTCTCAGATAAAAATGCCCTGAATAAAATTTTTTTGCAACAATCAAGACTGCCCTTATCTGGGTTTCAACACATACAAGGTCTCAGGCACCTGGTCATTCATCCTTCGCTCCACCATCTCTGACTAGCCAAAGAAAGAAGCTGTGTCAGGTGTTACCAAGCACAGCTGTAAATCCTGAAGCCTTTCCACCCCATCCAGGTGACTGGCAAACTGAAGTGCCAAATCCAGTAATTAAGCTATCCCTCAAACCCTGCACAGTCCCATGAAAGCCAGATGCCCATCTCCTCCAACATCAGTTCACTGCTCCAAGTCTGCTGCCGAGATGGCCGCTGGACATCTGAAGCAAAAGGCTGGGAGCAAAGACATTTCTCACAATTCTGGTTTACTCCCAGTCCAACAAAAGGGCACTAATTCTCACCTCTGGGCAGACTACTGCTTTAAAGAAACAAACAAAAAACCACCAAGCAAGTCCCAAACCACCTTCAGGTGGTGAATCAGCCATTGCTTGAGTCACACATGCACAGCGTGCACCACTCACTGGGAGCTGCAACACCAACCTCAGCCTTTGCTCTTCTCTGCCTGCCCAGCCCCACCTTCACCCCAAAACTAACAAGGAGCTTCTTCACAATGGTCTGAAGGTTTAAATCAGAAATATGCAAGCAGTGCTAGTGTGGGCACAGACATTCTGGGGTGGGACCAGGGCTGGGGGAGTGCACTAACTAACACTGCTGATGCTGGAAAATGTGCAGGTAACCAGGAGGGGCAAATCCCAAAGGCTGGTGTTCAAATAAGCATCCCTGGTATGGCTGTTTGTCCAAAGCTTCACCAAACTATCAAAACTTGCTGAAGTGCAAAGTAAGACTGGAAGGGAAAACCTTTCAGAATCCCTAGTTCTTCACATTGGAACATGGTTACTGGGATATTTTCAGTATTTACATGGAATGGAATTGGATTCTAGGAATCCAGTCTGGGAAAATGGATGTTTTTCTACCTCTTCCGCAGGACCAAATCATGTTTTTATTCTGACAACAGAACACAATAGAAGAACAACAGAACTTTGCTATGGCCCCATCATGCTGCAGACTACAGACCCTATAATCAGATTATTATTTCTTCTCTACCAGCTTTTGCATTGCTTGTTTACAGAACTGTGGCACCAGGAAGCCCCTAAAACTACCTGTACCAAAGGACAATCATAGAGAAGACAACCTCACTGCAAGAAATAGATTGCAAGTGTTGAGGGAGCACAAGAGGCACTTGGGAAAAGAACAAGGAAAAGTGTGGGGCAAAGCAAACCACTTCTGGCATTCATGTTTACCACTGCCACGTTGCCCTACCCTTCTGCCCATGCACACCCTCTCCAGAGCACTCAAGTCTCACCTGCACTTTGAATTCCTTTGCTGCTGTGTGTAGTAGTCAGCTATTTCATGTTGTTTTAGAGCAGACAGTAAAGATTTTGGTCCTACAAACCTCTCCTATGACATTACTGACCTTGTTGCTCTTTATGCTACTCCAGTTTCCCTAAGAAAGAAAAAAGTAGTTAAATTCTCAAGTGATTCAATCAAGTACTGTGCTCATCTTCAGAAATAACTGGCATCACTTCGAGATCAAAATATCTACCCCACTGCTATAGAAAGACTTTATAGCTGTAAGTTCTATACAGGTAACACTTCAACAGCACAGTATTTTTTTTTTCTCTACCAAAACTCACCATGAAGAGCACCAGAAATATTTGTAGCAGGCAGCTAATACAAATTACTGCTTTCCTTGCAAGCTATTTTCACTAAATTAGCCTTGATAGCATCACAATTTGTTGAGGTAGGAAACAATAGAAATTAACAAGCCATGGCAATCTGGGGAGGGAAAAAGAACTGTGGAGGCAGTATTTACCCCTTGAGATAGTATTTGGGAAGAAAAACAGGAAGAATTACTGGCTAAATAACATGGGGGTTGCTTGTACTTGCACACTGCATTTGCAACCTTGTGTTTCGCTTTAGTAACTGGGGCTAGACAAAACAACTGGACTCTAGCTGTACAACACTGCATGCCAGACCTTACTTTGATCTTAAAAAATGGTAAAAAACTTTTAGAAGTTTGGAGATGATCTGAATGATACTCACAGCTTTTTAAGCTTGGAATTTGATGGTTGGTGCATTAAGCATTACTCACTTTCTGAACAAAGTGGAAAGTTAACACAAATTGGCAGATGACTAACTGTCCAAGAAAGAGATTACTGAATGAATCACTGACTCTACTTTTAGTCTAATAATAAGACAAATGAAGAGGACCAAGAAGGGGAAAAAGACAAACAAAAAAATTTCCTTGCAAACTGTTTAAATTTGCCCATGAATTTCCAGCTATCACAAGCTATGCATACATTTCATAATTTACCATGAGTTTTACATTGGGGTTAGCTTACTCATGATTACTTCACAGCATCACTTAATTTGGATTTCTGTAAGAGCTCTGCTCCACACTTTCCCTTGGTACACATTTAATAAGTTACAGGAACAAATTAAGGGATTGGAAATGAAGTTAAATTACTGAGTTGAGTCACAAACACTTGGCAGAGTACAGGTTGCACACACAAAAGTACCTCAGGCACAGCAGATACCTGAAGCAGAATTTAGGTTTCCCAGCTCAAGAAGAGGACCTAACCAAAAGATTCCTGACATTTTCATTTTTGCTGCTCAGGTTCTGGTGAAAAGTTTGCCTAATGCACAACAACCAACATTCAGCTTTGCAGAAAATCATCCTGGGGTGCTGCTCAAGAACACAGGAAAGGGGCAGCAGTGTCATCTCCCTCCCAAGAAACAGCTGCCCAGCTCCAGCAGCCCAGTGGGGTGGAACTATGGACAGCAAATCTGGAAGATCTGGGTTTGCCCTTCAGCAACCTGCACATCTACTGCTCCCCCTTGTCTTTCCCACGTTAGCTCTGCCGCTCTTTGGACTTGTGGTCTTACTCATCAAATTGCCTAGGAAAATTAGCCAGGGCTAAGAAAATGGTAAATTGACATGTACACTAGATCGAAAAGCTGAATCAGCTCAGCAAAGCACAACAAGCACATGGCCAAGCAGGACCTCCTGCTCCCACCTGGTGGCACAAGGCCCTCAATTTCACCCTCTCACTTCGAAGGACGAAGTTAGACTCCCTCCCTCACCCGAGTAAATACAAGTCACTCAGGTCATCTGCTGAACCTGTTACTCAACATTGCTTGCCATCATCCCCAGAGTGATAAAAGGTTGTGAGAAGACCCAAGGGTTTAGGAATGCAGCCACATGGTTCAAAAACTTCTCCATAGTCACCAGATCTGCTCATCTCTTTGTATGTAACAGACTTAAAATTCTCAAGAGCTCATCCCATCTGGGGGATCAGTGACATGGCTAGGGTGCATGAGGCCAGAAGCCAGAATCAGGTAGGAATTAGAATAGTTACAGAATCACAGAATAGTTTGGGTTGGAAGGACCTTCCAGATCATCTAGTTCCAAACCCCCTGTCATGAGTAGGGATGCCTCCAGTGGACCAGGTTGCTTTAAGTTCCATCCAACTTGGTCTTGAACATTCCCAAGTTTGGGGAATCTACAGCTTCTCTGGACAGCCTGTTCCAGCGCCTCACCATCCTCACAGTAAAGTATTTCTTTCCAATATCTAATTTAAACCTACCCTCTTTCAGTTATTTGAATATTTACAGGAGATAGTACTTCTGCATTTTGTTAACACTGAAGACTCATATGATTGAGTTCTGCTTTCCTCTAACTCTTTTTTTCAATTACCTGTTGACAAGCTGGAAATAAATACCCCAAATCTCTCATGCCATAGAAAGCCAATTCCTACTGCTAAGCTACAGGTTAGGCTAGGCATAGGCTGCCACTGGTTTTCTGCAGAGCCACCACATTGCCAGAGCAAGACCAGAAGAACCTTCAGGAGATGGGGCATGATGCAGTGATGGTCAGTGCACTTTGGGGACCAGATATCCCATGGCCAGCTCTAAGCCTTTTGAAAATTTTTGGTTTAATTTGATGCATTATCCAGGCTCTCGACAGACTCCATAGCAAACTTAACATGCACAAAACTAACCCTACACATAGACTGAGTAATTTCTTGCTCATTTCATTCTCAGAGCTGGCCCACTGTGGGATGAGACAGGTGCGAGGGCAAGCAAAGGTAAGGAGAGGAGATGCTGAGCAGAATCACAGCCCCAAATTTGGCAGCTAAACTGTCAGCTGCCCTTCACAGGTCCAGCCCTCAGTGATTTTAGACACAAATCCCATTTCTGAGTCAAGAGCTCAAAACATCAATGAGATTTAGATGTTATTAATTCGTCATGATCCAGCCTTCACGATACTTCTGATACTTGGCATGACAAGCCATTGGCATGACAAGCCAAACTCAGAGTGCTGAACATACGTCCCCTTGAACTCTAAATGACCACTGACACCTTATTTTGCAGTCTTAACCAATTTTTCTTCTGTGAACTTCAGTAAGAGTTGTCCCTAAATAAATCCCTTGAGTTGGAATTTGGCCTTTTATGCTACATCCATCTGAAAATAATAAAACCTGTCTTATTGTTGCCACGTAACAAACAATTGGATTTCCACATGTTGCAAAGTTTTATTTCCACAGGCTTCTGCACCTCTATTTTTAGTGCACTTCTCCCAGTAAGTGGCTACAAGACAAAGATTCTCCATCACAGTCTGGTTACACAAGAAACTGACAAACACGTCCAAGGTATTTCAGCACAACCCAAAACAACTACATTAAGATATATAAATATTTAGTGGTAAAAGATGCTCCCTGAAAATGAGGAAGCTGGGATAAACCTAGATTTTCTGATTGGATTTTGTCAAAAACACATTCTTCTTTTAAAATAGAATAAGAAGAAACAAAAGATCCATCACATCCTTATAAGGAATAACTTTCTAGTATAAATATTGCAGCAACACAGAAAGGAAACATGGAGGCTTCATAAACGTGGGAATTCTCACTCCAACAGGGAAGAAAATAGTAGCTCTGCCTCATGTATAGCCTTTAAACCTTGTAACAACACAGGCAACAGATAGCAACACTAAATATTAATGCAGCAGATCAGGAGACACTGATTGGACTACCATTCACAGTACCACACCTTCAATAAAAGAATTAAATTTTGATACACTATAACACCATGAAGGGCATGCTCTGCTTACATGAAAACAAAATAACCTCACGTTCTACAAGGCACACTTTCAAACAAAAAGCTGAATGTGCTAGAGGTTGCTTGACTGCATTGAACACAGTGTAGAATCTTTACAAAAAGGCAAAGAGCTAAAAGGATTTGAAAACTATTAGTTTTCAAGAGAGAGAGAAAAATAAAATCATTTAACAGATCACTTTCTGATTGGCACTTTTTTCAGCATCACTTTTAGTACTGGAAGCGTGCTTCCTTCCAGGTAGTGACAGACACATCCTACAGTTGTACAATCCATGTTTCAACTAATATTTTCTGTTTACTTTCCTCTCCAGATCCTCTGACCCCCAGCTGAAACAGCAATATAGGTCACTCCGCAGTCTTACTGTCCCTCTCTTCACCAGATTGGAAAAGAGGTGGAGAACAGCAGCTCAGCAAGATGAGGTAGCGTGCCAAGTCTTCCCCCAGTCGACATAAATACATTATATTTTCCAGATGCACATCTCTGACATCGGGGCTAAGGATTGGCAATAGTCTATGGTGAAATGCAAAACCCTGAGAAGAAGACAGGAAAGGGGAAGACTTTTGCACTGCAAGCAGTGGTATGAGTAGGCTTTCTTTGAAGGGTACAAGATCTTTCACTGCTGCATAGCAAATCACTAAATCTTCCATAAGTTAAAAAAGAAAAAATCTCAAAGTAATATTTTCCAACCTTTCACTAAGAGTAGGGGCCAAAACCACACGTTTTAAAGGTCTTCCACAGTTTTATTATTAGAAGTAGAAACCCTACTGATACTGATGAGTCATTTGTATTGGCGGAAACCAAGAACACCCATTTTCTTCATGTGCTATAAAGCTCTCAGTGTGGTTTTCTATTAATTACTGGTCGAAGTAGCTGACTAAAAACAAAACGAGTGACATGAACTCACCTTGTTATAAAACCCTGCTCTATAGCAGCTGATTTTATTTATCACACTTTCAAAGACCGCTTATTTTTCACCCCATTCCACAAGAAGAAAAAAATAAAAATAAAAAAAAGACAACTATGAGTCTAAACTCCCTCACAGTAAATCCAGAACTGCAGATGGCTAATTCACTCCACTTCTGCAAAGGCTTTTGTGATCAGCTAAGAAAGAAAGAAAGAAGAAAGGAGGGAAGGAAAAAAAAAACAAAAACAAAAACCAAAAACCACAACAAGATCAGTTAAAAATCATCAGTCAGCAGCAGCTATCATTTTAGAATCCTTATGAGTAATCAGAATAGAGTCTGTAAATAAAGAAGCAGTTGTACAAGAGTGTGAGCAGATGAAGGAATCCTTTCATGCTAGCAGCCAGTGATATTGCCACACAGGAGGTAAAAACGAGACTAAGAAATAGCAAAATTTTGAAAATTAAAGACAGCTAAAACCAGGTTTTTTAAAGTTTAATCATAATTCCTTGCTGGCTTTAAAGAAGATTTATGCCATAAAAAGGAGTGGAGGGTAGGTGACTCCACAGCACAGCTTGCATTTGGAAAGGGAAAACACAACTCATAGGCTAGACTTGTCATACTCAAATTTGGAACGATGCTCAGGGGGATTTTTTGGCAACACCCCTGTCACCAAACAAAAAAACAACAAAATTAAACAAACCCTATGTAAAGGAACAAACAAAAAAACCCAACACCAACAAAAAACACCTAAACCCCAGAGGTTCAGCTTGCTGATCCGTAGCATCAGCGTGCACTTGGAGCGCAACCTCTGTGGCAGCACAATGAACTTCCACTTCACCCTCCGCACCTAGAGGAATGGCAGCCCGGCAAAACGACAGGGTGTTTTGATGTTGCTGGGGAAGAAAACCACAGCAAAGCAGTGACCGGAGAAGCGAAAATAACCTTTGAACAGCGGGCTCGGCACTGCCGGTCTCTGTGCCCGCGCCTCCTATTGTGGATAGTTTATAGCCAGGGTAGCTCCAAGCTGCAGCAGACACGTGAGTCAGCAAGAGCGGCTCGTAGGAAACTGCTGACATGTTCAATTGCACTCACACACACCGAACACACCTACCCGCTAAATAAAAAACAGCCTGCATGCAAATCGGGGTGAAGGAACACCTCCACACCTACAGTTCCTGTTTCCCTAGTTCAGGTTCAAATTTTAAAACGATCGCTAAAGAAAGAAGACGAAGAAGAATTAAAAAAAAGGCCCTCAGTGAATGTCAGCTATAATAAGTAGCTGTGATTAAGTCTCAAGGGTCATTTTGTTTATTTAAGCTGCTTTTCCTCTTTTCAAAAAACAAAATTGCTGCTCCACAGCCCAGAAGCCCTTCGTGGTGACAGGCAGTGAACAGTTCCTGTTTTTCTTAGTGGGGAGACTCCTTCTGAACCTGAGCACCAAACCCCATCTACAGCCCAGCTGACTGTTTTCAACACTCAGGAGGTAAAAAAAAAAATAAAAAAAAAATAAAAAAAAAAATAATAATAATAATAATAAAAGCTTCAGGTGTGTATTTCAACTCCTACTAGGGACAAACTGGAAATTGTCATGTTTTTTTGTTCCCAATAGCTTTTCAAACTTCTTGTTCAGTTGAGATAGCAGAGAGAGGTGTATGCAAATGATAGGTCTTAGGAATAAATCTGGGAGGATCTGACCATTTTCGGTCATCTTTCCAAATGAAAAGAAGAAAAAGGCACAACTCAGGTCCCCGTGTCCATTGCCCCCGCAACCACCACCTGCACTACCTCCTCCTTCTCCGTTTCCTTTGAGGCACTGAATCTGAAATGTCCCAGCTGGCAGGTCTGGACCAGCAGGCGTAAACAGCAAAGGGGGAGCAGACACAGAAGTCAGGAAGGGCTGAGATGTTACACACAGAGGGGGCTGCGTGCCTGGAGCCCCCCTCACCCACACAGGAGCTGCAGTTCAGCCCCCACTCTATTAGCTGCTTTTACAGACAGTCTTTTTCAAGCTGGGGACACATCTATTGATCTGCTGAGATGCCAGTGCAGCACAGGTGGTGTTCTTCAGATTGTTGCTGCGGCTCCTTCTGCATGAAGATCAATACAATCGAGCAGAGGAGTCTTCTGAGCCCAATTTTTGACAGATCAAAGTTCTGCCACACATGTAAACTTTTAGCATAAGGGCTTTCCTGAACTTATTCCCTCGTTCTTTTTTATCTCCCTGTTCTGAACATGTGGTTGCTCTTTGATCATTAGTTCTGGTGACTCAGAAGATGCAAGTCCATCACTGGTCACAGAGGCAGCATTTGTATACATTCCTCTGCTTGGCTGCTTTAAAATTGTAATTCATAGTCTAAGAGTGGCATGGTATGCGGTGCTCTTTTCAACCCACTACAAAGATGTTTCTGCCTATCTAAAAAGCAAGATGAGCACGTTGCAACTCAGCTGGCTATATTAATACATTTTACATCTTCTTGATGCAAGCTTCAAATAAATGTGTAATATTCAGACAGCTGCCACAGTTAGTATCTTTTGGAGGAATTTAAAGGAATGATGACCGTTTTTTGTAACAACCTGAATGAGTACTTTGAGCACTATTCCGGAAATCCTGCGGGAGTTACTGGGAGTAGAACTCTACTGCCCATTCATCTACTACAACAAAATCATTTGGGCACCTGCTCAAATATCAGTAAAGAACTGCAGTATCAGAACAACACTCTTTACACGTTCTCTTAAAGCATCTGTAGTCCGCAGGAACACTGAAAGCAGCAGGAGTAACGCAGAGAAACCGTGATGTTTAAACCTGAATTTTCTTCAGCACATCAACGGAATGATTAGTGTATTTTCCCTAACAGCTCAACTCAGAAAGCCCTTATATACAAGCATCACACCCAAAATGAACTGAGCTGGAAATTCAGACCCAGAGGTGAAAGAAGCATGCATGCCTTCAAATCTAAGTCAGACCTGCTCAACACTGCAGGAACATTCTTAATGTAAACTAAGAAGCCATTCAGAAAGTATTCCTTTGAGTAAAAAGGCATACACATTTTGATTTGAATATATAAACCATGTTCATACCACCTAAATTAAAACCACGAGAGACTCTGTTCATGTCACACAATACATGCTATTCAATTTTACCAACTGTTTATTACATAAAAATGTCATTACTACTGGAAAGATTACTTCACATATATTAATGTTACCCATCTCATTTTTCAGCTTAGTTCCATAAAGCCCTCTTTGCTATGGTTTGAGAAGTCTCCTCTTTATCCGTGCGTATGTGAAGCCCTACCCAAACAGAATGTGACACACACACAATGACAAAACATCTCTTTCTATTCTTAAGAAAAAAAAACCAAAAACCCTCATTTTTTTTTTTCCACTACACCTTTAGAGAAAACCTGAAAGGAAGAAAGAAAATAATTGGCAAACATACTGCAGCTCACTAAGAAAACAATGGCACTTCAGACTAAAAAATCAAGCAATGAAAGTTTTAAAATAAGCTAAGGCAATCAACTTCTGTCACATATCCCACACTACATATCATCTATACAGGGTTTATTTTCAGGTCTCTTTGTCTTTTATTATGCACTTGCAGAAAGAGATATGTAAGATTGCTATATATTATGGAGATTTTATTATTTCAATGAGTATCTGAAGACTTCTTCAATATCAAAGACTTACCAAAATCTCCTTGTAAACTCAGGTTTTATGCCTAACTTCCCTTCCTGCCAAACCCAAAAGAGCAAACAGCCAATGTTTTCTTGCTGCAAAATGAATGACTGAAAGCCAACGGGAAAAGAGAGGAAGGCATCCCACCTACATCACCAGAGCAATCTGCCAGCATGCACATTACCACCAACAGATGTTCCACATGTGCCTTTGGGTCAGAAAAAGACTAGGAGTACCTGTCCTAGAACTGTTTCCCAGTGTGAGATACCTGAGCATAAACAATTGCTGTTGATTAACAACTCGGGATCTGTCAGCATGTGCATCAGTCATCTATTCACTGTGTGCATCTTCCCCATCTACTCTCCACAATGGTAAAAGTTTAAAAAAATTGTAGCTGTTTAACCTCAAGTCTCACAGCAGATTTGCCCAGCATTACCCAGAAATGCACACTTTGCTTCTGTGAAGCATTTCTGCAAAAGAACCCTAAATATCTTGAGAACCACCTTATCTCCAAAATCACTAGGGACATTTCTTGCCCGCTTGGCAGCTGTGTACTGGCGTACATCTGTTTGAGTGGTTTGCCCAGCGTTACGGAGGAAACCAACAAGAAAACTAGACCTATGATCCTGATTTTTCAGTTCTCTACTTTTCCAATTAGTCACGGCTTCCTTCCATTCCTTGCACAGCACCTTCATAGCAGCCTTTGAAGCTGCAGGGTCAAATGTGAAAAGCAATGCTGAAAACTCAGGTTCAGTACACGGCAGGGAAGTACAACGCCGATCCATTTCGCTGCACAGCTGCCCAGATCCCAGTGACAGGGGGCAGGCAGGCGGACACAAAAGGCAACAAGGCTTTTAAAAGAGCAAGCCCACATGTGAAGTGGAATTTTATTTCCATTTGTCAGACGTAAAGCTCCTAGAACAGTGGTTTAAAGCTGTTGTCTGTGGGGCTGTTGCAGCAAAAGCCTAACACACCACCGTATTGTTTTATTTTGCCCATCTTATCTCAGCAATTATCTCAAATTTCAGTATTTACATACCTGAAAAAGTCAATTTACCCAGACATCACACCCTCCCCAAACTGCAGAGCATTCCACCAGCTACAGCAGAATCACAGACAACTCCCGGCTCAAAAAAAAAAACAACCCAACTTGCGTTCAGAACCTCAGAAGAAAAAAAAAAATTAAAATATGCACAAGTTTAGCGATAGTTCCAAAGTCTCTGAAAACGGGCTTTCATCACGAAAACACTGACACGGCTTCAACTACAGCAAACAGGAACGCTGTAATTTCCCAATCTTTCCAACATCTTAAGGAGTATTTCGAATCAGATGTCGTCCCTGCCTCACGTTTATTATTGAAGACTGAAACCCGGGGTTTACTCCGGAGCTTCAATAACAAGGGCACAATGATCTCACGGCAACCGAAGCGATTTAAGCAAGACACCCGCTGCACGACCAAAATAGCCCGCTCCACAAAAGGAGAGGCACGGTTTCACACTTAGCTTCTTTCATGACAGCCAGCGTCTCCGCGGAGCGCTGCCTTGCGCGCACGCCGCGCCTTCGTGAGCCCCAGAAACTGTTACCGGAGTTGGCATCCCTGCCCGAACCGAGGGGAGCGGGGGTGGCGGGGGGCGCGGCGGGACGCGCCGTGCAGGTGTCCTCGGCGGAGGGGCTGCCCGGGGCTCGCGGCCGTGCGCAGGGGAGAGGGCGCACGGACACACGCGCACTCCCCGTTACGCAACGCGCGTATTTCCCACTTGAAGGAATAAGCGCTAAGCGCGCCTGCACAGCCCGCGGAGCTCCGGGGGCGGGGGTGCAGCCCCCCGCCTGACCCCGCGCAACAGCTGCTGTGC